>NW_019213717.1:69137-375988 GCF_002532875.2 Varroa jacobsoni
ACATATATATATTTGAAGGCTCCATATAGTAGGCCAATGGGATGATACTGAAGGCGCATCGTATTTACGGGTAACGTTCCGAGTGTGATTCGAGTTGCGCGTGTGGGACGGCTTCAAAAAGGATCTCTGTGATTGTTTCTGTCCAAATGAAGCCGAGTCGCCTAGTCGGTATTTTTTTGTCGCTACGGGGAGAACGAGGAGACGTTCGCACGCGTTGTGCATGCTAAATGCTTGCTGAATGCTCTGGAAGTTAAGCTTGAATTTAACTTGAACTAGCTTCGCGCACTTCATCACAGTAACTATAGTCAGCGAGTTAGTTCGAGGCTAAATGCCGGAAATGCTAACACGCACTTCCTGTGAGAGGGCTAAGGAAACAGGAAATACCCGAAAAAAGCCATATCAATGTGCGGCATCCGTAGCTTGCGGTTGTCAAGGTAAGACAAAGCAGAGTGGCAAGCTTCAGCAGCGTTAACGCTGTAAAACTTGAAGGCTATGCTGTGGATCGGCCGATCAGTATGCACAATATTAAAAATACCATCCTCTGTGCATCAATCAGAACGCATCAAGGATCCAATCCTCGGCGAGTAAGGGTAGTGCGGATGTTGCGGGAAAGACGGACTCAGCGGGTTCATTCTCAGCAAGGGCACAATCAAGTAATCGATCAAGTGACCGATCGACAATCTCACATGTACGGCACTGCCCAAAGAAACTTTTTTCCCTCTAGTATTTGCTCGGTGATATTATGATATAATCACTGTAACAACGTGGTAAGTAGCTCTACTATGATTTATTCTCGCTTGTATAATAGAACGGCTCTGGTATCAGAAACGTAAAGCGTCGAATAGTTGGGAAAATGATGAAAGACGACAAGGCGTCACTTTATTACTTGTTATTATTTCAAAGCTTCATTATTATTTGTATATGTAAGTGTTTGTAAAGCAGAGTTTTCTGTCTTTAGCTGAGGTCTTAATTTGCTTGCAGCAAAAAATACCCAGAATTAGCTTGTTTCGCGCAGTCTAATAGTTTAACAGTAATAATGGCCTGCCGAAATATGGAATACGTAGTACATGATTTATCATTCTTTGAATTAGAATCAATCTAAGCGCTTATAGTTTATGACTTACCAGCAAGTTTCAATCTAGCGTTTTCATTCGTTTTAGCTGGTCGAGACCGGCGATAGTAGGTAGGTACAGCGGATACACTTGGGCTTGAAAACACATTTGGCTCTGCGTCGGTTAGTATTAAGACAACCCTTCAAGCCAGCTTTCCAGTTGATCGATATACAGTGAATGTGTTCACTTTAACGTTCCCAACTGTTTCAGTAACTTGTAGAGCTTAAGCTCACCCTTTTTTAATTATTTTCATTAGTTGATTCTCATTCCGTAGCCCTTTAAAGTGTCCTCGATAAACTTCTTTTTTGATTTAATGCAGCGTTGTTACAAGTAAGGGACGTAACATGTTATTAAACACATTAATGTCAGGTTTGTTTGTGATTACCTAAACGCTAGGCTGCCATCGCAGGCGTCTTTTGACAAGCGGCCGATCCTTGCAGCGACTCTACCCTAAATTAGGATTAGTGGTGTCGCAACTGGCTTTAAATAGCTAAAACTGTTAAGTTAAAAAAAAAAAAAAAAACCAGATCCATCTAGATGTAACTGCATCAGCCAAATAGCTATAGTTATCGGTGTATGCAATACTATCCCTCGTAAACGTTTGAGAATAGCTTATATCATTCGAGAATGATTGTACGATTGTAAGGGGAATGATGTAGAGCGATAGACCGAGCGTTCACTTCTGCAAATAGTACATCTCTGATACTATACGCATCGTATTGTACGATGAAATAGAAAAACCTAAGGTAAATCGATGTACTAACAAAGGTGAAAATTCATAGACTTACCTCAAAACATAAACTAACGTTTCCTAACCTAATTCAAGCCAGCCGTATCGACAATACTGATCATCTAAACTAAATACACGAACACAAATTTGTAAGCATCACTATAAATATAAACTTTCTGTAGTTTATTTCTGCTTCTCGTCTCCTTGCCGGCCTCTGGCAACTGTTTATATATTGGCAATATGAACATCTTTGGTGGTTATGGCTGTTCAGGCCACAGTGAGTCGACTATGCACCGGTTACCTTTTCATCGCAGCCATAACGCCAAGTGTCTAGATCACGCCACTAGATACCCTTTCCATCTCTTGGGGAAGTTAAAATGATAACGCGATAAATAAAATCTCTATGACGTCGACGAACGATTATCATCGCTTTAATTGTAGCAACAGCTCGGCGGACGTTGTCACCGCTGCCGCTGCTATCGCCGATCGTGACAACAACGGCAATGCCGCAAATGACGAACATGCTCCCACTGAAGACTGAGGAGCGAAGACTGCCGCGCGTCGTTTGCGTTTGATCCTTGCGAACCGATAAAGGGCGGAGAGCTAAGATGAAGTACAAATCTAATCTATGTATAAGATTTCGACCCGGACGATTTTTGCCAGCAACAAGAGCGTACCGTAGCCAGGTAAATACGAAAAGTACAGGTGACAGCGACGCGCTAATAGTTGACCTGTGATCGTTTCATCTCAACTAGTACCTACCTAGAAATAATAATTGTGTTACTATTTTCGATGTTATTATCTCTGCATGACGCAGGCAGGCAAGCACTTTAGAGTTTATATCATTCTCAACATAGACGGTAAGGAAGAATTTCAAATTGTCTCTTGTCGCACCACAACTGAACGACAAACGCACATGTTTGACACTTCAGAAAGCAGTAAATAGTTGTAGTGACTACCAAGAGAATTATCGAGCTTGGCGATTACAGTGGAAGCGGACTGCGGAAAAGATACATAAAATACGCGAACATCACTCGCCAGTTTTCCTGATCGAAAGTCACAGACCGGATGAACTGACCACGAGATAACGATCTTAAATTACAATATTTGTGGGCTTATTTAGCAATTTCCCAAGCGAGAATCCAGTGTGTCAATTCAAGCCTTATGATATAATCGTACCTGACGTTTGGCAAAGACCAGACGAGCCGATCTTGTCGCGATCGGCTCTCTAATCACTCACCGTTGCTCTCGGGCATACCTCCCGCATAACAGAAAAGTGGTTATTTGGCCACCTCTAAGAATAAACGAGAAAAGTCTTCCATCCGCTCTTCTTATACAGACTGAATAGACTTGAATCTATAGCTATGTAGAAACGGGTATTACCTCGGATTACCTTGTTACGGACCTACACTAGAATAACAATAGTAATAACAATTAATGAAACTTAGGAGAACATTTCTCTAGATAAAGACACAACACCACCAACAACGTCTTTTAACATAGATAAACTGAAATATGAAATCCTTTAGACAGGTATGATCTTAGCCTCTTTATCAACTTAAGCTGTTATGATTGATCAGTAACTATGCTCAATACGAAGCTAACAATGCCTACTACTCATTTAGACAAGCCTTCCATATGCACCGCACATCATCAGAGAACAGATTACAAGCGTATTGAAGAAAATATATTATGTGGGATAATTGGCCTGCAGTCAACAGAGGTCGGAGAGCGATTCATTTACCTATATTCCATGGCATGATATACCCACAGATCAGTAATTCCAAGGGCAGAACTCATGAGTAGGCACAGTAGGCTCGGTGTGTCACCTACTTTGCTGTCTGTTCATGAGTTTCGTGTTTTTACGAGCGCATCTGCTTGAAGAACGAACTTTATGTACTTTTTCGTTAATTTGTGCACGTACAATTCCATGTACATTGACCCCTTCCGGATTAAGAAGAAACTCTACACACTATAAAGCAATAGACATCGAAAGGAAGAGTAAAGCGGCCACAGGACGTAATGTGTTCGTATCGAGTCGGTTTCCAAGCGCACGAAATTTTCCGTAGCACCTGAAATAGGAAATGCTTCAAGAGCTTACAGGCCTCCATAGATATCAGTTCCCCTAAGTAGGCTGATTGCTACGGAAACGTATGTTTTTTTTTCGAGAATATCAGGACAGAAAGCAAAGTAATGCGACGGCGGATCGCTGCCTAGTAAAGCTGCGATGAGTGACCCACTGATGATTTCTACTGTTACTAATTGGTATGTGATACACGTTTAATATAAAAATCAGCCAGTCTACACAATTTACGACGTTTCATGTACCTCGTGTCAAGGTTTCTAGCTATTGAATTGGGTAACAATGCAACGTTGGGATTCTAATTGCAGGGCTCTAGATCCGATAAATATGCCAACCGACGTTTAATCCCCGATATGCGCTATCCATTCACAAATAAAATAACTGTAGCTTTACAGTGCATAAAGCACTTGACAACGAACACATCCCATGCGTCTTCGTTCGTTCATATTTTATATATTGTTTCCCTTATTTACCCTGCTCTATCTAGCTATCTGTAAGCTTGTTTATGAGAAAGAAAAAAAAAATTATCGCTACAACATATTCCTCGGTCATCCTGTACCCGTGTATTGCGCAACTGCCAAATCTAACGTCCCATCTTATGCTCATATTCAAACTAATGCTACTTGACAAATTTAAATAGCTTGAGATTGAATGATTGTGGAAATGCTCGAAGACGTTAGCAATAACTCATGTAGCGAGGGTCCCAGATACATTGTCACTACTGCCGATACCACTATCGTCGGCAAATAACATGACAACGTATAACTTATTACCGAAGTAAAACAACAACAAGCACAGACTCAAGGACAAATTCTAGCAGGATAAAAATGTCGAAAGCCTTAACCGTGTAGACTATCGGCCTGTCTATCCAGCAAACCGGCAAAATGCAGCGGAGATTTGTCGGGGTCGCTTGTTTATCGTCCAATGACTGACAAATAGATATGACAAGTTCACTGGCCGATATGATGCATGATTTTGTCTAGCCACTTTCGGTTTCTCCCCTTCAGTCTTTTTGCATGTAGTTATATAGCGGCCTCTCGGAGGAAACAGACTCACTCGTAAACTTTATATGCACTTTGGGCGGCTGAGTATCACTGCTGACTTATTCTCAATTAAAACGGACAGGCATGCCTACCGGCCTTAGGCCGTATTGCGCTATAAACTTCTAACGCCAAAACAACTAAACAGTTATCAACCCTATAGCTATTTATATATTACCATTAGCCAAAACTACTAGCTACTGCCTGCTTGCCAAAACGGTGTAAAGGATGTTTTTTTTTAAAGAAACTCTACGCATAGGTCAGACACGTAGGAGCTTTTTGCCGTATTGGTAAATACGTCATATATGTTTTTTCTTCCAGATGAGTGTCAATAATCCGCATAAAAAACAATACTTCTGTGTTTCGCTAATACGCAGTTTGGGTCTATCGGAGTCAAACAAACGCGCTATTTACAATAGGACACCTGAACTATATCTGTCCGTGTTTGCTAAATTCTTGGCGTGATTGATTGATCATAAACGAGCAAGGCTGCCTTTGATGGATGCACTACTCTATAAGACCGTACTGGCTCACCTATGATTTGATTATATATGTGTTTAGCTAGCTATGATGCGCGCTACCGAATCTTCCGCGGTACCTCCTGTAGCAATTCTTGTGTTGTTATCTTTCTCGTACCATGTGAAAGGCCACTAAAAAAAAAGCACTAAATTCAATTCATTAATCTCTATGTACTACGTTAATAGAATAGGCAAGCCGAGCATACAGAGGTAATTTTTAGGGGTAAACTTTACATGTCGCTTAATTAAGTTCGGCAACTTAAATTTTGTAAATAGCCAATTATTATTATCATAATCATAATGTCGCGTTCGCGTTTCGGTGGATAAAACTGATTTCAACCTATTACGGTAATGTTCTGCAGTAAGTTGACGCTTTTTGTACATGTGGCCTTTTTTTTTTAATGATTTGACGTTATGAGCTGGCTGAATGAATGAATAGTTAAGCTGAGCGTCTTTAAGGCTCATATCTTGCGTATGCATAGCGAAAATGTCCAGTGTACCTAAATATCACACAGAGAGCAACGTCAACAATGCGCACAGTAGGTCCTAGTAGGGTACAAAAACACCGTAGATGCTTCCTGGTAAACTTTAGAAGACCCTGTCTTGCACTAATAACGGTGCCTGTCTCATACAGCATGTGCGAAAGGAGCCCCACTTTGTTATTAGCAGGGCTGTCTAATATCGTATCGCTACACAGGGTGTGTTTGTTACAAGGAACGGTATTCTTGTGAGCGGCAGCTTGTGTGTAATGTCAAACACGCCCCGTAAAACTAACGTTTCGACTTTAATCACGTCTACTAGAAATCGCCAATTGTCTATTAAATTATTGTGTCATTGGAAGTTTTTAGCCTGTAAAGATGTGCCCGTATGCTCTTTGATTAAAAGTTTACCGCACAAATACGCGCGCAATGGACAACGCTGGTTGTATATATATATATATAAGCCTTTTTTTACTTCAGAAACGCAGCGTTTCTATTAATAAATGAATGTACGTATTAGTCCTCGCCTTTCGCTATCTCACATTCAATATACTTATTCCATCTCCAGAAATGTTCAGGTATGATGATGATGATAAAATCGTCTAACCATCTATTTTCTGAAACGCTTTTCACAGTCAAATGTACGGTCATTAATATTCAGCAGCAGTCGGAGGTGTGACCTCTCTAAACCCACCAAACATAAACTATGGTCTTTTCCGCACGAAGATCTAGCTTAACTCTGGGCTTAGGTGTATCTCCTAGAACTATGAAAGCTAAAAGTCGTTATCTGTTTCATATCGATCCGAAGACACCACTTCTCACCTGTCACAAATCTGCGTAAAATTTAGTATTGAAGCCGTGTGCTGCCCTGGGCCAGGCCAAATATTGAGCGTCCAAAAAAGTCGTGTTGTTTTGTGCACTTCACGCGATTCATGGGCATCCCAGACTCCTAATTTTTGATAAATATGTACGCTGTTTAACGAACGTCCAATGTTTGCACCTTTTTGCAGGTTACACTTGAGGACTTTATTATATATTATTATTTTTATTATATTGCTAGCCATTGAAACTACCCATTGAGCTCAAATAGATAAGTCAATCTTGAACCTAGTAAACCCCTTTTAGAGGTTCTGTTAGTTGGCCACGGCACAAATAAATAGGCCAATTTCGGTAGAAGGCGAAACAGAGTAGATATTGAAAACGCAATTATTTTCCATCTGGAGTCTGAATTTTTGCAGCCCGAACCTCAACTTCCATTCACTGCACACTGAGATTACAATAGACTTGAAGAAAGCAGAGAACACTTTCGAGCAGAATATACAGATAATGAAACAGTAAATAAGTAGAAAGAGAGAAAACCGCCCTGGCTTATATAGAATATTGGAAAGATGTGACACTCAGATCGGCGTAAAAATATGAGTCTGCAACTCTGCGGCAGTCGCACAAACATTTATCTAAGTTTTGGGTTGTACGATGATGTCTGTTGCCAAATGATAAAATAGCAGATTGGTGTATATAACATAAACGGTTGATGATTCACACAGCCGATACCTAGATGAATGTTGGAATAATTTCCGCTAAATTGTAAGCCCTATTTCTCTCCATGAAACAGATGTTAAGATCCAAGTCATATATGAAGCTATGAACGTCGTTGGCTTTTATTTCTAAACTTTTAAATATCGACAGTGTTGAAATGGCGAATATGCAAGTAAACCCATTGAGTGTTTATATGCGTTGTTCTATCTTTTATTACTACTTCTGAGTCATGAGGTATGTTCAGATTTGCGCGAAAAGCATGAGTGCCGATATTAACGACAGTAATAAAACTTTCGATAAAAAATGGTGGCCTTTTCTGATAAAACGATTTAAGGACCGTTTCATTGCTGCTTTCCATGCAATTGTTTTTTCCATGAAGTTCAGCATTGCTAGAAAATTAGAAAGATTACTACGTCTCGTACGTGCTCGTTATGTCGTCCAACAATAAGATGAGCAACAGACGGATAAATACGGGAGTAATTTTCAGCGCAATCCTATGCATCGTGATCGAGTCTGCTAATGTCTTCTTAAAAGTAATTAATTAAAAACAGTTTTTTAGCATAACATTCTTCTAGCATAAAAACGGATGCCATCCGTTTTTATGCTAGAAGAATGATAGGGAATAAGTCTAAGCAATTTTACCTTTATCAGCGGCGTTTCTACATCAAGAAGATAAAGCTCCACTAGTCAATAGAGTGGCCAAAGTATACCCAAAAGTATTCAGCAAATTTTTCACTCGTTAATAAACGCACTGCTCTTTGGGATCCATCAGATATTCCCGATTTCTGGGATCTTTTTTTTTAAATTTAAAAACGATTGTTTTCATGTTTGTCTTTGGTCGCTGGTCTCTGCTCTGGTGGTTCACTTCGGTCTTCAGTATTGGCAAACTACTGCACCATGTCAACCAATTCTGCCTCGGTCAGTGTTTTCGTTTGTATCGAATTGAGCCCCTTAAGGTCGTTAAACAACGTCTAAACTGTCGCCATTTTGAGGAATAAAATTCTCAACGGCTATAAAAAACATTTGAAGACAGGGCAAATTTAAGGGATTATACACAGCTGATTTTAATATGCTGAGATGATGCGATTTCCACTATCATCATTTCTGACTGTCACTGAATTTAAGTGGGTGTGATCCGTAGAACACGGCCGGCCAGCTGCAATCGTCGTCCCAACACAGTGAGAAAGTATTGCCGATACCGTGTCCGTTGATGCGAACGAACGTAACAATGCTCATCGCGAAACTGATGAAAAACTTGAGGAAAACAGTGTCGAAAATTGATCGTCTGCTCTTTCGCTAGACTGTAACGTTTGTTACTGGTTTATTATCAACACTAACATGCATTATATACCTACTCCATACCTAAACAACAGTTTGTAACTCATTTATATTATTAATGCTATAGTAAGGCATATTACGGGACGGCGATTTTCTAGCCGAAACGTCTTAGAGATAATCAATCACAAAATAGTCATCGACATCGTTATCTTCTGTATCACTATTCCAGAAGCCGCTAACCATTTCGGCTATAATGAGAATGTTTACTATTGTATTCAACTAAAACTACCCCTGCCTCTCCCCCGTCGAGTCGAACTGTTCATTGTACTGTTTTGCTTTTGCGAGCTACTTATTTTTTCAGTATTTGTATGGACTGTTGCCCTCATTTTATTTTTGATTTGATAAAATTGTTTTTAATATTAAATTCGTTATCCCGGCTAATGATAATTTGTGCCGAGGATTGATTATGTGTAACCTAAAAGTTCTATAGCATTGCATATGATTGTCCCTTTCTGTACTTTACTATTATTAAAACGTTTTATTTGTCTTACTATTTGCTAAAATATCGTTTACAGTCGCTCACTATTATTAGCGAAGCTGAAATGCTTTTGGTATTGACAAATAGAAGATTCGCCTCGAGAAAGAAAAAGCCAATCGTTACCCATTTCACAGGTTGCCCAAATGAGACCCATTCGTTTCGGTTTGTCCAACCGTAGATTTTGCGATTGTGGTGCATTAGGTATTCCGCAGCATCCATCTAACTATAAGACGCAGCCTAATCGCTGAAAGATTGATTTGAGATCGAAAATGAGTGAATTCTGTCAGTGTCGGCTATAAATGATTGCTTTAGTACCTCGTCCGTAAATCGATTGATCTGGCGACCTCTCTTCCGCTGTAGATTGAAGCCTGTCAGTTAGCGATAAACCTTCGAACAACTATTTATATTAACTGACTTTTCATGGAACATACATCACCACAAGTAAAGGCTTTTCGGAAAACTATTTTGAAAGTTTTCTGCATTGGTCTCTTATGTCTCCGTAAAAGCCGCGAATTTTAGAATTGTCATCTATTACAAGTTTAAACGTCTTATGCTGATTTATTAGCCAGTAATATGTTGTTGTTTAAAGTTATCTTTGCTTGAGCGTAGTAAAACTAACTAATACCGATTTATTCTGGCAATTTCGATCCGACTTGACAATTTCTGTTAATAGACATACATTACAACAATGCCACCTTAATCACACAAACTGCTCTACCTACCATAACGGTTAAAGGTCATTTGGGGCCTGAATTTAGAACTTCTTGGGTATTTATTAAATTTATTTTGTTTCTAATTTAAATAATTTTTCACTAATGCAGTGAAATTGTTGCATGTACCATATATTTTTTCTATTTAATTTAATTACCTCATCAATTGACTAGATAGAATAATTACAGTATTCACTAATATCGTTTCTCGACTTCGTAACGCATGAGCGGTACATAATGAGCTAACTAACATCCCGGTGTTTAACGAGCAATTAAGTTTAAATTAACTAAAGCACGTTACTTACATTACTTGTACTGCTGCATGCGCTCGTTATTACTTTTGCCATTTCAATTTACAAAGGTCCGTTTTCCTTTATTTTCCATATAGCTCAACGTTAATCCGTATGATAGCATACTTCAATTAACCAATGAAGCAATACGATTCATTTTTCATGGGACTGATCTTGGTGGTTTTTTTTTCGTTTCACTTTCCCATTAACTGCATGTCTGTGCACAGATTTTTACATCATTTACGTTCCATACGATTAGCCGTTTACTGGGTATACAGGCGTATTGAAAATATTACGTATCCAAACAATTGTCTTTCGATTATCACTCGAATATTTTGATGTTCATACCAAACTGACTCATAAGTAATTTTAGTCATTTTTCAAGTAGTGTTAGCATCCTTAGCGAAGAGGTACGAGGTCACAAATTTAAAAATTTTATTCATTGCGTCCGGCCTAGCCTCTAGCGCTGTTTTTTTTGGAAGCTTGAAAATATGGAGGTCGAAAAACCTGGTAGCGTTCTCTTCACTATTTTCAAGCTGGAAAGACTACCGTGCACATGCTATACTAATAATCGACTATGATTATACATCAGTTAAAGTTAATTTACTCTTTCAGACGTTACCTCAGCATTTTTTGAAACATAAAGAAATGAGAATTGCCACGGCTTTAGTACAGGACGTGAAATACTCAAAAACACAATTCTTTAGATATTAACAACTCAGTCTTGTTACACAAAGAAAAAAAAAGACCAATTTTCCTAAATTGCCAGTTTTATCAATTCTGTAGAAAATGATCAATGCTTATATTGCAGTTTATCATAAATTTTATTATGGATTTAGTATATCATAAAAAATGTTGACATATCCTTGGTACAACTCTGTAACACTGCATGAGTATTACACAGGTAGTGTGGACATGGATAAACATGCATGAATTAAAAGAAGCTAATTTACTTTAAATATATGAGTGAAGAACACGCAACGTATCAGTGGTTTGGTCGGAAATAAAAAAAAGTAACAGTAAGTAAAATGTAAAGCAAAATCTTTTTTGTGACGGGAAAGTTGTGTCCAATAAGCAAGAATAAGTACATCAATTCAATACCACACAAAAAAGCCAAATGCTGCACCTACTTTGAATTTCACGAAGATTCAATAGAGGCATTTTTAAAAATGTCTACTCAAAGATCTGGTCCAAACGTATATATATTTACAGCCAGCAGGAATTATTCTGACATAGACGGCCCGTTAATAAATTATTTTGTAACTAATTTACGTTATGTCCTCTAAAAACGCGCTTTAACGCAGCTCAGTTGCAATCATTGAAGAAATTAACCTACTTCTTGTTTAGATTTATGTGGACTAATAATGAAACGTAACATTACAATCGGCTGCTTCCTACATTTCTATTTGAACAGCGATACCTCAATATTTTAAAAGAGATTCGTTTCGATTCGATCTTCTACGATCTGAAGTTTATCCAGCTTTAGCCGCTCTGCGCGGGCGAGCCAAGCGTAAAGCCGTTTAAAAAGTACCGCCTTCAGAGTCGTCTGCTGCGTTGTTGATGTTTTGTCACCTCGATATTTGTTTTTCGCGTCACTCATCGAACCGACTCGCCGACTGAGCTATCTGACTGTAATATACCTTTTTTTACAAGTGTAACTCGGTGTTCGACTTGTCGGGTGTTGAGTACTAGTGGGGTAACAGGTTATGGCACCGTTTACGGACGGCAGAGCTGTGTACCGAAGTCATAGCGGATAGTGTGATTCACAGGATTGCGGTTTGCTTATTTCGTTCTATATGTCATGAGTTGTCGAACGTCAACGAGAGGTTGTGTAACCATGTTATAAAGCGTTAGTGCTTGGGGTTATCTATTGTAAAGTGACGCAGAATAATATAAGAAGAAGAAGACGGAAAGCCATGGAACACTTCAGTGGACAAGATGATTTTTTAGAGAATAACCTGCTTTCACCTGAGGATCTGCGTTTCGGTGCGGTTTGCGTATACGAACACGCCCAATCAAAATTACTCAATATAATACAAGCATAGTACATTTAGCTACGGATACAATTCCGGCATTTTTACTTATTACTATTATATGAAAAGACCTGTACAGTAATAACAGGTGTTCGAAACAGGTATTCCACCTTCACGGGCAGCATTATGCATATGGAACGTACAAAGAAAAGGCAGAAACGGGCTAAAGTTGGTGTCAATGGGATAGAGATAATAAAAAAACAATGGTATATAGCGGATTCTATAAAGCGTTATCTCAACAATAAATTCGAAAATGCGGAGAATTTACAAAAATAAATATTTTTTGCCCAAGTTCATACTTATCGCACGGATTCATTGCAAACCCATAATATCTTATCCTCTTGTTTATAGTAACAAGAGCATGTTTAGATTCCCCTAATAAATTCGGCCAAAGCTCATTGCACACTTGAACTATAGTGCAAATGGTGAACTACGGTTAATTAAAGCTACCTAATAAGTTACAGAAATTGCTTATTTTGCAGTTTCTGGTGTTTTTATTCCAAATTAATAATCCCGTATTCTTTAGAATAACGCTTGGACTCCAACTTAAATGCGAAATGAACATGCAAAGCAACATACGGTTCCTAGCCTACTGAGACGAATAATGTATTGAAATGCATGCATGCTCTACCATCGTCAACGAGAATCCCGCTAGTTCTACAGTTTTATCAGTGTATTTTCTTTTAAAAGTATATTCAGTCATAGGAGAAGCTGTTTCTTATGAAGTATGTGCTCAATAATCAAAAATTGCCCTAGTTTGGCCTTTTGTCCTATTGAAGGTTTATTCCGTTTGTGAAACATACTTACTTTTTGTCTGTAGAACGAAGAGCAATGATTATTAGTGTTTATTAAAGGGAACGTGTCATAACATGTCGTCGATGTAGTATATGGGCGTTTTAAACATCTCGCGCTTTTTCACTTCATTTAGTAGAATTAATTTTTAATAAGTTCGTGTAAAAGATCATGTGCAATAAAAATCAATGGCAGCTAGTGAGCATTTGCATGTTACTTCTCTAAGAGACACACTCTAAATAGAAAGTTACCGGTCGACGGATTTCGTGATTACGATGTGTTGCAGGACTTAGTCACACGAGAAAGTCTCAGAATCATTGATTAAGGGGTAGCCTTATGAGAAATACTAATCGTTCTTTATTTAACATGCAGCGTTTTAATCAGTCATCTCAAAAACCATATACTGGCAGTAAAGTATCTAGCTAGTTGCTAGCTAGCTAACAAAGCTAGCGTATCTAATTGCCGCAGTAGTATTCATTAAATTCACACTTTCATCTGTGCCTAATCCGGCATCAATGCTATTTTTATTTAATATCTTTAACCGTAGTAGAAATTATCAATCCTAGCTCAAAGCATAATCATATTTAAAAGTGGTAAATATATTTTATCATTTACTCGTAAAACAGTGTATTCAAAGTGAGCAGTGGGCTCTTCTTGGGAGTGTCAGTGCTGACAGCCTTTTGTCCGGTAAAAAATGAGAAGCATATTTATCACCAAACATGGTATCAAGGACATATCGTTAAATGATTTGCTTCAACACGTATTTGCATTATGCTTATAGGCTTAAATTAACGTTGATTTGCAATAAAAAGCTGGCCGACGAATTTAATAATCAAGCTGGTAATTGTAAACTAATAAATTCAAGGTAACTCTAAGGTCGATGTGTTGCTTCCACCATATTTATTAAGTAACATACTGGTAGTTACTGGTTCCTTCTATTCTATAGATTCAAAAGCAACTCTTTGGCAAACCTTCATAACAGCAATTGTTTGAAAGTGCTCAAAAAATCAGATGGTCTTGTAATTGACGCAGTCCTGTAATAAACTAATTTAGCTATAATGGTATGGCAAGTCACCTTTAAATTGCTTATGATACTTATTTGAATTAATTAAATAAAACATTTAAATGTCTGAAAAACAATTAAGTATGATAGAGTAAGTAATTAACAAATAAGTATAGATAGAGATAGATCAGGGAAATAACCAGCAAGATTCTGTGTTCGATTTGGATATGCGAAGAAGCTTTTTTGAAGCACACATTCACAACAGCCTCTTCGTGGCGCACTTTAATCGCCTAGAACTTTAATACTGTTCAATTTATTATCTAGTTATATCTGGGTTATACGTTACGGCAAGCATGTCACGGCAAACAAGGTATATCGAAAGCAAATTATTCGGTATATGTTCGACTATCTATACTGTTTGACTAAGCTCGTATATTTCTGGTGGGGAAATGACAGGTATAAGAAGTACTGGAAATTTTAGATTAGCCGGCCACAGAATTTGGATTTGTCGTTAAGCCGTATCTTTTGGTGCAAAGCGATTGTTGAATGTATCTTGATTGATTGATAGTATTGCTTAATTTCGTATTGCCGTAGGTTCTAAACGATGCTCAGTGGCGTTCTCAACTGCCCGTAAAATTAATGGACTTATGGAAAGTTTATAGTACATATCTATATATGTGTTATTGGACCAGTACCCTTTATACTGCTATGCCATAAGCCCTGCATACCGAAACAGTATACAGAGAGATACAGTAATATTACTTCGCTACGAAAAGTGCATTTGGTCCTATTACTTTTTGTGATGATAAGCAATAATCAAAGGTTTCAAGAGGTGTGACATTATTGCTATACAAGAATCATAACGCTGGCTCGGAAAGCTTTATTTAAAAATATACTGACATTAATATTAATTGAATAATAATTCGCAAACTCCTTTTTATTTAATAAATCAACATTTTTTAACAGAGTAATCTATTATTGTCTCAGATGTCGTCGACGATGGCGAACCTCGAAGTCGATGTGCTGCCATATTGGGCATTCGTTGTGATCGCCGATGCGCTTCGTGCGAGTCTCAGGATGAACGACTTGATGATCTTGAGCTACGGGATGCTAATGATATCAGCATCAATGAGAATGACGGAAAATGGAATCCGCTTACGGAGGAAGATAGAGACCTAGTTTTCTCAACTATAAATAACAACTTGTCTTTGGCAGATCAGCTTATAACAGGGCCGAAAATCCACCATTCAGAATCCATTGTAATGTCAGATCGCGCGAAAATCTCTAATCTGTACGTACTCTTATGTACCGTAAAATGATTGTTGTTATAAAGTAGGGTGTCTAGGAAAACCGAAATTGCTGTAGTGCACGAAAACATTTAATGATTTAAATGATTGTATGGCCTGCCTCGCATTTATCTATTGTGTATGAACCGAATGTTACTAGTTTGTATCTCTATTACCTTCTTCAGCCAATAGTTGCCCATAAATCTAAAAGACCAAGTTCAAGCCAATTAACGGCAACAGGCTTTCTATAGAAATACCTCTTGACGCTAGGTCTTTCTCCAATTAGCCTTCTGAAAGATTGTAAATGAATAGCCATTCTTGTTCAAGCTTTAGGTAGCCAATGCATTCAAGTATTCACTGAACTCTATATTATTTGTATGAAATATTTAATGCTTTTTGTTGTAATACTTGTTTGTGGCCATCACTTCTGCTTGTAGCCTATGTCGCTCGAATGCCACAAGTCTGAATAGAAAGTACACGTCTTTGTCAGAGTTAAAGGTTCCGAGGAGACTACTGATCAGACAACAGGCTGTAGTCAACAAGGGAACATATACAAGGGTAAGACTATTTCCAGCCCTGCTGAAGTTCAAGCGATTTCGTAAACTCTGAGTGCTCTACCATGCCAGTATTCCGATGAAATTAGTTTCCTGCTAATACTTGTACACGGATTCGGAGCAATGAACGATTTCATGCTACGCACCATGGCCCATATATTAATTTGCGATCTTTTTTACACTCAATTTGAATATCTTATTTTCACTTTTAGTTCGGTGTATCCACGAACGACAACAGCAATCTCGTTGAACAACATAAAACTGACTCTTCTGAAGATGCGTTGAGGATTAAAAAAAAGGATATCATTCAAGTGTCTACACCTGTTGTTGCTAACAATAAATTTGGAAGTGACATGCTGACGAACGGGGACCATCACGATGGCAGTTGTTCCCCAGATCAACTTACGAGTAGCAGCAGCGATTCAGGTCTCTCAGGAGGTGAATGGGCCGAAGGCGGTGAAAATACTGAACTCAGCTCAATCGCTACATCATATTGCCATAAAGCGGGACAAAGACCGTATCTACGTGTGGGTTCCAGTAGTACACAGTCATTGGAATATGTGCGGACGTCCGTTGATAGCGTGTCCGATGGAAGTCACGATGATGACATTATGAGGGACTTGCTTCAGAGTTGTCCTCAGCATGATATTAACGGAAGTAGTATGGCATCCCATTTGAGTTCCACTACCACTGGCAGTTTTCAACAACAGCCACAACAACAGAATGCGTCCCAACAGCAGCCAGCAATTCATTTTAGTCATCAGATTGTGCAAGTGCCCCTTGTGCAACAACAAAATGTTCTGCGCACAGGACAGCATCAACAACAAGTAAGTATATTATCATGAGTTTAATATGAGAAAACAGAAACATTCAAACCATGGCTAAAGTTAACAAGAGAAAATCTATTTGGTATCCTAACGAAAAAGTTAATAATTAGCTCCTACCCTGATCGGTTTGACCAATTGCTAAATTTTGCAGTAAAGCTACCGGCAACAAGACATGGTGTTTTCCTAAGTATAGTTGAATTATGTTCTACGCAATAGCGCTTTGTGGTTGGATTACATTTTTTTAGTACCATATAGTATATATATATATATATAACCTATATATATATATAACCTATAGAAGCAGTGGCATAACATTGCTATGATGCATAATCAATACGTGTTTCCCATAATACATACTTCCTTATCAGTTTCTTCTGCTCTGGACTTTTTCAGGTAACTTGTCAATTACCAGCAACTTTATTACAAGCAGCTGACACTGCACAGGTTGGACTGGTCACGACCAATCCAACAATGTTCATTCCTGTCGGACCCCAGAGTACGATGATTCCTGTGATGACCGCTACCACCGCTATGCCTTTTGCATCTTTGCAACAGCAAAATAAAGAAATGCGTCCGGTATGTTTATAGACACATATCTGCATTAGGTAACACGTAGAGTAGCCGCGTTACCTGATTCCTGAAATCGGAAGCCCTAAACTGCAATACGTACATTATTTAATGGACAAACAACATTCAATGACGTAGGATGGCAAGCATTAATACGTTATTGTTCATTTTGTTCTACGCAGGCAAATATAAAACAGGCCACTCGGGCTCCAACCCCTCCACAACAGCGTTCATTGCTCCGGATGCCTCCAGGAACAATATCAATGGAGGACGCCCTTGCAAGAAAGCGTCAGCGGATGATTCGCAACCGAGAGAGTGCCCTTCAATCACGTCAAAGACGAAAAGAGGTCCATAATTCTAATGCACACGTAGTTAGATCGTAATATTTGAAGGTTTCCTTGTTTTATTTGTTTAATTGTTTTTACAACTTTTTTTTTTTTATTTATGATTAACCCATGTGGATTAAAGCAATTATGAAGTCTTAATTCCGGCAATGAACGTTATTCTCAACCGAGAATTCGAGGAGCACAACTATCTTAAGCAGGTGTTATTATTATGAGTTCTTTCATGCTATTACTGCAAAGGCCCATTTCCTAAATTATTGTTACAAATCCATTTTGAATTTAGCAAACCCAGCTACTTCAAGATGAAGTTGTATCTCTTCGGTCTGAAAATATACACCTGAAAGATGAAAATGCAAATCTCAAACTAAAAGTAAGTCAAAAAAAATGTATTCATTTTTTTTATTTCATGTTTATTTAAATTATTCTGTTTTACGGTATCAAAGAGAAGTCGTTCGGACTATATAGTGGAGCAGAGCCCTGGAAAATCAGTATTTCCACGATCTATGTATAATTATTCTCAAGCTCCGATAAATGCGTAAGTAAAAAGGTCTTTAGCAAGTTTGAAAGTTTAATACACGGTGCTGTTCGGAATGTTATAGAAAATGCCCCATCTCCTCGGTGTGAAAATAGAGGCTAGTCGAAATCTAAAATATATTTTACATTTGTATTGGTAACAGATAGCAGAGCTGGAAGGTCGATTGCGTGCTGCGACATCGAAAGGAGCTGTGTTATGTGTGCTTGGTCTTGTGGTTATATTTAACTTAGGACTAGGTTCGCCTCGTGAAACAAGCCAGTCTCTTGTCCTTAAAGGCCATATCACGGATCCTCTCGACGAGCGCATTTCACCAGTTCAGACGGCGGTTGCAGCTGCTGTGGGTGAAACAAGGCATCCGGTATGTTCATACGTAGACATTTTTTTTCATATTAACATCAAAATATGCCAAATAAAATTATGTGAGGGCCACACATAGATTACAAGTCAAACTATAAAAGGTGTCCCTAATATAGATTACCAAACCAAACGCCACTCTCATTTCAGATTTCTGTGAACAGTCGACATTTACTTTGGATGAATGAGACTCGTGGGATTGAAGAATTGCCGTTTGCAGATGGCTTGGCAAAAGGCAAACCTGGTTGTGGCAGCCAATGGGTTAGTAGTCCATTTATGTATAATTTCAAGTATTTTATGTAAATGCATATATTGCATAGAACACGTAGCGATAGGCCCATTTAGATGAATGCTACGCTATCCCGTAAAGCTAGAAACGCTCCCGAATTGTATGTGGCCCGAAAATACATACATTAATGTACACAGATGCGTCACGCATGCTTTTGCATACCATAGGTCGGCGTGTTGACGTGTGCTTAATTCAAAATACTGGATAGGTCAAAGATCTCTAAACATCTTGAAAAAAGTCTCGTATTTATTAAAGTTTCAAACTACTGCAGTAAAGAATGGATTTAACTGTGCAGCATATTTTTAATGTGGACACGTTTTTCAAATTCTCCATAGACTTTGGCGCACCCAATCATTAACAGTATTCTGTAACAATTCGACTTAGTAACTGCAATGCCTGAGCTGATAAGTCTCTGCTGATGTTCCACCTAATCTGGATATATGAATGTAGGTGAATTCAACGGAATCTCTTCGAGTACAAGAGTATTTGAGTCGCTGGGCTTCTCGAGCATGGGCTTTGGCATCTGGGATTCCTCAAGGCACACAGTTTACTGATGGCCTGCAATCCCCGCCTTTTCTACGTAGTTCCACTTCGTTTTGGCCTAGCCTACTAAGGTAAATAATAGGTTGATTTAATATTTACTTTCACCTCTGTTAGATATTTTGTATAGGCTATAGAAGACCATTTTTAAGGAAAAGTAGGGGTGGTAAAATCGCACAGAGCGCTGCGATAGCGGTGGTCTTCTCTGCATTACAGTATTCAATACAGGCGTCTTTGAACATTAGTCTATGGGGTATCGGCCACAGACACCTTTTATCGGGTGCAGGTGCGACTTCCCCTTGGCTTATAGTATGATTCAATGGCGCATACACAACATGGTGGAAGTTACGCATTACGTACCAGAATAAGAGACTATAGTAGGAAGAACTTAGGGTTTTCACCTGATAAAAATCAATCGTTGCTATAGAAAAAGCAAACGACTTTTAGAACGAGAATTAGGAAGTTAGATTGCTGTTTATTAAATAGCTGCATTCGTGTGACCAAGATTTTAACTTGCTCCATAAATTATAGGTTAAAGATCAGTGCTATGCGTAGTCAGAAATCGAAATGCACAAACCTCATTGATGCATTTACTCTCGGTATAAGAGTTCAATGTCTTGGCTTGACAGCTGTTAGAGCCGATTACCTTTAGCATTTAACTGTGAAAAATTAATCTAATTGTTCACCTACTGCTAGGCTATAGATAGCTATTTGGGTATGTAGTGCCAATATTTAGTTTATATGCAGGTCACGGTAGTTGGTGCTAAGACGTATCATTTGAAAACATGATTATAGTTAATATTACTTTTAATACTTAATACTTACTTATTTAATTAATACTTAATATAAACTTTTTTACAGTTTATATAGATAGTATGATATATTATTTAATTTCGAGTGGTACGGTACTTTACGGTAATTTGTTGCAATGTTTTGCGTCTATTTTTTCAGCGGTCTCGATGCCGATCCCATACGCACAATTGAAGAAGGGCCCCGTGCATCATCCGACGGGTCGTCTGTGGCTTCAAAAGAGCTCCCATTACCTCCTTCATGGCCTTCACGAGCTCTCTTAAATGAAGTACGTAAGCGCAACGATACCTTCTACCTGCTTGCTTTCTCAGGACCACCAGATACGGTTTTACTCAGCGCTCGTCAGGCTAACTCTACTGCTCGGCCCAAAATTGCGCTCCTAATGCCGGCGATAGCTTCAGCTAAAAATGGTTAGTACTTTTGATTTTAATACACGTTTGAATACTTGTCTGCAGTCATGTCTTAAGAAGCCCGCATTTCCAAGACCATTTTTTTAGTTTTGCTAGAAAGAAGTCTTTTTTTAATTGTTTGCCGCTAATTACTCTGTTTATTTTAATTACAGATACAATGAAGATCCCGCCAGGCCGCGTAGCCGTAATGCAAATAGACTGTGAAGTGGTAAACACGAAGACGCTCTATATGCGTAGATCCCTTTTGCCCAAGAATGTCCAAGTAGCCGCGGGCGGTACCCAACACAAGCATAACCTGCGCCAACAATCTAAAACAAGCTTCACTACTGCTGCGAAGAAACAGCGCAGAAAACCTTAATCAATGAGCTGCTTGCGACGATCAAACGCGGCCAAAAAAGAGCCCGAGCAGAATGCAGAATGTCGTACACCTCATGTTCTTTAAAATTCAAAATGCACCGTTTATCTAGAAATAAGTAGCCCATATATTTTATGAGATTTTTATGCTAGCATGTTGCATCCTACTAATTTCTTGAAAATATGGCTTGGAACACGCCCTAGTTGGGCGATATCGATCACTACCATTTTTTCCGTATTTTGTATTCAAAAGCATATCGATTTAAATACATTTTAAAACATTTCAACACAACGCGTAAGTTCGAAACTTTTATATGTAAATATTATGTTATGAACACCCTCATTGTTGCTTATAGCTGGTGTTAGGCAATAACATGCTACTAATGAAAGCCGAAATATATCTCAAATATCGTATATAAGCTAATCTATGTATACATTACGAAGGAACTGAATTAAACTTATTATTGTGGTGATATTGTAAAAGGGGCAAAAAAGGACAAACTTCTATCTAGTCTTACTCGGGTGCATTTCGACTTGGATATGACGATCAAATTTAGTTCGGTTGCTACGTCATACTTTTTAGACAGTCGATACAAATAAATGATATGGGATAATAACTCGCGGACTAATCACCTACCAAACAATTTTGGTTATGGGAAGTCACACAAGCTGTGCAGTAAACGTTCAAGGATATCCATGATCGCAGAAAATTAATACGTAATTACTTAGTTAAGTTAATGCAAAATGCAAATAGGCACTCTATAGTACGAGAACATCTAGTGTGGATCCTAATCTATTGAAATGGTGCTTATTAGCTGGCCTTGCCAGATGACGTCTCAAGCATAAAAACAAACCATGTTCCCTTAAAGGATGGCTATGGCACTTGAATATATCGGTTAACAGCACCGACTCAAAGTAAAAACTTCATACCAGCGACACTCTTCGTGTAATTATCGTGACTCCCGACGAGTCATTAACAAAAGCATATGAGCTGTTACTACAAGTGTCTTACCAGCATTCTTTCGTTGCAATATTTCATATGACTGTGATAGTAGAAATACATATACTAGAAAATGTTCCAAAGGTTTTTTATGTCTTCTGTGAAACGTGAGCTTGTATGGAACATCAGTTTTTCTATTATATGTTTCTGTTCACTTCATACACTTAAATTCGGCGCGCATTTAAAAAAAAGTAGACTTGCGGCAGAGCTAATCATATAGTTATTATATATATCATAGCCATCATATAGTTATTGTACCCTATAGACATTATACTTTGGCAATGTACTTTATAGACGATGCAGTTAAGAGCCTTCCTCTTTTTTAATGCACTGGGATTTCTATGTAATCTCAGCCAAACTGTATTATTTGTGCATAAAAAGCTAGCTAGGTACGATTGCTTGGGTTGCATTTATTATTTGGTTGCCTTAAACTTACGAGATCGCTAAAAACTGTATTCACCGTCATCCTATTGAATTTAAGTACAAGGGTTCATTTCTTCAGGTTATTGTTATAGTATCTATGAAACTTACAGGGATCGTGGCGTTGGTCAACGCACGTATTCTTGTTGTAATTGACAGAAATACATGAACGTACATCTTCACTTGCCACAAAAACTTTCGTAGATGCTAAGTCGACGAGCTTTCTCTCTAAAAATAATTTGGCATCGTTTTTTAATGAAGTCAAAAAAACTTTCTCCGACTGTAACCGACTAAGAAGCTAAGCCGAAATAGAAACTAATTTAAAGCAAGGAACAATGTAATGAGAGCCGACATCGACAGAAGTGAGTGCAAAAAAAGAGTATCTTATTTTCGTCGCTCCAATTTTGTCTATCTGATAGCGAGAATTGTGCGTTCGGCTGAGCATGCTGTTCACGTTACGAACCAACAACTGAGATTAATTATAGGCATACCGTGCCAGCTTCTTGTCGGCTTAAGAGGCTTACATCGAGGTATCATCAATAGGGCGTCAATAGAACAGCACCGCGTTTACATTAAGATTAGGTAATACTTTTTCTTGGAGATCTTTTCCAGCCAGCTTTTCCCCGATTAAAGGAGGATCCATTGCTTCAGCACATGCTAAACTTATTCACTATTCTGCATAACCTGGCGATATGGTCATGTTGGTATACGTAACGCAACAATGATCAAAAGATTGTCAATTCTACGTTGGTTATTAATCCGATTCGTGTTTTTGGTTCATAGTTCTGAAGTTCATAGTACTCTGCTTTCGAATAGTATTGTTTGAGATCTTGCAAGTTGTCCACTTAGAATTAGTTATACAGGTATGCTATGTGTAAAACTGATGACACGCAAAAACTATAGCAATTATCTCAGGGTTATCGGTGGTTGTGTCGAAGGAATTTCGATTAGATGAATGTGATAAGCTAAAATGTTTAACCAATATTCGCTATGTAATTTTAACAAATATAGCAGTCGTTTAGAGATTTTAGATGGCATATACAATATAAACAATAGTGTTTATGTACGCATTTGACGTCTGCGCCAGAAGTGCAATGGAGTCGCCATATTTTACGCTTATCGTTTTTTCCGTCACTGTATTCAATATACGAATATGATTATCATATATTATACGCAGTTATTATTATAAAACTGGATATACAAATATACCTATATAATTGTTCAAATGGATACTTTTTGGAGATGCGTTACAAAGTCATTTAAACATAGAAGTAGAGAATATAAGTCTGTCTAACAAAATAATATACACGTAATTAATAAAGAGAAGTTCTAGCTATTGATAGTCTTTTTGTCTTCATTTTTAGAAATCAAATTCCATCGCTTCAATTTATTATATAGACCCCATTTCATACAAAAACTTCATTAATATTGAGTTGTACAAGAATGGCTGATCAAAAATTATGTCCATACGTGTTAAAGAAATCTATCTTTGAGTTTAAACACGACTACTTTCGATGTATGCGTATCATTTTCATTCTGTTATCGGTGCCATTAACGCAGTGGCTTGGACGATTAAGCCAAGCCATTGGCTAAAAGAGACTAAAACGACGCCACATAAGTACTATAAAATTTGTATTATTATTATATAACGGAACATGTTATATTTATAATTCGTATTACTCATAGTTGACTACAAATTACGGATAAGTACTCAGATAGAAATTTTCCTTATAGGCAGCTTTATCTTTTCTGGTTTGGCCATCTTCTGTAAAACTCACATTACCTAATTTATAGTAATCTACGGTTTCATCGCAAATTGACGCAGGATTTATCTGATCTAAACAAATTTATTTTTAGTTCCTCGCATTCCATGTTGCTTTACTAACTGACATTTAAATTAAAATGTATCATAATTCAGTTAGAAGCTGCGTGACGTGTGGCTCTCTTGACTCCCACTGTCATCGTAATACGAGCTCCGTGTTGAAAGATTTTGCCAGAAGATAAAGACGGCCTTGTAGAGTAGTTTGTTGGTGTTCTTTAACGCGAGTGTGCATATTGTATACAACAATTTTACCGCGCTATTTGGTGTTGCCGTTGTTAACGGTCTGTTGTCTTTCTGGTGGTAGGCGTTTGCTCTGTAGTCTAAGAGAGCTCGTCTTCTTCAGTCTCGAGATTATGCAAGCGCCGGCTAATAGACGTTCATTCTTGCCTCGTGGCTGCCGACCCGCTTCTAAAAAAGAATACGAATAGATGAGTCTAAAGAAGAAGATTATTGTCATTCCAGTGTGACAATGATGATGGAGAGAGCTATGAGCGAGCTTTGTGAGCATCATTACTGCACAATGATGGCGAGATACATAAAAAGCAGGACAATATAGTTCACCTAAAATAACGTTACGTGTATGTATGCGCTGACAGTTTTTTCTTGTGTCGGTTAAAATTGGATTGGCCGGATGGGTTAACAAGGTAACGATTTACTTTTGTGCAGATTACATAGGTTAGTTGTCTGATTACTGCAAAAGTCAATTGCAACAATTGCTGGTATATTTAATAGTGTTAGAACAATATATATTGCGGGTGATGGCATTGTGAATATTGTAATTGCTTGCCAAACTTGAGAGACACGTGATTATCTAGGTTCGAATCCGAGCATAATTAGCTTTTTTTTCGTCATCGTGCCAGCTTTTTGATGGAATGCCTAATAGTGGTATTGTGGACTCAATGCTCCAAACACTAGAGCAACAAATGACGGAACAAAAAATAGAGGCGCTTAAAGTAATGTCGAGTTCTCTTAGAATTTATGCAAGGTACAGTCATTCTCATGACATCTGTTATTTCAGTATTTATGAATATGACAATATGAGCCTTGCAAGTTAACGTATGTTGACTTATGACGAGGTATTTTCGCGTTACTTCGGAAGCCTTTTGACAGTCAGACAGTCTTCATCCTGCATCAAAGAAAATAGTAGGATGTGCACGAACTATATTGATAAAAATCGGATCGAACTCTTATAACAGCGGTACTTTGAAAACATCCCTTCAATACAGTGTTACAAACGTTTTACTGGGTATGATATTATAGTATTTTTTGTCGAAAGTGTAACTGACTAGCAGTTATATATCTTACAGAACTAATACAAAGTTCCCTCACAAACTTCGATAATATGTTATATGTGTGTGCGCAACTTGTTTAGATTCGGTGATAACAAGTGTGCCTACCGAGCGCAGTCGTAAATTCGTCGCTTTTTTCTATGGGTACGACCTGTCATTGAACGCGTCGTATGCAATATACTAAACTGGGTGGTACTTATTTTTATGGAGGTTAAAAAACAGAGTTGCTAACTCTTCGGGATGTAAGATGTGAACAGGTAGTTTGAATTTACCAGCAATTTTGTTGGCAATTTTAGAGTTCGCAAGTCCAAACAGTGTTTCCAATGGCATGCGTCTGATGTCATTCTACAACTGCTACTGATACCATATGATAATATTCTGTTCGATATAAACACCAAGGGAAGACTTCTTAAGCTGGAAGGAAAACCAAATCGGCTAAAAACACCAACGTAGAATCGATAGTATTCCGTGCTCCATTTTAATTTACGATCAGCACCCTTCGTCAGCCTGGAATTACTTCTGTGACAAGTGCTTATCAGATTACTTGGTAGTAAGTACTTATCCAACCTTGTAGAAGTCAATAATAGTGTACATAACACAAGCTAGACATTTCAAACTTATTATTCTTAGTTTCACCATTTCGTTCTATCTATTTTTGCACCGATGATTTGTATATATGGTATTGACTAGGGATAAATGGAACGAATCGTCAAGCTGTACGCAGAATCTATAGAACAATCCAAGACTCGCTACCGTCAAGCATCAATCTATACACGACAACCTGGACGCCACAATCTGTCTGCGACGCCCCGAGAATAGGTGAACTAACAACGGCTACCTGCGAAGAAAATGAAATTCTAGTAAGTCAAGAATTCATTGAAAACCTAGAAACATCGACATGCTGAGCTTCTTCCGAGCTAGCCATTAGCCGGAGATATATGCAGCATATATATATCATGTTGCAGGAATGTAAAAATTATGACGGCCATTCGAATACTCACGACATGAAACTTTAACTACCTTGTTCTGACAGTCGTCAAAAACACCATTTGAATGTTATTATTACAGTTATTGAATTTTAAGTGTATATTTACGTCATGGCAATATAACACAATATTATAGAAACTACCTGGTTGTAAATATTTAGCACTGATAAGTTCTCCTACTATTGCAATCATTTGCGTACCTCTAAGGTTTGCCGAGCGATGAACAGACGTTTAGCCTAGTCGGTGTAGGAAAAAAGCTTTTAATTGTACTGCTTAACCCCTCTCATATCGAATGATATAATCACTATAGCGACATTTGGATTGCTTCATTTCAAATGGTTTCCGTACCCATGATAGCATAAAGGGGGGTAATGGTCTCTAATTGTTGACTGTATTAGTGAAAATTGCCTGACAATGCTATTGTCTAAACTGGAACTTGCAGCGGGTTTTTTTCCAATATCCGACGACAAAAATTTGGATAAACCAATAGGGACAAAACCAACAATTTCATTTCACCAACGGCACATGCTTGTTTGAACTTGCAGTAGTCCAGAGATCGACAGTCATTTCGAGGGTTGTTGTACAATGTTGGCACTTCTGTTAACTCGACGTAACTTTAAATCTCATTGAGTAAAGCTTTGGGAGTCACTTCATTTCGTTTGTTTCACCACCAAAAGACTTAATAGTTTTTCTTTGAAAATTTATCTCACTGAGAAATAAAGAAGGTGGCATCTTGAACATAAAAATGGCGTCCAAGGTACGAAGCGAATGTCTCACTGCAAAGCTTTTCTCCCATAAGTGGGGATATGCTGCTACGTGAAGTTTCAAACAAAACACATACTCACGAAGTTATGATCATTTGTATAATGGTCAAGTATAAAGGATGGTGCAGCTAACTAATAACGCATTCATTTATGCCTGTAAATTGCCTTCATGTCTGTTCATTCATTGAGTGATATTATGCTTCTGTTTCGTACGACTTGGTGGCCAACGCCATAGCGGGCCTCTCTTCACTCAAGTGGAAACAAAATTTCAAGGTGTTGCTTTGCGCTTTGTCCGTTTCTGAGGCCTAGCTTGAAGGCCTAAACATTTTAACCGATCACTAATATTCTTGGGCTGCCTGGTTCAGGTCTCGAGACCGACAGTTTACATAATGTGACGAAACTGAGGCACTTTACTGTTGTCTTTTTGGCCTCCGCCTTTTGGCAAGTAGTAACATTGGTACGACAGCGTCGACCCCTCCTCACCTTCTTTCATAACCTGGTTGGGTCTGTATATAAACACATGAGACTGTGGTTAACAAAGAATTTTATTCTTCCTTAAGTGTGCCTTGTAATAACAGCGGTCAGAAAGATCTTTCCGAATACGAGAACGGATTCATTCTCTTGTGCTCAGTTTGAAGTTCGTTCTAGAAAGGTTTTTAAGGCCTTAAGGCCCGCTGCACTATGAAGACTGCAACAGTTATTGCTCTTATGGTACGTGAGCATTAGAGCTGTGCGGTGAATGAACGTGTGTTTATTTTCTTTCATACGTATAAATTGCAGATACTTGATGAATCCTTACCTTAATGACTTACTGTTCGTGTAAGAAAAATTCTCTCAATACAACATAGTATGGAAATGGTGAAAACAATTACCATCTTGTCGCTAAAAGTAAGCTGAGGAATTATTCTTCGGCCCATTTCTCAAGTAGTCTACTAAATTAGAGTGATCTACTCTTATATACTAACTTGTGTTTATTGCACTGTTTTTTTCGCAGCTCGCGGCTTTTATACTTTTGTCGGAACCGGTAGATTCAGATGTACACATTGGACCCTGCACGCGGGCTAATATGAAACAGCCTGCTCTGTTGGGTCAGGAAATCTGGCAGTGTGACCAACACGGAAATTACATGCCTTTACAGTGTCATCCAACAAGTGGATATTGCTGCTGCGTCGAGCCTCGTAGCGGAAAATGCATCAAAGACACAGAGAAAGCACCCGGCGCCGGATTGCCTCAGTGCTAGTCCAGCTGTTTCTTGAAGGAGTAGCGACGATACAAAGCTCCAAGATGCCTAACGAAGATCCTGCTGGCAGGACAAACGTGTGCAGGTCTTAACTTCAGTTTCGTTTGATCTGGCCTCGACAACTACTAAAAAGTGTTTGGAACACGAGATAGGGACGCTCTTGGATGGCTGCACGGAATTACCTATCGACAAAAAGAGATCAATTGGTACGCCAGAAACCATCCCTAAATGAAATTGAGTATTCGAATCTTGTGTAGAGGTGGAACTGGTTCGACAGGTGATCACCTTCGATGTATATACGAAAAGAGGTTGTATAATAAAAACCCTACATATAATTGGCTATAATAAAACATAATATATGATAATATGAACAAGGGAGATACAATAAAGGTATTTTTGCTTTTTTCGTAGACTACCTGCTATATTGTTTCCACGTCAATTGAATGAGAACCGTAGAAGAAAAACGCTATACAATTATCTCAAGTAACATTGAGGCGAGATTTATTCTAACAGCTGAATTTATTCTAATAGTTTATTTTAATGTTGAGGTTCTGGAAATCTGTCTGTTTTGGAAAATAAAGAATATTTTCATACGAGTTGGTAATCTCTAGGTTCAGTTGAACTTGAATGAATGAATGAATGAATGTGGATCAGACATCGATGATGTTGACAACTACTTAAATTATCACAAATATTATTTCTATCAGCTTTATCTTTCTCTCATACTGAGAGTATTATTTTGCCAAAGGTTAAAAGGTTAAAAGCCAAAGGTTGTATAATTTTTACCAACATACGTTGGTGACGTTCTGTCCTTGGCACACCTTGTAAAAGTTTCTATAAAGGTGTCTGATACTCCTTGACGCCAAAATCACTTTATATTACCAACTTTTCCAAAAAAGCTGAGGAGTGCTTATCGATATTAGGGCCCTGCAAAACTGCCATTCAGCCCGTTTTGATTGGTGTTAGGTATATTCATTTTTATTTCTTGGTGTAACGTAAAAATCGACTGCGTTAGAAGCTAACCCTCTTGAAGGCCCAAACAGTTGTGATGAAAATCCAAATAACAGTTTCGGTCACTACATAGAAAAAGATCTTTTTGCGATTCTAGCAAAAAAAAAAGTATAGTGTCAATATTTATATAGGTTCAAATTGAATGCTGCAATAATTCTCCAGGCGTTATTCTTTAGTGTGCCGGCATATATTATAAATAATTATATTTATTACTTTAATTATAGAGGACTTGTAAAACAAATGCGATATAGCAGTTTGCAAATTTTAGTGCACAATCCAGACATGAAGCGTGCCCTGTCAAAATAGTCGACCGTGTTACTGGAACCCGCACTGGCTAGTTTTGCACCTCGGCCTTTGTTGCCTAGAGCCTGATGCTGGTTCTAAGGCCACGACGAAAGAAATAAGAGAATGTGAAAGCTTGCCCTGCCAGTCGCCGACAGATGAGTTTGAGATGAGACAGCGGTTGGCTGTGCACTCCGTTTGCATTGACAGATACAACTTGCCTATGTCCGACGGCCAAAGAGAAGCTACGAGAGCCGGCAAATTGCCAAAAATAATTGATTTATGACACTATTTCACATTCATTCACATGCGTGTTGCTTGTCGAGCTGCCGACAGGTCGGCTAGATAGCCTTTTCAACAAAATGAACTTGAAGCATTCTGCTTTTCTATGAAGACAAACTTTATTGAGTTTGCAGTTGTCCGAGATACGTAATCAGGTCTGATCAATTATGTTTTGGTACTACGTTGAGAGCGCCGAGAAGTTGACTAATTCTAAAGTCACCCGTATTCCTTATACAGAAATAGAAATCATTCAGTGCTGAAAGACCAAAGATAACTTTTCTTTTTTGTAAGATTCAATCTAAAACCGGTTAGTATGCAGCTAAAAAGTACCGTTATGTTATTTCGTTAATCGTACCTAGAATGGGTTCAGGTTTGCTTGGTCTGTATGCTCGGTACAGCCACCCTAATACCACCTCGCGCTTTCCGTGCTTAATCCGTGCCGGTCATTTTGTTATAGATTTCGGATTCTTTTATGTCAGTGGTCCAGTAACTACACTTTCTTGCTACAATTTAGTCTGCTTCAGAAATTCAATTGCATAGTGTACGACCTTATCTTCAAATGATCGATTGAACTGACTTAAATACTCCATTACCGGGTTTTGATCATCGTTACCCGTCCTCGTATTGTAATTGAACCGTCGTTTGATACGGTTAGTTCGTTATCTAAGAATGAAATTCACTCTAGCTTTCGGAAGTTCATGCAAAGATTAGATCCTCCGAGCAACCAGGCTGGACATCGATGTGAAAATGCCCATGTCTATATAAACTCTCAAACTTGTTTGAGAAAACGCATTATTCAAAAGAGCCTTCTATCCCATATTACAGCTTGTTCATCTGTTGGTGTCGCACGTGCCTTCTGTGAACTTGGTTGAAGGGCATTGGGTGTATATGTCTGAGGCGAGTAAAATAGCTTTATTCTGTTGTTGTTAACATTTCTCGGGACAGTCGTCGTTTCTTTCCCCACCGGTAACCAACAATGCCTGCTCAATGTCACCACTGTGTGTGCTGATAGAATTCACTAGAAATTGCCAAGAAATGACTTTTTGGCCAGTCATCGCATATACTCATCGACTTGCTAGCTTTGTGAGTCTCGTCCGTAGAAAACATCCTGCAGATTATGCTTACGGAGATCCCTCTGTCGACCTGACGGCCGAAAATTGAAAAACGACTGAAGGCAGCCAGGTACGATGCTTGTTTATTGTGCGTCCCGTTCGCGGTTCTACTCTGAATATAAAACAAGAGTAAACATCGGAAAGATGATATGCCATTTTTTTTAATTATAGACATTTCATAAAGCTCGCAGGTGATCGTCTGATGAGAACAAAGCTAGGTAACATTGGAACAGAACAACCCTGAACGCTTTACTATTGACGTTGTCATTACATTAGACGGCGAACCGCCATGCGATACAATGGAGTGTTCTTGTTAGTAGGGCATATGTAAAGTAGTAAACGATCTATTGTATTTTTTTTGTGAACAGAAATTACACCTAGTTGTTTTAAACTCAATGGAAGTGAAGTCGCAGTGGCACCGCCATTTAGCTTATCGGTGTAGTGATTCAATTATAAATTTGTCGATGGCTAAACTCAGATTGTTGGAAGTGAATGATTAAACCGAATTTTGCAAAAATGAGCTGGGAAGTTGCGAAATAGAATGCATTTTCCAGTCATAAAAGTCCAAATGAATAGTAATATCTGACTTTTTTTTTTTATTATACTAACCTATATATATCTCGAGCTTCTACGTCCGGTATCGCCGTTAAGAACCTCATCAGACCGCTGGCTTCCAGCATGAAGCGAAGTCTGTCTGTCTGTATATACCAAAGTCCAAACCTAGACCACAACACATCCCTAGGATGCAAATACTGTGAACAAATACGTTATTCACTAAACTATTACGGGGATGTATATACACTTGGCATACTTCTTTTTTTACGTTATGTAGACTAGCCGTTGTCCACCCTTGAACCCGTACTTGTTTTCACACAGCATCTAATAGATCAATCCACATCTGTGGATTGCCGTTATATGATCATGTATTTGCTTATGATATTATTGTGATGGAAGTTATGCCTACCGCTTTCGCAGAAAAACGCCAAGGAGCGTCCCTGTTTATTCAAGTGGCACACGTTGACGATCGTATATATATAGAGTAGTCGGCGACTACTCTAAAGAATTGGCATTCTTTGCCAGGGCTTCGAGGAAAACTCTTCACATTAGAAAGGGATTTTGAAAAGCGGAGCTGGGCCATGTGTACTACCGGATGAGACGGGCAAGGCAGTTAGGAGGCTTCTGACTCAGAACTCAGCCCTGCATCCATCGTGGCAAAACCCAGGGACTTGGTAATCCCGGCTACTGGAGCCATCAAACGGAGAGGAACGCCCCAAGAGAAACTCTAAGAATGGGGAATGTCCAACGCCCAGCATCAATCCAGCTCGGCTTGAAGCATCGCCACGGCAGCGTAGGACATCAGTCAAGGTATTTGCTACTAGAGGTGCAGCTCTCTTTCGTGATGTTATGGAAGAGCCGTTTCAGGTAGCGTTGGCAGAGTTGTATGGAATAGCGTCTAGTCTCGTTTCTCTATTGCTATAGCCCAAAAGCTCTTGAAACCCATAAAAAATGCCGACGGCGCATGTGTATAAATGGAGAATAAACATATATCGAGTAGGTGTGTCCGAACTCGTCTCCCTTCTTCTCTCAAGCCTCGCTTTCGTAGAAAATAAAATAGATTCAATATATGAAGCGGAAAGTAGACCTTAATAGTCAGAGATACGCAAAGCTACATTAAATTCATATATAAAATGAATGCACTAAACTATGTAAAAAATACGTTTTCTGGGAAACTGGGATTTTTGCATATGATTACATACTACTAGTGTACCCATTTAGCTGCCTTTAAGTACTGAACGGGTAATCTCGCCCACTCGTTGCTGTTTCTAAAACAAGTCGCTTGCTTGCACTTCTGTGTTTGTCAAGGTCGACCCGTCATTGTGTCACCATTTGTCAGAAAAGATTAATTTTAAACCCAGAAGTATCGAAAAGCAAAAATCATTATTATGAATAAACCTGTAGGCGTTAACTTATAAAATCTGATAGATCTTACCGGTAGTTTTGATTTATAATGGTTACCTTAGGCGACAGCTCGTTGTAACAAAAATTGCCTGTCGACCTGATGCCTAAATCAGCTGAGACAGGTGCTCAATTGCCACTCGTGTCTAGCAGTAAACTTCGTCGCATAAAGTGCGCGCGAACTGTATTACCTTAAGCTTGTAATTTTCTGTCTTGGTTCAAAATGTTTCGATCATCTCAAACAATATAGCGATGTGGGTATACTATGAACCAGTTTTGCATGACGCAGGCTCAAATCTCAACGTCTGCAAAAAACATTTTGACGGAATGTTCGTGTATGGCATGTGAAGTCAATTAAAGACAAATTGACATACTTTTATATTAAGCGTTGTCTGCACGTAATGTTTGATTTATTGTTTGGAGTAGGGCGACAAATCTGACGAGCGTTACCGGTGAAACTAATTAACTGCAATCTTTCCACTAAACCACTTCAAGCTATGTGAGGGGCGTAACATTCAGCAGTTTCCGCGTTCATTTCACATAATTTAATTAGGTGAGCATGAATAAGTCACCACCATGAGGAGAAGAGGTTTTCTTCTTTTTTTTTTTTACTTTTGTTTTTGGGGGTAATACGTGCTACTGAATTCAATTCTTCGAAAAAAATATACTATCGGCTTTAACTAAAAAATGTTGCAAGCAAGCTGTTTCTAAACGGCTGAGCTTTTAGCTTGCTCCAAAACACTAATTAGCTTGATCTAATAACCTTGGCCTGCTCAAGGACTGCAGGGAAAAAATAATTTCATTTTTTCGTAAGGTTCCTCAAATAAGCAAAAACCCCTTACAGGGTAAATGGGCGGAAAACGATAGCCCTGGCTCGTTCTAGTTGAACAAAAACTACGTGAATGATCAGGTAGCTCGACACATATGTTCAGCTGTCGTACTTGGGTAAATAGTATGGGCTTCAAGTGCCTGGTTTTAAATTTACGGAAACTATTACTTAGAAGTCCTCGAAACTACCCAAATATCTTTAGTACTATAGTTTACCATGAAGCTCCAGGAACGTCACAAAATACAATTGGCTCTTTTTTTTTTAAATTTTTCCTGTAGATTTGGTGATGTAAACAAAATGTCTACGTTCCGCATGGCCTTACGAATCGAATTTCGTATCTTATGTTATTTTTTTGGTGTCATCGCTTGCAAAGTAAACATATGATCACGAAGAGGCCGAGTAGTCAAAGCGTACTTTTAAGACAACAAGATAAAGTAGACTTAATCAGAAAATGCTTGCAAATTCATTAGCAAAGTAAATTATTAATATTCTTATAATACGAAAAGCAAACAATCTTGTAGATGAAAGAAGGTCGGTTTGATTTGGTTTATTTTGATAGATAATTGGTAGGACAATAAAGGTCAGAGCAGCGCGAAAAGATTATTTAAACTTCGTAGCTACGAATAAGCTCCTCTAGAAACGCGTTCTCTAACAGCGCTGCTAGAATGATCGTCATCACAGATATATAAACATCAAAAATCATCTTTTTTAATCGTGTGTGACTCTGTTCTATAATACACAGTGCGTCAAAGGGTACTGTAAGATACAGGACCTCCCTTGAGTGGTCATGATTGAAACGGGTTAGATATGTTTCCAGCTTAATTTAGACGACCGAATTATCTGTTTTCTCACAAAGAGCAGACAACCAGCGGCTGATCGCTGATTCGTGTTCGAAACGTCTTCCTCTTTCTCGTCTAATGAAGTTGAAGAGGAATCGTACGGAGGCGAAAGTAAAAAAAAAAAAGGTTAGTTGAAATAATCCACGGACATAGCCGAGAGCGATGAAGTTCTATTAAACTATTTGTGGTGGAAACAGTAAGTAAACAGTTTGTTTCTTGGAGCAAAGTGTACGAATGCAGCCAGAAGCTTATTGGTATCTGAAACGAAAATCTGATCTTTTAATTTCATTAATGTATGTACGAATTATATTGTTTACTTGTTATGAGAGAAGATAAAGATAATGTAGGTTTTCAAAGTGAATTTTTATTTAAAAAAAAAAAAACATTTGCTTTTTGTGAGTTCCTTCAAAAGCGCGCGAGTTCCTTGCAATAAGTAAAACAACTAAAAGAGTAAATTCGTATAAATATTACACTCGCAAAAGATGTGCAGGGCTTTCTCTTTCATATCAATGGTGATAATATCGACAATATATATGTGCTGAAACTTGCAATTGTGAGTGAAGTGATCAGTCTACCCAAAAAATGAAGGAGGACTTTAAACCTAAGTGTAAGCTTAACTGGAAAGCACCCATGCAGGTTCGGAGTAATTGATTTACGCAGAGGGTCGAACACATTTGGTGGCAGTTCGCACTGTCCGACAATGTTATACGAATAGACAATGAATCGTACCCGACGTAGCTACTATAGACTAGTAGTAAACATATGCATTTTTTGTAATGTATTTGGAAGGAAGTGATTAGTAAATTGGATTTACACCTGATACATCTTTCATTGAATGATCATGATCTGAGATTTATGCCTATTTTACATTTCAGAACATTTTTACATGAACGGCCCTGCAAGCCACTTATAGCGTACTTGTGACAATGTAAAAAACGTTGCCGCCCATCGAGCCTTAACTTTCTTTCTACTAATGTTCCTGTGCGAAAGTCAGTTACTTCAAAAAAAGGTGTTCACTTCGCTGTTAGTTTTTCTTTTGTAGATGATTCAATGAGGACCCAAAGAACTTCATGTGACCGCCTTTTCCTTATGTCGGAAACGAAGGCATGTTGCAATTTTCAGGAGCATAAAAATGCAGGATTTCCTGTACTTTCACATTGTTAGACAATGTAAATGACCCGTTTACTTGGATATAGCGACATAAGGGTAAGCACGCCCCGAGCGGCCGATACTTCGTTGTTGACTAGTGCTATTGAGTTGGTTACGTATCTTTAATAACTGCATAATTCATAAGAGTATTTTGCCTCATTGCGATTGGTCCAGGTGAAGAGCGAACACCTTCAAGATAGGTTGGACAATCGATACAGCTGGGATCGACAACGGTTGTCTTCGTAATTTATTTTAGTCTTGAAGACCATCGCTGTCAGCGAAATGGTATACGAGAAAAAACAAGTCGATAAGTTATTCAGCAGAAAAGACAAACGTCTTCTGTAGACGGCAATAAGAGCCCTTAGAATATAAGTTGACTAAGCCGCAAAGTCGATCGCGTGAGGCTTAGGCCACATGACAAGAGTGGCCTTCTATAAACGCAGCTTCCTATCTTATATTAGTTAATTTTGAGCTGCATCCGAAATAAGATGATTAAGATTGCTATTATATTCGATCAAGTAGTTGCGTGCTGAATGACAAGGTGAAAACTGGAAAAACTCGAACCGGCGTAGACGTTCTTCGTTATATGTATGGTTGTTTATTCTTCGCTCGCGAAGCGCACGAACCGACGTGGTTCGTGAAATTGAAGATTTTAAAAAGAACCCAGAGGATATGCAAGCGAGATCTGCTCTCATGATATGGTCGCAGAAATGTCTCGAAGTTGAGAGAAGAGAGATTTACCATCGATGGAAATATTATATGAGTTCAAAATTACCTTTACTGTGGAAAAAACAAGCTCTTTTTTCATCCAGCTGTATGGACGGTGTGAAGATTAGCAACTTTCAATTTTCACATACTGAGAATTAGACGCAACACATTCATATAAGAAAAGTTCAACGTTTCAATTAACTAAGACTCGAATACCTTTAAACAGATCCATATAGGATCACACACCGGAGAGAGCCGTGAATCGAAACGTAGTATAGTTTCCTTTTCTCTCTCGCTCCGTCTGACGGTGCCTAAAAGCATTGCCCTCTTCAATACAGAGGGGGTCAGGTTATTGTGATAAACTAGCTTGTCATGATATCAGTACAGATCCAGTTCCATTAGCATATACGTATACACCACTCAGTAAATCCGTTGACGATAGAGATAATGCTGACAGAGATTACAGCCGATTAGCGGCCAAGGTGATCAAATAGTAAAGAGTTACAGGAGGGTTCCTTTTACGTCGTTTGAGAACAGCCGGTTTATTGACGAAGCAATACCAACTTTCACATTTTTTTCCTAAGAGCTTGTAAAGACCAAGTGGACCGTACCATGTCATTGTAATAGGTTCCTGTTTGTGTTAATCTCTACCACTGTTCTGGAAGGAGCGGTCGCAAAAACCTATCTCAGTCATCATAACGATTCTTGATATTTGTTGGTAGCCGAATCATAATTACTAACTTGTACGAAAAACTTGGACGTAGTGGTTATTGGTTAGGTAATCTCTGTGGTAAGCTTCCGAGCATTTTTTTGCAAATATAACGAAAAAACATACTTCTGTTAGTACCACAGACGGCTGCAAGGACTGAAAATACCATCGCGATAAAGAAAAAATTCCAGCCAGATGATGGAAAAACCACCAGAGTGTTCGTTCTCTCAGCATATATCCAGTGTCAGTTACTTCTAACAAAATAGTAATTATGATTGGCTTCGCGGAATCTTCTACATTCAACAACACACTTGAACATTGGAGTCTGGCGGTTAAATAACTTCTAATCTATAGCCAAAAACGTATTGTACTGAGCTTTTAGATGGGCTTAATTCATAAGTTTTAATGTTCCATTTACGAGCAACCCACCTCGGCATGCTTACTCATGAGGTTAAAGATAGAGGATACGGGAACGCCGACGACAACAGCGATGTCCTACATGGAGGCCATGCAGCGAGAAAAAAACGCAAGCAGATTTACATTTGTTCGATTAGGATAGGTACTTCAGTAGAACACTAGAAAATATAACAAAAATGTAGTTCCATCGATGAACACTTTTTTCGGATATTTGTCGTGTGACTATTAGATTTTAGATTGATATTGCAGTGATAATTAAAGCAACGGTTTTTTTTTGGGAGAGCGAAGGTACGCTCGGTCAAACCCAGTTACTCAATACATATGCACGTTACGTAACTTTAATCAAGGTAATTATGCGTATTCGCCAACAAAAATGTAACTTAGTTCCATAGTCGATGCTATCCTGTTTTAAGCGTAGAAATATTCCCTACAACCATTATATTAACGTTTCATGGATTAGTAAACACATAGTAATTTGGGATTCTGCAACAATCGTAAAATCTATCTACGATTAAAGATAATAAATCGCTGCACACATTTAGCATAATTATTGCTCGTCAAAGTTGATTAATGTGCAGAAATGAGTACAATATTTCTCTAAGTAACTGGTTTAAAAACATTCTCATTCGTGTGTCATAGAAAAATTTTGCCAGTGCTAACAGCAAAGCTTCCTAGAAACCGTGAGAACCTACAAACAAACCCCTTTCTTTCAAAGCATGTATTTTAACGGTACGCACCACTCTCGTAGTGGTGATTTTAAAGCACTGCAATACCGTAAGAAAGCGACTATCTGTATATTTTAGTGTTTCATTTGTTCGTTCGTTCGTTCCAAGAATTGTACAATGTTCTATTTAATTTATCTTTATACGGCTTGCTGCTTGCTACCTGTACACGCTCGAAAGCGACTGCTTACTGAGCCGTAGAACGAACCCACCAGATGGCGCGGGGCAATCTGTCCTCGCTGAGAGACACAGAAGGATCGTTTCCCGGACGACCCGCTAGGGAGCACCACAGACCGTAGGGGCATACGGCCTTCGGCCTGAGCAGAGGGCGCTACTGTCTGGGGGCCATTTTGGGAATGAAGACTCTAGTGTGCGTAATCGATGTGGTCGCCTTCACTTGTGTCTAGCCCCCCTCAGGAAAGAGAGAGCAGCCTATGCTCTGTGCCACGTCGCGTGTTCGTTCCATGGATTACTATCACAATCAAGGGCCCCCTGCAGCCGTCGCCAGCAGTTAGCGCTGCTGCCACTGTGTCTACTCTAAAATACCACCAGTTCTGCACTTCAGACTGGCGTCAATACAGCAACAACTGGATACGTAGCGTCACCTCTCGATGATTGGCAGTGGTGCAGCTTATCCCTGTGAGACTCGTTTGTGTTAGAGTTTTTGTCCAGGATACAAAATAAATACCACATGGTTAAAGCGGTGAGTTTCGTCAACGTGCTATAGTTAACTATCTGGATACGGTGGTAGATAGTGAATCTGTAGTGATTGCCTTGTTGAAAGAAGGACTTTGCTTCACGTCGAACAGCGTAGGGCGAACTGGGACAGTTCTTTAATGAACGCGAAAAAGTAAAAACCTGTTGTAGCGCTGCTCGCGCATTGAAGCGCGCAAGGCCGTTCGTCAACCATTAGCTTGCTTTACACTGGCGACCCTTCCACGAAACGTCGTGAAGTGACAGGAAGAGTGAAAGAGAGAGAATTCAAAGCAGGCTCTTACAGAGACACATAACTAAGTAACGAACGGACAGTGCCTGATCATAGCAGACTCTCGAGTTCCGTGCAGGATACGTTCGAAGCAACCCGCCACGACGTCTCCAAACGACCGACAGTAGTGGGCGGTATACACAACTAAGGTAGGTGCATTTGTAGACAATAATAGGCTAGCAGAATAAGACGCTACGGACAAGAACATGATCGGTCGTTCTAAATATAAAGCAAAGCACTTTTGTGCGTTCGTTCCTTGGGACTCGATTACAATCCGACGACCGGCTATACGCTCTGCGGTTCTAGGAAAAGAGCGTGGAGTAAAGACATAAGTATGATGTCTAAGCGTTCGACATTTGTGATACAGTCTGTGAATGCTTCTCCGCGAGGCGACGATAGCTAGGTGTCAGAGATTATGAAAATGTGCAAAAGCTAACTCGGCATTTCTGCCAGCTGGCGTCAACTTAATATTGAAACAATTAGATTGCGCGCTAGTTCTGACGGATAGTACATGCCCTTTGCGAAAAGATAATGTGTAGGTGCATTAGATATAGTCTTCGGCAGACCAAAAATGGGTCAGCTTACATGACTGTGTTCGTTGAACTAAACGTTTCTTATTGTATGTTTGTACAGCACAGCTAAGCATATTTGGTAAGAAACGATACCAATCATATATCCAAGGGATTTAGCAGTCAATCGTGCCTCTAATGCAACGGGGTGAACTGGGTCAATCTCCTAGCGGACAGGAGAAAGTGAAAACCCGTTATGGCGTTATTTGCTCACGGAAATCCGCGGGAGCCCTTGTTCACAGTATAGTGTCACGGACGCAGATTAAATCGACAGTATTATATATGAAACTACACATCTATACTACTGTATGGCAAATAGTCAACTCAGAACCTTCTCGCAGCGCAGAATTCTACTAGAATTAATTCCTTTTCGTTGTCTTCATGTACCCTAAAGTGCAGATTAAAGACGCACCCCACATCTTAGCCCCGTATCCCTGCTACGCCTTTCAAACCCATCTTCCATCTCATTGAATTATAATCGTGTCTTACATTTGTTCTGCGACATGTAGATTCTTTAATACGTGATCGCCGCTTCGAGTGCTGGAACTTGGTGGCTAGTAAATCTGTGGGATCGCATCGTACTTTTCGGTTCAACGACCAGAGACACTCGTTATTGCGATAATTAATTACCGACGAATGAAATATTATTACAACTCTTTAAAAATTTGTTTACTGTCTATAACTTAATGTTCAGGTATATTCGACGCGTTATAGAATAGAATCCCATCAATGTACCTCAGCAGAAAGGCAGTCTCCTGTTATTAAGCCACTCCTTAAAAGCCTTATGTTGGAAACACCTCACGATAGCTTATAGCCCAGTAGAATCTGAACCGTATTTCTCGTTCAGTTTTGGCAGAATGTACTCGCCTCCATCAGGTGAATCACAAAGACTAATGTGCAATAACATTTCGTATTAACAGATTCTCGTAAGTAATTCTTTAAAGATCAGAAACAATCTATTTTTTGGGGGGTGATTAAGGTATTCCTAGCCAGTTAACATGGAAGCATCAAGAGGTGCAGTATATATCGCGTTCTTCTTTGCATTTGAAATATATACTCAATTGGTTTAATTCATAAAAGTTCCGATTGGCATAGAGCTTACAATGAAACCCAGAGAGCGCGTACTTAGTTTTAACTTACGGCGAATCTGTGGACCCTATCCATGTCCGTCATTTCTAAAACGCATTGTGAGGAGCAGTATCTTATTGATAAAAGTCATGGTTGCGTGGCGATTCGGTCCTGTTTTTTCTGTGGTTCACTGTGTAATTATATGGGCACCGCCGCTCTAGGTGCAACACCTGTGGGAAGGACAAGATCGAGATCTGAGAGAGATCATTTGTGTATAGTGTTTGCGTGCGTACTTACACTTATATTAATATTAAACCCTCAATTTTCAAAAGCGGCTATACCAAGGTTTAAAAATATTACATTGTATATTGAGCTTGTCGTTTATAATAGTGCATATTATAGAATACTGGGGCTTATTCATGAGATATCCATGTCTTACATCATGTTTGTCGCACTGCTCTATTTTAGCTTGTCTATAGATTGACTAAGCGGAATTCAAGCTAGATTAAACTGTACTTTTGTGACAAATTTGATTACGCATCGTTATACTCGGTGTTTGTATTGAGTCCCCTGTTTACAGAAGAAATGTTCGATATTTTGTTTTATCTGCTGTACTGGGCTTACTTTGAGTTCTTAGATAATTTCATAACTTCTCCTTAAATCAACTCACTGACATGAATATCCGAACGGCCGCAAGATGACTGACGACGTTTGCAGAGGGCGTTTTGGTCAGGGCGTCGATACTGCTACCTCGATCGATTCATCAACTCGTCACGACTCACCGTTAAAAACAGAGTGAGGTTTCGCTAGAGATTAAATGATCGAATAGGAAATTTGTAGACAATGATTGCCCCGTTGAAATTGGTTGATAGAAATAACTTTGCTAGATCTGTAACTGGTAACGGACCTCCAGTGTGTCGCACGTTTCTTATTTAGACACCCGAGTATGATCTTGGCACCACCTAGGGCTCTCGTTGGTAATGTGAGTTTTTATTAATCCCGATAAAAACACGTCACCTCTCGAATAAAAGGCTTGCAAATACATTAGTCGCAGTGTTGCACGCGTTGAAAGCAAAAATAGCAGACATGAACTGTCATCATCATCATCATCATCCACGTCAACTAGGATAGGTAACAATAAACAGCTCAAGTCTATCACTGCTCCTCATCAGCACTTTTACCTGTATTAGGTGAGCCGCCGCTCCATCGCGTCCTTCTAGGGGCTAACCTTGCGCCAATTCGGACTTGTCACGCAACAGTAGATGGCTACAAACTGAAGGTAATATTAGCAAAAACTCGCGGGCGTCCGCCCTAGCACGATGAAGGGAGTGGCTGGGGTGGCTGGGAGAAAATTAGCGTAAGCCGTATAGATCTATAATGGTAACCTATATGCAAAAGTTACAAGGTTACTGAATGTTACTGGTTCGTGCTGCTGAAATGTTTTGTCTCTCAGCAGATATGTTCGTACTATCACTTATACTTCTGCTTTGCTGCCAACTAAAAAGCAAACTAAGAGCAGATGGTCTTCGTGTCAAGTGGAAGCTATCTAATTGATTTCTGAGCAGTGCGTATGCCTCACTACGCACTCACTGTCAAAGGAGAACTATTTGTGACTTGTAACCAGAGGCTCTCAATAGCAACGCAGCTTTTAGCTCCACCTAAAATTGCCGTATTTTAATAATACAAAACGTATTCTAGAAAGAATGCGTGTACTAGAGGACATTTGGTGTAACTGGTTTAAATGGTGATTTTGATCTATGATATTGTCGTTACTAGATAAATCAGCAGATCTAGCGTAAGTACTTTTATGAAACATCACATTTTCTTTAATTCCAATACCATCTACTTCTTAATTTCAGTTACTTCATGGTTGATAGTTAGGCATATTTCTTAACAGCAGATAAGAAATTAATAGGTTTAGTAAGATAACCGTAAGATAGAAGGTCACGAGTAAAATGGGCGGGTCCAATGGCTTACGTAATTGCACCAGAGTGCTCTGCAAGAAAATGCATCTAGCCCGCTAAAGGCCGCTAGTCTTGCTGCTACCGTGCAGCGAAATATGTCTCCAATGAATGATTTGGCGCTTTTCGGCATTCTACAACACATTCGAATATTTTTGATAGGGTTATTCTTAAAGCCGTTCAACTATCGACACCTAAAACTGTAATCTTATTTGTGGAAAATTTCTTTCCTAATCATAAAAAGGCACCCGGAACGCCTTATTGCTGGGAAAGCGAAGAGAGTGGAAATACTGCGGTGGAAACAAAAATAGATAGAAAAAGGTCAATACGCTGTTAGTGGGTGGCGTCTGAGATTTGATTAGGTAACGATGGAAGGACAAAAACAGCTGCCGGTGTAAAAGAAATGCAACCAAGGAACTGAGGATAGGAGCACAGAAAAACATGAACGATAGATTGATACGTCGAAAACAAGTAGTTACCGACCTCTTTTTACTGAAAGAACCCAGAAAGAAAGGACGGTTGTTCTACACATGCCAACCAAATTTCATCTACAGAATTTAACTATGCAAACATATTTATTAAAAAGTGGATAGAATATAATAATACTGCCCAAATTTAACAAAGGACATATCTAATCAGACCGTAAAGTTGCTTAAATAAGACACGTTTCTACTTTGTTATTTCCTTACAAAGGACTGAAAAACTCAATAGGAATTGTTCGTGTCCTTAGCGAAACTTTTTCGCTATACGTGTTTAGTACATCGTTTGGAATTGTTAGCTTGGTAATTATGTATACCCCATTATCTCGTTTTTTATTTATATCGCAAAGACAATTTGTGATATAGCATTCATATAGCATCCGCATTCTGTGGATTATAATACAGCAAATGGATATTGCAATTGCGCCGTCTTCTAGCCACTATTTGCATGTCACGGAGCGATCGCTGCCTATCTGAACGAAGCTGTCTTCTTTTCCTCTAGCTTTGTTCCGTGTTTCATGAGGTAAAATTGAATTGAATTCTTCCTTAGGCTGTCTGACTCCGGCATGGCGCTCCGAATACAATTCGCGTTACAAATGAGGCAGTGATGGTTCTTTCTCACTGCTGCTAAACTGAGCGACCGTTCAGGCTCTCCAACTTCTGTCGAAAGCGCCCTAGAATTGTCCGTCCATATCGCGCGGGAAAACTGGAGGAGGCCGAGGCCGCGGAGGCGAGGCTTATCGCAAATGACCAAACAAATTCTTAGAAGGACGGAGGAGGAGGCCCTTGGGGTGACGACCCGGCTGACCGACCAAGTCATACCGTTCTGGTCTTTACCTTCCTCTCGTTCACTCTCCAAAGATACAGACGTGGAGTAGGGCCCACGGAAGAGCGGAAACCAGCAGCGGTTGGCTATGGAAACGTACTCTGTGCTTTCCGCCTTCTTGATTGGAACGATAGTGGATGTGGCACCGGTGCCGGGCACGTTTCCTAAAGCAGTTGGAGCTCAACATCTAGAGGCGTACCAGGCAGCGAGAAAAGATTGGGGAAAAGAAGAAGAGAAAAGCCAGCGGACAAACTAGGCGACACCGCTAAACCTCCGACCACCAGGAAACCAAAAGACCCGCCAGGGGGTTGGCTGGTCCTTCCTGAAATTCCTGACGAGCCACGAAGGCAATCCGCTTTATACACGGCGCATGGTCCCATGCTGGTACGATGCCGAAGTTTTGCCTTCGTTTCCACCAAACGCTACCGGGGCCTCTGCGCGCCTGCTGTTGTTTTCCGATGCTTCTCTGCGGGAGGAGGCAGTCAGCCCCCCAAGTTTCGAGGTTTCCGCACCCTGAACCTCTTCGAGGCGGTAAGAATGTGGTGGCAGCGGCTTTTAGAAAAAGGAACGTTTGGGTCGGCCGGTTGCCCTATTTCAAGCAAGACGAGCGGCGCTCGAACGAGTGGTTTGTTCCGGGTTGGCTGGGGTAAGCGAAGCAAGCAAAAGCAGCTTCGTGTGTCTTGTCTGAGTGTGGCCCAATTTCTCTTCTGTCCTTTCTTCCCATATGGTTGGCGGCGCTGGTTGCCTCTTGAACAACCCCACAACGCCCACACCCTACACGCTATCTGCAGCTCACTGATACGAGATAGGCGCATTTTTATGGATTCGTAATTGCAAAACTTAATTTAGCAAATTTGAACGAGCAAGCAAGCAGCCGACCGACTAAGCGGCTCAGCTGCTGACAAATTCCAATATGTGCTCTGCAGCGCGGTAAGAGATCGTCTTAAGACAGAGTTTGCCTTAGGGTAGTTAAAGAGCGTCTACGGCGGGCTCAGCTGAGCAAAGCAAGGACAGCAAGAAGCGACATTGGGTTTTATGATTGTCACGCCGATGATGACGACAGCGTTATGCATTGCTCGAACGCAGATTCTTCCAGCTTACCCGCTTATAGCGCCCATGCAAACCGGCCGTTCCTCGTCGTAGGCGTTCTAAATTCGGAGTGATATGAGCGTCCTTTCCATCCGCTGGACCAACAAGCAAAGCAAGTCTGAACGTAGGGCATGTTAATGAAGTAGAAAGTTGCTCTGTGCTAACCAAACTCGTGTGAAAAATCTGCCACTGGGAAAGCTGCGGCAAACCTGATAGACAACAAGGCAGCTTTCGCCCGGAGGCCAAAGACATTTCACCAACACGACAAACCGTCCAGGGGGCTTTTAGACCCTGGAGGCAGAGACGCAGAGAGAGAGGCGGCGAGGGCGAGAGGCAGGGAATAGTAGTCTTCACGAGAGAAGCCAATAGAAGGACGATGAAGAAATACGGTACCGCAACATTGTCTTGCCGCTACAAAAATGGTTGTTAACACGCACAGGCCTCATTTGATAGGGAATGTGTTTAGCTTTCATGGTTGTTTGTTGAGTCGGGCCGAGCACTGACTGTCAGTAACAGGCGACTTTTTTGACTACATTAAGGCTGGGAAACGAGACAAGCCAACACTTTCTCCAACACTCAGAAATTCATCTTTCAAATACGTGTATAGACACGGGCGTCCTTCAGAAATTGTTACGAAATATCTCGGAGATAAAACGTATATATTGTGTGTGCCGAGATTCTTTGAAGGATATATACCAATTGCGAAATTGTTTATACCCGACATTGTTGGCTCCTGGGGATTCCCGCGCATTATACATACAACGGTGCAACGGAGTAATGTAGTTCTTGTAGTAACACACCATAAGGACATGTCTTTAAATGTTGTTGAGTTGACAATGAAAACATTTTGATTGATAGCTTTATCATCACTATCTGTTTATAAAGTCGCCTTCTCTCATCAGCTTTGTGCCTCCCTCCCGGCCATCCGAGCAGTGAACGACCAGCAACTGATAGATTTGCCGTACTATGACTGGACAGCCCTGTCAGCCATCATTGCCAGTCAGAATCTTCTGTCATCTCTGACAGCTAAGCTGCCCCCCAACAGCGTGCTCGGTTGCTTCGCGAATGGGCTATCTGATGAGCCCCATTAGCGACTTTGAAGTGCACCCTCATTCCTGACAGTCGCAGAGGGAGCGGCTCACATCATAGCCTGAGATAACCCCTAGTGCTTCATCCTCTACGTTTCTTTGCCTTACTGTGTTTCTGCTCTCTGAGCAGCATCACCTACCGGCGTCGTCATGATCGAATGTATGTAGAAAGGTACTGAGTGGGACTCGTTCGTCTCTGGACAGCGTCCCGAACGCAGACGATGAAAGCGGCGGGCGAACGGACAGGAGCATTCTTTTAAAGTATGTTGACTCATTTAGACCTATGTATCACCCACGGACGAACAGCGCAGCTCATATTTGCAAACTTTCGTTCCCAGCAAACTAAGCGGTCGACGACACGTAGGAAGCACTTCGTTCAAGTGGGAACACTGGGCATAAATATTCCCTCCCTCGACAAAAAGAAAGAGAGAGGATGCCTCCTGACGGCAGCTTCATGAGCAACCAAAAAGTAAAAAATTGTTTGCAACGACATTCAAGCGTTTCGTTGTGCAGAAGAAGATATGGTGAGCGTTTAGAAAAAGAGGACGAATGCCATGTTGTACGGCCAGCGCAGTATCTCCATGTGAAAAATTTTAAGTCGTATCTACAAAAAAAAAAAAAAAAAAAATGGGAAAGCTCGCTTGTCGATCGCCCAACTAAGCTAACGGAGAAATCTTTAAAACAATTTTATAGTATTATCTAATACATAGGAAGATCATGGCATTGTACACAAGTTGACATGTACAGTCCATGTTTGGATAAGAATCAGATATTGTCTTCTGTAACCGTAACTGCGGATGGATAACTAGATGAACTGATAGTTATTTTAAATAATTAAAACATTTTTTTCCATTGATAAAACAAATCGCACCACAGTTAAATTCCGTTTAAATTTGGTTTCGGTTTATGAAAATTTGATGGAAAGTATATGTGCAGATAGCCTGATTAGCGCAATGGTTACAGACCTGAGGACCCAAACAAACAACTTAGTCTTTAACGAAGAAATGGAGCACACTGTATAAGTATGTGCAGTATATACAATAAGGTTTATTCCAACGTTACCTCAAGAAAAAAATATATATAAATTCTCCTTATGTAGGAGCCAATTCAGCAAAGACATTTCAAATAAAAAGCTGAAAACGTCTCCTGTGACGTATTGTGAGCAATATATGATAATATTTTATAGATTATAGACTAAATACAGTTGTAGACTTCAAGACTGCGGCGAGCGAACATCGATTTTCGCAAAAATATTTTCGTATTTAACCGGTAAAAAATTAACTGACAAAAACATAGTGGAGGAACATACTACAGTTAACATCGTCCAGTGCAGATCAATTTTGACAAATTAGAATAACAAATTCGATTTCTGCGTACACTTCATTTGGAAGCTGACAACAGAAAATAGTTCCGTAGAGTTTTACGCTGCTGTGTGCGGGATCAGGCCCGCACACAGCAGCGTATTTTTGGATAAAACAAGGAGATGAAGCGGACTCAGGCCAGGCTAAAACAAGAAAAGCACAGATTCACAAAGGTCATTGCTGGATGGAAACAGCCTGTCAGAGTGGGTAACCATCCAACCGGCCGTCACGACCCTGCACGACACTTTTGGCACACCATTTGGAGTGTTTATTCGTCGACTCATTGAGGAGCGAAGGACGAGAGAAAAAGGGAAGCCTCACGAAATGGCTATTGCACCACTCCTCTCATAAACTGAACCCACAGTCTTCACGCGTTCCTCTTCTTTCTGGCCACCCCCGTGAAGCAAGCCGCCCACTAGAGCACCTATCCAGCTTACCTTCGGATAACAAGTGATCAGCTTTACAAAACTTTCTAAAGTTCGACGGAAGAAAAGCAGGCGGCGGCTTATCGTAAACCACCCACTGAACAATCGGCAGGTTGATTGGACTTGGGATCTTGCGAACGGCAGGAGCAGTAAGCTCGCACTGTAAAGATTTGAAGCAGGAGGCTGACTCCGGACGAGATTCCATAATCGTGCTATCCCAAAGTCCTCCGTTGTTCCTACTCTCTACAAGGTCCTTGTCTGGGTAGGCTCGCTCATGTATGCTAGAAAAGCAGTGGGATAGCAAAAACGAGGAAAAGGGACAGTTGGTCAAGGAGGGGGTAGCTAAGCCTGGGGAAGCGAGTAGACACCGCTGCTCCTGCGTTGGGTACGCCACTCTCATTAGAATAATCTTTCTCGACTAAATACTAACCAGAAACACCTACCCGTTGCTTGCCGGCAAAGATGACGAAAGAGCTAAAGGTGGCACCCGTTGTCCTGCCGACAGGAAGTGGAAACCACGATATTTCGGCAGACCGGCGGGCGATTCTGTATGCAGCGAGCTAGAAGCTACCCATGTGTTTGTATAAGCGTATATGCGTAGTTCTGATTGTGCCTCGAAGCTTCATCCTTATCAGGCACAAGCTGTCCGAGCAATGTTCCCGTTTCCCATTAAGTTGTATGCGTCTGATGGTGCATTAGAGATGAGCAGTAAATAATGTGTGCTGGATGAAGGCGCTGACGGTGTTTAGCTGCCTTGTTGCTCTAACAAATACGTTGTTTCTGTTAAGACCTCGATATTGTGTACACAGAACTTGAGGACTAGAGATAAGTCACTGTCAATCAACGAGCAGTGCGCAAACAACTGAGTATATGATACTATGCTTTTGACGATCCTAAAGTGAGTGCGGCCCCAGGCGATGATTATAATCCCGGAAAAAGAGCAAGCCTAAGATAATAGTCTTAATATGCACGAGGCATTTATGTCGCACGTGTTAAGTTGATTTCTAAACGTGTCCTTGCTATGTGTACGTCCTGAGTTGGCTACCTCGACAAGGGTTTTGGCATAGACTGTGAAAGTTTATATAAGCCAGGGAGTTTATCTTTTCTCCCGTTACGAATCGAAGACAAAATTAGAACACATAATAGATTTCCAGCAGTGCACTGCGTTTTACATACTAACCAGCGGGTATTTTATTATTAGAAAGTATGCCTAGTGTTAATTCTACAGACTACAATATTGCATTATACAGTGACCGTATGTCATTCACGTCATGAAAATATATAGTAATGTTAATGCGTGTTCTCTTGTAGTGGAGCTTTACCTACCACGTTGAGACGTAAAAACGTCTACGTGAAGCATTGAAGAGACCATTCACACAGCTTTGCCTCTGATACGCAGCTTTAGTCACTAGAGTCCGTGTTTTCTATAGATAATTTTCTTTATTATATATTTAGAAGATTACAAATATGTTTCTATAATAATAAAAATGATAAAAATTAGCAAGGAGTATCAGGTGAAATTGGTGTCCTATTTGTGACAGCCTTTTCTCATTGTCACGCTTCCTGTAAATCTGTAACAGATTTGCTTCATCGTTTACAATACGACACAAATCCGAAAATGTTCGTCTATTGACGAGTGTTGCCCCCGTGGCCTTTACTGTCGGCAGTGTAGGGACTTTTCTGGACTCGTTCTCTAAGGCATCGATGATTCGCGGTGCCGTTACGATAGCAAACAGTAGAAAAAATATTTTAGATGCTTCTTAAAGCATCTAAAATATTTTTCGTCCGTGAATCTCTTTTCCGTTGGGTCCGCTTTGGGTTTGAACAGTTTTCACGACGGCACGATCCCACAGTTTTCGTAACAACCCGGATCCGATTGTTACCGATCTCTGCTGAAAAGCCAGTCCAGGCTCATATGCACATAAGAAGAGTGGCACTTTCAGTCCTTGTTCCTCTGACTGGGCGGATTCAGGTTTAGTTTCAAAGTGCAAATGGGCTTCGAAACTCTTGACGGGCTTCGTCAATATTGGTTTAATAAACAGTGTTGTCAATGGACATCATCGTTTCAAGATCGCTTGTCAAACCTTTTCAAAATAGCTCATTTGAGAAAAGCGATCGAAAGATAAGGACGAAAAATAGTAATCGTTGCCAATTTTTTTTATCTAATGACAGCGCTTATCGGCGAGGTAGTAACTTTAGTAGGGAAAGACAAGATAATCACTTCGATCGTGTAGATTCGACGACGTCGGGGGTTTTTTCAGATTTTAGGGAATTAAACGTTAAACAAAAGGCTTATTGGTCGAAACGATCCAGTCGATAGTGCTTTGGTAGCTACCGTTCAATTAAATGGCTGTGGATTTTCTACGACTGAAAATGCTATATCTATCATTCTAAAGAAGTTAGAATGGTAGTACTCAATGGGTTTGCGAGGTGAAACAAACCTAACGGACACAGCTTTTGCGCCTCCGCCCTTTCAGTTATGTTAGAAGAATCACAAAACCTAAAAATACGTCACCAAGATCACGTGGCTTATTCTTAGGTTTTCTAAACAGGATGCGCTATTTATATTGATCTTTTTATGATTTACTTTAATACCATATCTACATAAGCAGATATGTCAGCGAAATTTTTTACGTGTGCGAGAAGTGTCATTCCTGACAATTATATTTGTGTAATATAACTGTTACTCGCCGCCATTGCGGTCACAACTTGAAATCTAGTTATTCACGGAGTATTTCGTCTTCAACCGGCGACTAACTTTTTTTTAGCAACCGCATGTCAAACGAAAATAGTTCTAGGTTATAAAACTTTCAAAGTGCCTCTCAAATACGCTTGATTCGAAAAATTCGAGCGGAATTAGATTTTGGCTTGATAGCAGGCAGAAGTTCGAAAAATGTGCGGTCTTAAAACGACGAAAAAAATCAAAAAGGTACAAACAGTTGTAAGAAAACTAACCATTAGAGCTCATTTGGACTATTGACTTTATTAAAACAATCGACGGTTTTTGTCATTTGTATCAAAAATAGCCCTTTGGATCATTTTAATGAATGTTTGCGCTCCTAAATCTAAAACTTTTTCGGTCTATGTCACGGAATTCCTTCTGGGATTTTTCAGGACTCGGATGAAAACTGGCAATAATATAGACCATCGATTTTAAACACAAAAGAGAAGTTTATGGTTTCCGTGGGGTTTTGTCCTGCGGGAAAGGATTATATGATGGCTCATTGTTAGTCAAACCGTGAAAACGGCCTTATTGTGTTCCAGTATGGCGAGTTTACTATTTCTCTCAAGAAAGAACAGACTCTTTTTAGTACCGAGAATGACGGATGAACGCATGCCTTGTACAACAAACAATTCGTCACAGTCCGTGTAAAATTTCGCGCCGGCCTGTACAGTTTATTATATGAGTTTATAAGAAATCAAAATATATCCAGAAACCTAAACTAACTAACTCGGTATCATTTGTAGTCTACCAGCATTTTAATACCATCATAAGCATTCCGTGAAAGCCGAAATTGAAGATATTCATAGCTATTTGAAGCTTTCAGTTGAAAAGGCATGAAGGCAGCATTTTAAAAAGCTTTGTTTCGATATTGCTGTGCATCACACGGAAATTTAGCTGAGTCCATGTAGGCATCATATGCTTAGCTACGTATATGTGTGTTGTTTTGGGGGTACGCATGCGTTGTCCCAGATTAGGGATAATGATTCATCTCAGGAGATGTTAAGGCGATGAAGATAACGATGATGACTATTATTCAGAGCAACGGCGTCGTTATCGTATCATATTTGTATCGCTTCTGCATCATGTGGATTACCATATTTGGCGGAGCGACCTCGGCCTGCAACATCGTTACCCTATTTCGGAAGGGCTTCGGCTGTGCGCCCTTTTAGTCTTTCCTTCATAACCCCCTGCCCTCTCGCCGTCCATCTCAATTCTATGCGGCTTACCGACTATCCTGCAAGCGACTTCTGCTCCAACAAGTTTATCCACCACTATGAACGCTACGTAGCAGCGGTGTTACACGGGCAACACAATTACGGAACAAGAGGCAGGTGAAATCGTGACTGCGGCGGCAATGCAGCGGTGGCTACAGGAGCCCAATAATAGCGTGGCCACAATGGCTTCTATCCGGAAGTAGGGACAGGCTGCAAAAAAAAGCCCAGGCAAGCGGAACGGGCAAACTCTTTGCACCAGCAACAAGCTAGACCTAACGAGGCCACCGCATCCATCATTCATGCGTTTATCTAGTTAGCTAAGCTGATCCTCGTCCGAAATTTATATGTATAATATAAATAATATAGCAACGTGTACGGCCAAAAAAAAGAGCTGGCACTGAGCGAACTCGAAGGAAATGCTAATTCAAAATTTCGTTTAGAATATTTAGTCTACGCATATTCAATATGTTTCAATGTTTTGAGAACTGTCTCAACAAAAATTTAGATTAATTAAAGGTTAGGTTTTAAATAAACTTGAGCGATTTAGATTGAATATGATGCTATAGTTTGTAGGAAAACGAAAAGGTCGTTGATAAACCATGGCGGGCACATTTCGGGTATATTTATCTCATTTTGCAGGTTCTCTTATTTGTCGTACAAATTACAAAAGCTAGCCGTGAGATGGCGTACGTTTTGCCGAGTTATCTGCTACGTAAAGAGGAACGATACGGGTCCCCCGAGAGTCAAGTGCTCAATAAAAATCTGTCGTTTTTCTAATTTGTTGTATCTATTCTCCTACATACTGGTTATCTTTCCCCCTTTCGCACAACCTATACGCTTTCAATTTCGTTTATCAATTACAAGAGAGACGATTGAGAGAGCTAAGTTGTGACGCTAACCTGATTTCTAAACGGAAGACTCACATACGTACTAAGTCGATACTGATGATATTTCTCGACAAGCTCTGAGTAAATGTATTCAACGAAGTAGTAGTATTTGAAGCAATGGACTATTTCGTACGGGCTATGAGCAGGCAGCAAAGGAAGAACATGACAAGCAGTGTAGTAATGATAGCAAAAACAAAAAGTATCTACTCTATCTGTCTGTCACCGTACAGCGAGGTCGAACATAAAATTACACAATGATCAGTGTAGCTTGGCCCTAACAGCCGAAGCCGGCGATTGTTGCTAGAAGCATCGTTGCGATGGTAGTTCCATCATCATTTGACGAATTACGGCATCGATGCTGGCGCTGCGACTGTGAGGCGACACATATAACGGCACCCAATAGATGCTTGCGTCGGTAGCGGGCAATGAATGGTGGAAGCCAATAAAGCAAAAGATGATGTAGTATTACGTCGTGAGCTACAAAAAGAGCCCTCTGCTACGCATTCTGTCACTGCCGATGATGTTGGATAATGATGATGGGTGGAGATGAGACGAATCCCAATATAGCACAAACAATAATAAACACAACAACAAAAACAACGGAAAAGCTCTGCGCAGCTACTTCCGTGTGCGTGTGATCCTGCGCGTACTGAAGACGAAAGACTGGACCTAAATGGTCAAAGAGGGAAAAACACTGCAAAGTATACGAAGGGGAAAACAGGACTGTGACATTTCTCATTGTCTCCCGTTGGGCTGGATGTCATGATGAAGAACTGCTACCGCCGTTGCCGGCAGATGGTCTGAGGGTAATGAAACGGGGCAACAGAGATCAACCCGCGAAATGATGGTGCGCTCAGGATATAACGCCGCGCAAGACCTTTCTTGTGTGCGTATGTTTATAAGAGAGGCGGCCTGATCATTTGTACTATATGATCAAGTGCACGGGGTGTTCGACCATGTAATATATGACCGATACGGTCTTGTCGGTAGGGCAGCTGGCATCATCCCAACCAACTGTACCAACTAAGTCTGCCTTGAGTCCCGCATTTAACTCCATGAAGATATATGGCTTCTTAGCTTGCTGCCGACCAGCTCCCGTTCGGGCGGGGCGGCAGTTGCTAAAAAAGGTTGCCTTTTCTGAGCGAGGGTGGCTATAGTCTATGAGACGGGTAATTCTTACCCGGGTACTCTGACATCTCAGGAGCGACCCTGCCTGCTGCCTTACCCCAGCTTTGCTCGAATGAACGACGACTGACCCCGAAAACCCCGTAAGTCACTTTTACTGATGTCAGATCACCTCGCCGCCACACCCCATCGCTGCATCTGTGTGTCCACATATACGAAGCTGGCATTTGCGCATTGACGCTATTGTGTTCGAGCCAGGTCAATTTGTAACGGTAAGCTTTCGTTCATTTTGAATTGAGGTCAACCTTTCGGGTGCAGTGAGATCCATTCAGCGTGTCATGGATATCGTCATTGTTTAACCAGCAGATGGTGTCAAAATTGTGATTCCGACAAAGGTTCCCTGTCCCATAGAAAACGTTTTCGCGCCAATGCAAGTGGGTCACTATGCATATGTATTGACTACAGACGAAAGTAAAAAAGAGTACTTATTATTATGTCGACTAGTTTGCCCGGAATAGATACTGAATCAAATAAAGTATGTCTATTTACGGTTGCTTAAAAATCCAGCTGTTATTTTTTAGCTCAGTCTTTGTCTTGCGTCTCCAGTTGAATCACACAACGAAAGCGATGTCTTTTAATGTTGTACCCTTAGACCTTCCCTACCATACTATACGCCGAACGTATTATTCTGTGTGCCTTTGTCATCTTTTTCTGCAGTCGTAAGGTCACTGGTCCCTGTTGATTACACAACAGGTTACTACCGTGGTCCTTGGTGTTGTGCAGCTAACTTGCTTCGTAAAAAAGTCAACTTTGCACTCTAGCCATCTTCATCACAACATAAGATCCACCAGGCCGCTATTACCAATATGTCCGTCGGTGGCTGCAGTACTTCTACGGCACACCCTCTTACTGTCTCCAGCTGTTTGCCCGTTTACTTAAATGCGAGTAGAATTGCTGCAAAAAGATCTAGCTTTTCTTTTCTAGCCGCTGTTCCTCTGCGCAACACAGCAAGCTGAGGCTGAATCGCGTAATAGCTATACATAGTTGGCTGGTACCTGCTTCGCTCCTCTACTGCCGCTTGCCTGTGTTTGCCATCGCAACTTTTTGCTATTCTTCAGGTGCTGATGGCATTCTTTCCTCGTAACAGGCCCAGGTCAGGCTACGCCGCAGCTAGGTGCTTGGTACGTTTTTGCCCCTTTCCCTATTTCGCTTTGGTTTTCCGCCTGTACCTTTTGATCCCTGTTTCAGTATTTCGCCTGTCTATTCACTATTCGGGCAGTCACCGAATCGAATTAGTACTACTTAGAGCGGCCACTTCAATGCCGGTCACCGAGCACTACTGCTATCAAGCAGTGGCGACAGGCGCAACATACCGTCGGGCTATCCAGATGGGTTGCTGTTATATAATAAGATGCGTTAGCTCGATGTATGTGTATGCGCACCTATAAAGGTGTAGCTCGAGCGTAAGGGAATGGACAGTCATGTAAGCCCAAAGCATAGACAAGTGAGCCTAAGCTAAAAGATATGAAGACAGCCTCTACTGAGAAATCAATTACGACTTAGGCTTATCGACCCTAAGGTAAACGAGGTCTTCGTTCTCACCATCGAACTCAATAATGCCAATACCATTTTGATTACCGTGGTACTTGTTCGTCATTGGATCGTGTTGGTCAATGCGAGTCCTGGTGGAACATTTAGATTGCGCTTTATATAGAGATTTTGAAAGTGGGCATTCCAAAAGCATTAGTTATCTATAGCTTGCTTAGAAGTGATTAAGCTAGCATACGAGCGTATGTCGAAGACTCAGTTCGATAGACACCTAAAATAGCCTGAATTTATTCGCCTATAATGTCTGTTTACAACGCATGAAAATTCGTTCCGGGCTAAACGTGTAAGGCAAATAAATATGATTAAACCTTGTATACATGGATTCTGTATTCACTATATACTTAGATAGAAACTTAATAACAACTTATGTTGGAAAGTGCATCTCTATGTTACGCAGGATGAAGTGAAACTAAATTCACTTTCTTTCCCTTATCTCCCCATTTATTGACGGTTAAACAGCATGTACTAATAAAATGCACAAATCAGCTCCACTTGGCCGCTTTATTTCGTACCGCTCGTATATTTATTGCAGTACAGTCATCACTCGAGATGTAGCTCCGACAAAGATCCGCATACCGCGTCGTCACAGTAATAAATTGCAGTTTATATTAAGCAAGAGACTGTGCTTCGCGAAATCGAAGGGCAGATGGATCGTTACTGGATGAAGCGAAGGGGTAGTCGAAAGAACAAACGTCGTGCCTCTGGCTATATCCCCTGTTTCTTTCCTGGAACGCGACCTAACTTTATAGGGAACATAACCAAGAAGGCAGTTGAAACCGGGACGGCCAACGACACAACCTTCTCATATCTGTATCAGAAGGAAACAACGGGGCTGCCGAAGCGTCTGCCGCTGCTGGTGTCGCTTCTGCAGTACTCGCCACGTGTTCAGCCATCGAGCAGCAAATCCAACTTGTTACAGACGAGATTGCGATGCTATTGCACCTGGTGGGTCTCATGCTGGGGCACCTTTCTTCCTATACAACCCCTCATTCTCGGTCTATCGTTGTAGCGAAAGCCCATCCAGCCATCGAAGTCCGTAAGCAAGTACAAAGACTTAGGCGACGTCCGGCCCTCAGGGTTTTCCTCCCACTATCGGTTCTCTCTATTCTAATTGAGCTTCACTCAAGGCGCTATTAGCTGGCAGGGAGTAACGTCTACAGTCCCGTTAAAGTCGCTTGCATTTGAAGTGGCATACATACTACGTGTTTATGCCTACAGGTATCCAATAAGAAGAGGAAGACATAATAACATTTTAAACATATCCTGGAGGACACATTGCTATAACAGACCAGGGGATACATAAGATCATCTTCTATCGTGCGGCAATTGGAGTAAATAAAAGGGATCGGTCAGAAGAATCTAGTGTAATGTTTTGTAAATGCAAAATACTATACAGGGATAATCAATGGAGTTGTGAATAATCAGTGTTATATGCTGTGTAGAATCATTCAAGGGCTTTTAAACAAGCTATCTTCATACACACCGATCATCTGGTGAGAAATAAATAAAGTTAACTCTTAAGACGCTTTCAACGAACAGCCGATAGGAGATTTCGCTGGTCAATGGACTTTTGATTGTTTCATTTAGCAGAACGAATGTTCTGAGCTTCGTGACCACGTCTCATAGTCCACATTGACTATTTAGCTGGCACGTCAACTGTACCCTCATTCTCTTTTCAATTAACCATCTACCGACTGATTCAACAAGTCTAAGTGAAGGACATCTTGCAAATTTCTGGAAAATCGTCTTTCCGCCTGGTATCACATCCAGCCTTTCAACGAAAGTTCACTAAAACATAATAGGCTCATGGTAAACGTTTTCTAGAAGACCTAGATAATTGATGTCAATGAATATTTGTTTTGCATGAGCTTGTCAAGATAGTTTCAATCTAGAAAACGGTCGCTGAAAAATGTCTTACGCATGGATGTCAAATTATGAATTATATGTTTATAAAGCGACGATAAGCTTGTAATTTATCATTTTTAATGTTAAATAATGTACCGATCGCGACAACATATGGGCTCATTGATAGCGGACGATAGTACGTACCGCCGGTAAACTAAACTATTTTTTTATTCTGAATTCAGGTCAGATGCTCTCCGGATCTGTTGACGGGCGAAGTTCAGCAAACAGGTTTACACGTAATACGGTCAACTCGTATAAATACAAATAACAATAACGATTTTCTAAAGAAACGGCACATAATGACGGCACAGAAAGGTACCTTCCGCGTTGATTTAAACTGGCCTGCCGGTGTAGGTGCTATACTTGATTGTTTCTATGCCCTTCAGGTCAACGTAAATTGCGCTTTATGTTGCTCTACACAAGAGTAGGTCGTAGCTATACACCAGGGCGAAGGCAAAAGGAAATGTTAGATCAGCAAGTGCGTAATATCCTCAACAAGAACAACTACAACAGCAACAGAAGCCCATTGAGTCAGAGCTACTTGTTCTGAGCCTACAAGGAGGCAGTTGACCAAATTGCTTAATCATTAACCCAGCGGATAAATCCAAAGGGAGTATACATCACGGCAAAGGTAGCTGGGCTTAGTATGCTTCAAGTGACGCTGGACAATGTTGGTAGATGTCTGATGTACCAGACAATGAGGTGACGCCAAGCCAGTGAACACCTCTGGGCAACCTGGGGTTAGTGTGTAGGATCACCGTAAGTGAGTGCATGTGTGTGTATAAGCTCATAGCTGTTTGTGTAGCAGCGGGGCATATTTAGATAGATTCACTCTCGTTCGAATGGCAACTGTCACCCTTGGCAGTAGGAAGCGACCTGACCCTCTTCTTATCGCATCGCACACGAGCTTCTGTTGGTATGACGCCTTAACAAAGCGTCCCACAGCCTCGTCCCTAACATAGAGGGAAGAGAGGGAAACGGTCGAGGGGAAGTGTCACGTGCCGGCTCAGCACGACTCCATCCAATCAGTCAGTAACGGACAACGAAGGTTCAGGGGGACGGCGAAAATCATCAGTCAGCTCAGAAGCAGCTCTACCTAGGTAAACCGCATGTACCTCTACAACTATACAGGGATGTACCGCCGTTAATAAAAGTACAATGCTGCACTTCGGAATTGGGAAAATCATCGCGAAAAGAATTAAGAAATGTGGATTCTTTTTCTACGCATACAGGCAATAGTAATATGCTTGTAGGTTGTTCAAAAACAGTGTAACGATATGATTTGATAGATAAACTTATAAGTACCAAGGAAGCGGTTGTGAGCCTGGGCAAATCCTGTGGGAACTCGATTAGCCGTTTACTTGGCCTTACCCTAGGAGATACTGGCCCTACGAGAGCTGGCGCTCAGTTCGCGGGCAGCGAAAATCCGTGTCTCTGTATGGGCTTTTAGAGTTTATTCTTTTTCCCTGTTTGACTCCGATGCGTGAACGTGGTCGGGTGGCGCCCCTTCAACGGATGACCGTAATAACTTCGTGGTCAGAGAATCTGCACTTCTGCGAAAATCGTTATAGCTTGGAGTTGGGGTGGAAAAGGGAAAAGAGACATGGAATACGCAGACAAATCAGACCAAACAGTAAGCATGTACCTGTTTGCCATTTGTGCCTGTCCTGTAAGTGCAAGATGACCAAATGATTTTTTTCCGTTCGATCAGTGAAACAGAGGTCAGCACATCAGGAGGCTGCCTTTTCGTTTCATTTTCAGGTTTCATGCAGCCTTTAAATAACCGCGTGCACACGTCTCTTTATAGAAGATCAACGATCGCCTAGGCATACAACTTACGAATTCACCCAAGTTTTCACAACGTAAGCACATCTAATTAATTGGCACTGTTTCTTAGTACAACGTTGCAGTTGAGACGTCCAAGGCGTTACTTCTGTTGTTCCACATGTTTTTTTTTTTGATACAGCTGAAATCCGTTTGCTAAAAAAATATACAGTAATCTTCGAGGTTTCCATGTTCACATATAAACATAAAAGGCGAGCCATTTTTCTCAGTGGTATCGGGATACAAGCTCTAATAAAGAGACACGTTTGTTGAATAGTTACCACCCTATAGTACACGCGGATCTATGAAAATAGCTATCGGTCATTAATGTTTGAAGTCGTCTGGCGTTTAAAGACCTAGATGTACTTGGGTCAGAGCTACTCGTTAACTGTCTGGAAGAAAATTGACGAACAAAGAAGAACAACCTAACCTAAACCCATTGTGCTAAATGAATGCCGGTTTTAAAGTACGCGGCACCATTACGAGCCCATAAATTCTCAAAGCTATTTCATTTTGTCTGCAACAACGACAATACACAATAGGGACAACTTGAAAGGAAAGAAGGTAGGGAAAAGCGGACAAGGGTAAAGAAAGAGCGATACATTCAGTGCAGTGCTGGATGGCGTAGATTACGGTAGATGGCGTCCCGGTTGACTCCAGACGAGTACAACCGCATGTAGGCTTGGCAGCGTCACAGTCATCGACATTCGGGGCTATAATAGTGCTCCGGCAGTAATTGCACGCGCGGCCGAAGCGAACGCACAAAGGCAGTTGCGTCATACAGCTGCGACTAACATCACGACGACGGCGACGAACTGGTCATCGTAGCTTGGCCCGGTTCCGTCTGTTCCGGGTAGCTGACCTTTTCTTTCTGTGCTTTGTAGACTGCTACAAAACAGGTCAAAGTTGTCTGTGGCAGTTTGCAAGCGCATAATAATGTCTTATTCGTTTTTGTTGTATTGGAGCTCCCTTTTAGGGCAGCCACGAATGAACAGTGGTAGCAACAAGGCAGGCCATGACAACAAAAGCAGCGACACGAGAGCTGTAACGATGGCGACAAAAACAACATCAGAAGCAAACTGTCTTTGAATTTGCTCCTGTCGCTTTAGCGTGACGTAAACGCGAATACAGTTGGAAGGACGGTTGAAGTAGAATTGGGACATTGTATAAGTACGGAGTGGAAAGCAAAGAAATTTCTTGTTTATGACAGAGAGGGGGTCCGCACGTGCGTTGGAGACGGACAAGCGATAACGGACTGAGTCATTATTGTCCTTGTGAAGGGATAGAAACGAGACAAAAGGAAGCTAACCGGCAACCGTCGGTCCTGTGGGTCCTGTGCGACGCTGGATTCACTCCAAGCCTCACTCCGTTTTCCTCCTCGTTCTACCTGAAGTTGCTACTATTGCCGAGTAACAGCATTGTACGAAACTATAAGTAAAACTTGTTACTTCGCTCGATTGTCTCTAGTTGTCCACAGTGGTCTGAAGGGTGCTGCTATTTTCAATGTATGCACAGAAATTGTATGGCTTTAGACAGACACTCCCAGGTAGCCAGCCCACTGGGTTGACCATTCAAGTCGACAGTACACTATTTTCTAATTAACTAAAACTACGAGTATACAAAGCTATACAACTCTACCGTCATTTCATATCCGTTTCATTTGGCCGCCAGATTTACTTGAATTCATATCCATTGAAAAGAGAAAAATCTATTACTTTCGAAACTAAAAAGTTGCAAAACGACTATGTTTTGTTAGCAAATCTGTTGTACTTTAGTATCCTACAGGTCGTCCTTTGATAGACAGGTACGGCAGAGGCCTGCAATGTGTCGCCAGTCAATGTCAGTCAGTTCGTGTTTTTTGTACTGATATTTTAAAAATGGTCGCAAATGGCTCTGCCGCCTCCAGGTTCAATCGAAGTACGAAGGAACGATAGCTCAGTTATTGCACTTAACAGAACCTTAATAAAGCAAGCTACGAAACATCGGACGCTGTGACGTTTGGGAGCAGTTAATGCGAGAATGACAAAGGCGTTGTTGGTTGCAAACGCTATAAATACATATGTATATATATCTTCTACATGAGCAAAGAAAAACATAATTTTCTATAATCCCACTTGTTGATAGTAGGAACGTGAGCTACCTTTTTATTAACGTCATCTGCATTATATTCCATCCGAAAAATATATACATCTGGTTTATATACATATATGATAAGCGTACAGCTAGAAAAACATCTAGTCGGAACAGATGAAGCACGAAAGATGTTTGGCGCTGAAGTATGCATAGGTATCGACGTTATTGTCGTCTTGAAGACGTCGTTTGCATAAAGGACGTACGTATACATAGGTATGTATATACCAGTATTAAGACCTCGTAGCATTACCTGGATTTTTTTCGGATGTTTATCTGTTATTATCAGCTTCTAGAGTCTGCTTGTGTACTTTGGAATAGCCAAACGAAGAACTACCGAAAGCGTATTTGAGCGGGAAGATGCGCTGAGCTGGAGAGGCGGCGGAATGCAGTGAAGTAACCTTTAGAATATGCCGCTTGTTCAGACGGCGTAAATTTGTTTAGAACTACTCGTACGCAAGCAGAGGAATGGACCACTCTCACGTTGACGTGCGTAAAGTGCTTGGGAATCCCTCACGCTCCAGAAAACCCACTTGCTCCCGCATTAGATGGATTTGCACCCGAAAGAAACCCAATGAAAATGCTAAGTCGCGAAAGCTTGAATCGCCTTTTTTGAGAAAAGAAAATAAAAGACAAAGAGATAGATTTCTTCCGACCTGCTGATGGCACGATCTGGCGATATCGGCGTTTCAAATTTGATGCGCGTGTATACAAAATTTCCGCTGCAGCAAAGTTGCTTTCTGAAAGAGTTGCAACACCTAAGAAGTTATTGTGCAAAATGCTATAAGTTATTTTTTTTCCAGAACACAGACAGATTTATTGGTCACATGAAAAATAAGGCAATTTACTTGTTTATATTATTGGCACATTTAGCTTGGTCTGGAAACTTTTAGAAACTTCACTATTTATTTGTACCATAATAATCCTACTATATTTAAATTCGCCGTTTTTGATACTTGTTTTTGGTAAAGCACTGCCTGGAACGGTTCATCACAATAAATGGATTTTTTGAAGAGTTTGAGATTTTTTACGTGATAGACGTTTCGCTTGTGCTAGGTTCGTATAGCTTTTATTACCTGCAAGATTAAACGAATGAACGTGTATTTTCAAGATTTTGCTTTCCAATTTTTAAATCCGTTACGTGCCCCTTACGACGTCAGACGTGTCGACTGTAGTACTTGCTTAAATTATTGAAATTAAGTGTTGAAATAATGATTCAAATAAAAATCTGTGAAGAGCTGTACTGAATCCTACATTCCATATGAGGGCAGTTACTAGAGCATGCCAATTAGTCGAACTACACTTTCTAAGAACAATTCAGAGAACATACTATTTCGTCAGTTTACCAGCAATAGCAACACCAACCACTGGAATGAAGAATCTTAATAATTGGACGCCATTTGTTTTTTGTGGTGCAACATGGAGATGCAGGGAGGAGCGCCTCCCCCTGTTCGCTGGGTAGGAGGTCATACAGGACATCATCGTGCCTTTTTCCTTCGTCCGCAATTTTTATTATATACCCTCAGAGTTTAATTGCTCACATAGAATTTGAAACGACAGTTTTTCTACATTTGTCTACTCTATCGTACTCGGCCTATTGGACAGGCCTGTAAGGAGATGAAACCCCGTTTCAATGTTTTCACGTTGCTCTCGACTAGTGAGGTCATCTTCTCGTTTATTTCTCTTCGACTTCCCTTTCCCATTGCGTCGTTGTATGATACCACTGTTGGCATCTTATTGCCCCTATTTCGATTTCTGCCTTTCTCATTTTCTCTCTTGTTCAATGGAAAGCGGATGGAAAAGAGATTCGGCAGCTTTGGCCTATTAAAGTGGCCGGGGCCAATCTAGTCCTCCTGGTTCCTCGTACCACAAGTGCTTTTAGCAGCGTCGGTTTCTCCTGGCAGAAGATGGGCAATGGCAAACTGAATTGTTCCAGCTGGCAAAACCTCTCATGCATCTGATGAGAAACGTACGGCTGGACAAAGGAGCAATAACGAGGAAAAGAACAGTAGCAGTAGCGGCAGCAGCAGCAGCTTAGAGGCAGCAAAACGAGACTTGTCGGTAGGCCTTTGGCGGTCCTAGCAGTCACTGTATTGCAACGCAATAGCGCCCCAGTGATTGAATATAAATTATGTCCATTTGTGCAGCCGCGGTAAAGAAGTTTGGTTTGGAAAGCTGATGATGCTGGCGCTTCTGCCAACAGCTTGTGCTGTTTCGTTTCTTTACCCCCCCCCCCCCCCCCTTGTCCTAACTCATTCCGAGAAGAATGATAACCACCACTACTAAAAGCACGTCGAAAAAGGACCGACGACCAAAAAAAGACAAAGGGGTGCAAGGGGAAAGAGAAAATGTAGCTAGCAAAGGAAAGCGGCTTATTTAAATATGGAAGCGGAATCTGGGAAGAATAAGCGGGGCCAACTTGATTTCGTGTTGGGAAGGAACAAACCTCTATGATATGTTAATAATACAGTGATGCTAAAACTGAGAATAAGGAGACTAGCAAGAATTAGGCCCGAGTCTCTAAGATGCTGCTGTAAGCTAGCTTGACTATTGAATGCTAGAGAGGCTAAACGAATAGAGATTAGAGGTAGATAGATAGACACGATAAAGGGCAAGTAGAACTCAAACAGACCTGAGCGCCGTACGGTCCTTAGTAGATGTATTCAAGCGTCTACAAAATTTTGTCATATTTATATGTATTTGCCAATCATAATGGAAAAAGCTGTAGTGTGGTTTTTCATAACTGTTTATACGCATGCGACATTCTTTAAGGCTAATAAACTTGAACTAGGATTTGCTGATAGTCCTGTATATCTTTAGTAGTACTAAATTCTTACACTTTGTTTGTTTCGATTGTTTTCAGGATTTCAGGATGAGGTGGCGCCTATCTTCAGCACTTCTTTTAATACTTTTATTGCCCGGACTATTTACACTCACAAGTGCTAAAGTAAGTATTTCGCTATATGCGGAACGTTGCGACACACTGCGGGGACAAATTTGTGCTATTGGTTCGATATCAAATTTTTAGGTTTTATAGGCCTAGATTGAGTTTCTACATATAAATATACTTTTCTATATTGAACCTCCGACATATTTCGAACAGAAGTAAACCTTTGTGTGTAAGAGGATAGATGTTTTTTAGAGCTTAAATACGGTGCACTGTGTCATTCGTCATGGCGGAATTTTCATCCATGGAGAGTGACAAAGGTACGCAATGCTAATAGTAGAATATAATTTGTTTAGTCACGGCACTACCGTGAGGACGGTATTACGGGGGCTAGCGAAGGAGAGCAAATTGACCTGAGCTCCGAAGAGTCACCTAGGGGAACAGTGCAGGAATTTCCTAACGACCTAAGAAACACCCAACAGCATCGGTCAGCATCACCAAGCGTACGAAATGGAGACGAGCAGCAGCCGAAACAGCAAGATGATGATGTTTCACTTCAAGGTATGAAAGTTAATTGCCTAGAAGTAAGTTCGACAACCGACATATTTTAGACGGATACATGAACTGAGTATGCTGTGCATCCTTTCACTACATTGTCATCATCTGATCGTTGCCGACACACACACACACACATACATATGTATGTATGTCGGCAATTTAATGACGCGTGCTAGGCTATCCTAGTGGCCTATATAGTGAACATCCACAGAACACCAAGATAGTAAACCGATTGACAGTAGCCTGATCATTTTTTCTAATAAGGTATTCCTTTTGCATTACCGTAGCGACGCGCCTATAGTACGCTGTACATTATTTAGGCGTCATATAGACCAGCGTCAAGGTCGCTGCGTGTGTTAACAACGCGCACGAATATAAAAATAAGGAACTTTAATTCCAGCCGCTCTGTCTATAGCCCTGCGCTGACCACTTGTTATAAATTAATCAAGCGTTAATGATCTGGAATTAATCAAACATGGCTGTCTATAACGCCTGGCCTTGAATGTAAGCAAGGTAATATTATTATATCAACCTTTAACTGTATTTTTATTCGGACCTAAGTTAGTAATCTACTTCAAGGATAGAATCTATACGTATTATAAATTCATAACGTTCTCGTAGCAGCTAAGTAGAATCGATGACTTAACATCGGTTTGAGTATCATTATATTCAATTGCTTTTTATATTTAATGCCCCATTTTGTTTTTTAGGGAGTTTTCAGTTAGCTACACGCTTCATTAAATTCCGAGAAGCTAATATCCTACTCAGGCCGATCTTGTCACCCTAGAACGACGCACGAAATGCCGCATTCTTCTATTCGAGCTACGAAAGCTCTCAACCACGATTATGGCTTTACGATTAAGATTTTCAAAAGTCGATGCGATAGATACTAGACAAGTAATAGATCATGCTGTAAGTTAAGTAATTGCAGCCTAACTTAATGGGAAGTTACGCGAAGTCGTCAAGCTAAATTAAATACATGGCAGAATACCTGAGCAAATCTCAGTAAATATATACGGTAAAGAGGGCGGCGGCATGATTGTCTCTATTGTTGCTTAAAACTGGTGGTGATGGTCCAACATTTTTTTCAGAAATTAGGCAGTCGAGTTATGTTGTAGCTCGTATTTCGGTACCTGAATAGAGCCTTATTAGAGTCTTTGTCTAAAGTCAGAAACACATTAACTAGGTTTGCAGTTGTATAAAGCTTCTGCCCTACTTCATGATTTGGACTGCCCTCTGGCGGTAACTATGGGGGGCGAGGGGGAGGGTAAGTTCGTCACGAGTCTACATATTTGGTGCAGTATTAATCAGTCTCGACACATAGGTACGCCGTGTGTAGAGTTCATATTGGTAAATTGTTGGTAACTTGCTGATTTCTGCTACTGTTCTGTAAGTAATATGTACCTAATATCTGTTACATTCGGACCTGATAGTTATTAGTGGAAAGCCAAGCCGCTATGTACAGGTATGACGGTCGGATCCATCATCTGGTCGATAGTATATTCGTCACTCCTGCGGATTTAATCAGCCGCTTAAATTAAGCTGCCTTTCGGTCTGAAGTGTCTCTAAACACCACAATGAAATTTAAGCAGCATGTCGGGTTCACCTCGTAGCCATACACAGTCGGTATGTGTCCTTCCAGCACTTTGGCATGTTGATAGCATTCTCCTTTCTCCTTTGAAACTATTTCCTCCTTCCTGCTATATCTGACGCTTAAGATCAAAGCTACGACTTCAGGTGCAAGTTGATGGACTCTATATCATTAGCCTCCGGTAATTTTAGTGACCTATAAACCAGAGTTCTCCTGAGTTTTCGCCGTCTTGGTTTTCGTCGTTTCCCACTCCAATAAAATCGTAAGTTACCAAAATTGGCTTACACTCAAATTCCTTGCAGGGAAGAACATTTCCGTCTGAAGGATTTCCACTAGAATCTCCGAGTGAATGTTCGGAATCAAACACGCAATTTATGAACGACTGATGCTAGCCTAGCTACTACCTTAGTTATCACCGAGACACATTCACAATTCCGGCTCTTTCATTTCCGTTGTTCCAATCTGTTTCAACTGTTTTTCTCTTTTGCTTTTGCGTCCCCGAACGAGTGTACTTTCCTGCTGACAAACATCGCAGTCTGTCTCTGAGCCGTCAGTACTGTTTATTCCTTCAGTAGTAGGAAGTAGATAGTGGCAGCGATGACGACGCCGACTATTCAGAGGGTCCATCAATCCCTTCGTTGTTTTCTTTGTTGACTGTACGCGCGTAATAAAATGAAGAAGAGGGAGGGGATGCTCGTCTCATCGTCTCGTTGGTTGTCTTAGGCTTGCCATCTGGTTTCGCTGTCGAGGACATGAAAAACAGCAGCAGCGTCAGCGTCATTGTGTTGTCTGCCAGACGATCACTGGACAGTTCAGCCCGATCAGGATCAGCAGGAGTTCGCATAGCTGCTACCGAGGACTAACGATAGTAACCGTACTGGTCGACAACGATTCCAAGAGCGAGAGAACGACAGGATGAGAGGAAAGATTCGACTATGTCGTGTGCAGCATTGTCAGAAAAGCGGTCAGGACAGTGAAGCCTAAGATTGAAGAAGACTGGAAATAGGAAGATCTGTGTGTCCCAAAAAAGACAAGCGGACTTGCAAGGAAGAGAATTCTGGGAAATCAGGGTCTGATTTTGACAACAGTTAGTTGTCGGCTTGCTAGCACTCTGCCACGATTCGTTTAGCCTCCCAAGCATTCTACTGTCCTAAGTTATTCTCCGTGTCAGTGTCCTACCCGGCTTGTCCGTTGTTGGGCTGTTCTTTATTTCATTGGTTTTAGCTTTCGGGTCGAGCAGGTTTTTTCTTACTACTGATTCTTTTTTCTCGCTGCTTCCTGATGTAAACTTTATGCAGATAAACACACGTCACAACCTAAGCAACCCTTACGTCTCTTGATCCTTCGAACGTCAGCAAATGCATAAGCTACTGTGCCTACGTGTATATATTTCTTCTTTAGAAGATCTAACCGTAGAATTTTACATAAAATGATTTCAGTAGAGTTTTCAAGGATATACATATATGTTCCGTATGTGATAAATTTAGATTATCAGTGTATTTACATAGTGGCCTTTCGCTTGTTAGATTAGAACAAGCATAGATCATTATACGTTTTGTTATACGTCCAAACCACCTCAGCAGTATTGTTTCATGATAATAGGTGATATTTTAGAAAATCGCCTACTTTATGATATCGAAACTTGGAAACTGTTATTTAGGCCTCAATTTCAGATTTGAGTAAGCCAATAGTTTTCTAGCTGAGCAGTCGTGGCTAGTTTAAGTAAAACTTATTTACATCAATTTCACAAATCAAATAGGCAGCTCACAAACCAACTGATACGACCCAGTTCTTCTAGCCTAAACATACTATACGCTATAATAAAATACGCGCTCATACACGATTGTTCGTGCAACTGGTGTCACTCAGAGAGCTGACTCTCAAGCTGACCACCGCCGCCCAAATCATCACCACAGCAGCAGAGAGTTTGCTTAGGCCGTCGGCGCCAGCAGGGCATCGGTACCAAGGGACGTAACCAACTGGAGTTCCGCTAACTCCAATGAGTCCGGGTGAGTCTTGTCCAGACAACTCGAATATGTTTGCGTTGGTCGTCCAGAATGACCACTGAGCCGTGGAAGCGCTGGCCATGACTCCGGGACGGAGCAAGCGCGCAGCGGCGGTAGCTACGCTTGGAATTTGCAGAAACGCAGGCGGACTGACCGGCCACTCTGACGAGAGAAAATGCAAAAATGAGCGATCCAGGAAGGTACAACGCTTGGCTAAGCAAACCGATCGAACCTAACAACAACCCAGTCGAAGAGCTCCACTTCCCATAATTATGCATCGTGTTTACTGTAGAATTGCCTGTTTGCAATTGGCCTTTCGGGTTACCTCTGCTTAAGCCGCTTTGCGCTCTCTGTACGTGTGTATACGCCGACAGGCTACGTAGCAGTCGCTTCATCCCGTTATTACCGTGGTTTCAAAGCACAGCCGCGAACAGTTAACGAACGACTTTGGCGTATCCGATGGCTGCAACGGTTGATCGTTGAAAACCCGCTCTGCCAATTCGCTTTATCCCCAGTTGGATGCAATCGTAGATGGACGTGGCGCTTGCAACACAGGGTCGATGAACAAACAAACATCCGGGTTATAGACTAACATAGAGCTCAACGGCGGGTAGTCGTACGGAGTGTGTTGAAGTTTATGAGGATATCAGAAAGATGTCGTGCTCATTTAAACGGGTAGTCTGCTCCAAAATCCCTTTTTCCGGTCACAACGTTAATCTGAAACGTTATAAGAGAATATGGACATAGAGAGGCTTCTTTTATGGATCGGAACCTTAACAGTAGCTTTACCGATAGCGTCACGGACAAATCTAAAATAAAACAGGCTCAATGAATAGGCTTACCTATTCAAAGAAAAGGCGATTACTGCGGTTAAAGAACACTCAGTATTATGTAAAAACAAACCTTTTCCTAGATCTAAACGTCATGATCGGTAGTATTGCATGTATTTTGGCCATTAATATTATTACTGATGATGACTAAACTAAACCTTTCTCAATTATTTAAAGTGTGTGTAATAATAATAAAAATAAGTAATGTTGAATGTCCTAAAAGGAAAATAAGCGATAAGTCTTTCGAAGTTATATCGAGATAAGTTAACTATAATATCAGAGTCGAACTATCAAAATTTGCTCTAGATGACTACATTCTGAGCTATTACAGTACGAACACTCGCTTATAATATGATCATCTTTATAGATACGGGGGATCCATGTGACTCGCGCGAATGCGGCCGCTGGCGTGAGTGCATCGTGTCCGACGAAGGGGACGCTGAATGTGTCTGCCAACGTCGGTGTTCCCCTGGCGGAAGAGGCAAAAAAGTTCTTTGTGGCAGCGACGGTCGAGCCTATGCAAACCACTGCGAACTACGAAGAGCTGCTTGCCTTTCCAATGACGATATCCAGGTGCAGTAATAGTCTACATTTTAGATACCAGAAAATTACAGGAGGTCTGTTCGCCGGGGGAAAACTATTTTACAACTTCAGGTTTCGTGTTCAAGGTTTTTTAAATGTCACTTTCCCGTACTAGGTGACGATTTTTATCGTGTTCGAATATTTAATAGAAGGTCGTAACAGGTCTCGCCAGAATTTTTCGCAACGTTAAGCGAAGAAATGTGCTACCGGTGTAATTAACGATTTCCTGCGTGGCTCCATTTCTATGATATCCCTTTACTGATAGTGTTCACTGTTGGTCTGAATTTTCAGGTTGACCGCAAAAGGACATGTTACAAAAATAAAAACGTTTTTCCATCAAGGAAACTATTTAAAGATCCCGTGTTTAGTGGATTGCCGAAAAAGCAGTTAGTCGGCAAAAGGACCGCACAGCTAAAAGTGAAGAAATCAAAAACTACAAATCGCCAGGTGGAGCCCAATCTTGCCTGGGTTGAAATCAGTAGCACGACGACCACGACGACCCAGAAGCCACTGCCCTCCAGCAGGTCATCCAAAGACTGTAAGACGACTTTATTGCCAACTAGATCATGTATTAACAATCCTAAGATTTAAAATTTGATTCGAGCTGCAGATATGGTACAATTAGTTTCCCTGTGGGTTAACCTAAACGCGTCGAAGAACTGGTGCAAGCAGTTCGGAGTTTGCATTTACTATTGATCTGACTTTATTACAGATATGCCTTATTTTTTTTTTAATGAATTCTGTTTTATATCACACCTTAATTTAAATGGCTAAATCCTAAGAGCGTTCGCTATTAATATGTTTTCCTTTCCGTGAATTCTCGTTTTCTAACCTTGGTAGCTATCTGTGAGTGAAAAAAATAATTGCTAGGTAGAATTATTTAAAAGCAAATCACATGCGCAATATAGAAATGCAGTCATGGACATCAGTTCCACCGAAAACAATGCACTGTAACCCATATCTCTTTCTTCAAGCTTCTGAGCCAGCACGTAATTTTTTACGCATGCAAGCTTGGCCTTAGTTAAATTCGTTGCTCAAATAAAATAAGCCATCTTTTTTTTTGCCAAATACTCGGCTAAATAGCCAATTAATTAAATATGTATATTTTCAGCACTAGAGATATCAGCCGAAGAGGAAATAGATGCGGAGGAGTCGGGTTTAATGGAGGACCTTGAATGTGGTCAACAAGATTATGATTTCATGAAGGAAAACCTCCTTTTATTCTATTCAAATAATGGAGAAGTAAAACGTCTTGGGGGTAAGTCATTCAGCTTTTCAATAACAGTTTTGATCTACTCCTAGAGGTCGAAACGTTATCATGTTTCAGCGTTTCGTATGGTTTGGACTCTATATCGAAGAACCTGTAGGTCCACTCATACTTCTGGGCTCACATAACTGGCCTAACCTGTGAGGCTCCAATGCATCGCAAATTCGTTTAAGGTTAGCTGCTTGCGCCCACGATTCCACCCATGATAGCGCTTAAAAATCGTGAAAAATATAAATGTAGAATTAAGCTTTGTTAGGTATATACGCCCTTTTAAAGATATCGAACTTTTCAGAATGCTTTCACAGTAAAGGAAAATATTGTGCGTAGATTTCCCAAAAACACAGGTTTGGTTACAGCTTTATGTGTATTGTATTATATCTAAAGACACGGTTCATCGATCAATATTCGTGTACTCATCCATCGAACGTATCACTAAAATTCGAAAATTATCATTTTTCCAATGTTGATTAAGACTCCTAATGGATAAATGTACCTTCGCTTTGATCGATCGTATTTTTTCATTCGTTGGTAAACGCTGGATAACTAAATGTTGATCCTTTTGGTTGCTTTATGTATTAAATGTTTAATTTTCTCGACCGCTCCGCAATCAAAGGTCCCCTTAGCCCATATACTAACTCACCCTTAATGAAAACTAATGGCATGGAAAAGAACTCCCAAAGGGGGCTTCGTTATTTAATCGAAGCCCCCAGCATCAACGATGGCAACAGCCGTGACGAGTCGCCTGCTCCGTGAAAGCCTAGAGAATGTCCCCTGGCATCGCGCAGTCGGCAAACACAAACGTCTGGACCGATTGAATAAAACGAAGCACACGTCGGAAATGCGCAAAGAAATGCTTTTTCTGAAAATTTCTTTTCGAGAATACATCTCTTTAGCTATCCTTTGCTAAGCTATAGCTAGCACCCCCATAAACTAACCTTTGCCTTAGCGTATGCCCGTAGACACACCGCTTTGGTCGAGTGCGATGCGCGTCATGTGGTGGGGCAGTCCGCGTGACCACAACAGAAATGGCAAGCTAAATATAATCGAGAGGAGAGCTAATGTACAGTTTAATAACCTGTATAGCTAAAATACAACGTACGTATTTTATATAATACGTCAAACCTTTCATGAGATTCGAGATACAACATGAACGAGCTCTTTTATCGAAAAGATCTTCGATCGGTTGTTCCGACTCAGGAATTAATGGTCAGAAGGATAATCTTATGTTTTAGCTAACAAAAGGACTGACCGTATCAGTGGATGGTGCCATTTCTGTTAGTATAGATGCCATCTCTATAGCTAGCTTCTTATATCACTTTCTCCATCGTTAGGATATGACCTCAAATAACTGGACAGTATACTGAAGATTTGTAATTCCGGCAAGCTTTGTGCGATCGTAGTAAGCCTATTCTCATCTCTGTGGATAGGCATACTCAGCAAGCTAAGTTTTTGGTCTATGTCAAATCGTCGTTTTAGATTAAATGAATTCAAGGGTTCTCATTGGTGTTGAGTTTGTTAAGGCAAACTGTGTTTTGGTATTGCTTGACCTGCCAAGTTGTGGCCGGTCTCCGCTCATTATCGTACAGAGATTCAGTTTGTCAGTAGTGAGTGATCACCTTAGTATTCGGATGCATGAGTTTAAGCGAGCCAGAGAATCAAGTTAATGATTTTCTATTAGGTACTTCTCCTGACACCTAATAGACCCAGGTATGTTGGCAACGTTGGCCAATGTGGACCGGTCTTGGGCAGTGCGCTGTCAAAAGCAAATTGTCCCTTGCCCTTTCGCCGCTACCAGTGGCAAGGGGCTAAGCACGTGGCCGATCGCTGCGCGGAAGCAAATAAGCTCACTGATCTCCTAAAACGAATAACGACTGGTTCCGATGGGATTTGCTTTGCCCCCGGTGAGATTCATTCGAGACTAACCTTCGTCTGAAAAGTCGAAAAACAGCTGCGGTGTATTATTCTTCGCTTGTATGTAAACCCGCTGCGGGAAGAACCATTCAAGATTAAAAGCCCAGCATCATCGTTTTGTCCAGTGGCAAAGTAACAAACATGGCGGGCGTTAGACGTCGATCAATAGGGCAGTTAGAATTGTGCGTCCATTAGAGTCCTTCCGTTAGAGCGAGATACATTGCGTAGAATTGGTACGTACGTTGTTGTTGTTGTTGTTCGTCTCTAAAATCCTCAATGTTTGGCAAAAATAATCATTAAACACATGATTGTATAGTTACAGTAACAATAGGCTATATCGTGCGCCCAATAGGTACGTGGCTGCATATTGGATTTTGAGCCATTCGTTACGTAGATGGCATAGATATTAAATTTTTTCTCAGTAAAACTTGTTTTTTGAGATTTGAGTAAAAATGTTGTGTGATAAGTATATGTGAATATGAATTAAATTATTATACACTTGCGCGCAGCAGATTTGAGGCAAGCTCAAAGATAGAAATGTAGTATAATTTACAAGCAAGCGGTTTCAAGGAACTTCACTCTGTGGATTTTCTGTGAATTTCAGGCGCAGATTCATTGATGGCGTCAATGTTCGCTCATTACGATAGCAATGGCGATAACCTGCTTCAAGCGGAAGAGTTATGGCGGGCATCGGAAGATGACAAAATGGCCCAGTTGTCACAGGCTTGTATTCTAGCAGATATGTTAGTGTTTGATGATGTCGATAAGGATGGTACCCTATCGGTGGCCGAATTTTACGGAGCCTTCAACAGACTTGACAGTAAGCATCAGCCTTTTTGACACACAGATTTGAATTACGCTCTTAAATTTATACAGATCCATTCAATAAAACTTAGATTAATTACGATGTGGCAGAATAGCGCCCAAATTTCTGATAACAATATTATATTCATATGTGTTTACAAAAAAATATACAAGACTTTACAATAAACGCAGAGTTGAATCACCGATACCAAGGCCCTATATATATACATATATATATATATATATTTATGTCGACCAAAGCAATATTAATTTAATTGCTTGTGAATTACATGTTTTTTTTTTGTAATAAAGCAAGTTACGTTAATTATTAGTGGAAAATATCGACATTGTAGTATGCCCGCATGTCATTTTGCTCTCGCGTTTTATTTTCTGCATTGTATGAGCGCACAGTTTCCTAATAGAAGTAGTCATATTTTATTCATTTTTTTTAGAAGTAAACTATTTTTTTTCAATAATCGGACCCATTAAGCTCACAAACTGAGTAGCCATACTTCAGATGGTAACCACCCCGAATAGTTTATGTAAAAGGTGTCCATGTCTAGCTCTATAAGTGTACGATCAGACTCTGAGCGTATGTGCTCGCGATTCATGTACACGTCTTTGAAAATCATATTCTTTACAGAACTAGTATACTAATAGCTAGACTTTACTACTTTCGCAAATGGACTGATCAGGATGATGGACGTCTTATCATACTCAAATGATACGGGACTGTTATGCTTTTGTGATAGAATATCTATTCGAGGCCCAATTGTCACAATGGCAATATGCCAAAATGAGTGGTGATAAATCTAAATCTACAGGAGAAGATAACGCCCCATCATTTCTCATTAAAACGTATGTCTATGCAGCAGTGTTGTTTAAAATGTCATCTACCTAGCAACGATTTATTCTATATGTCCGACTCTGCTATCCATTCTCCAACTTTCTCGTGTTTTTAATAGACCTCGCACTCCCTGCCCATCTCTCCATATCTGTATGGAAATGCTTGTACTGGTTACGATGCGGTACGCTGCAGATGGTGGCGCTGATTCTGTTACAGCCGCATAGAGGGGTCGCCATTGCGTCGGCTGTGTGTATATATGGGCCGTCGAGAATGTCAATGCATTAGTGGATGCTGCTAAGCGAACGCACAACTACCAGTCCCGGCATCACCACTTCGCTCCTCCAGTCGTTTGTTCGTCCGTCGGTTCTCAGCTTGCTTCCGTTGCAGCCTTAAATTCGGCGGCCATGACAGTGAACGACTGTCGACGAGATCAGACTAGCAGGCCGACCTCGGTTGGCCGTTCGACGGCCATAACTGCGGCCGACGCTGCTGTGGCGGTGGCTTTGATGATGTACGATGGCGTTCCAGTCAGCCCAACCCCCGCGGCGATCGCCGACGCACCACCGGCATCACTGTCACCCACTTTCTCTGTCGCCTTCTTTATTGAACTCTTTCCGTTCCATCACCGCTTGTGCTCCCATGAAACCCCGACCTTTTGGGACGCCCTAAAGACCCCTGCTACCCCCCGCTAGATTAGCGCATAGTTTGGCCCATCCCCCCTGCGTTGGGTGTTCTCTTCCACGCTCCGCAGTCAGCCGCCTTAATCCCCCCAGGGCGCTTAAGGTCGCGGTTCACATCCCCATAATAATGCCAGATTCCACAGAAGGTTCTAGCTAGTACAGTTGCAGTTTTCCTATCCCCCCTCCCCAAACCCCCCTCAGAGAAGCCGTACTTTCCTCTCCAAGCAGCGTCTGTTACGGCGGCGGTAAAGCGCCACTAGCGTTTCCGCAGTCCAGTAATAAGGAACAGAAGAGATTCTCTGCCAGAATGGAGGTGTGCATCATTGGGAAAATATGGCAAGAAAGGCAATGTTGCTGGTATTATTCAGCCATTTTAATTCTGTTGAAGGTAACAGTAGCGGCAACAACGAAAACAGTGGCAGCATACAGCGGATGCCGCATCATCTGCCATAACCACTGCAACAACGTCCGATGGCTGGGATTAGACAGCAGTTCAGGAAAACGACACCTGGCTGTTCGGAATCGTTCCCAATACCGATTTGTGCACTATTCGTTCTATGTTCGTTATTTATCTCCCTGCGTCACCTTTGTCGCGTGTTGAATTAGTTTCCAGTTCGAATGAAATCGCCCCAATCCCCGCATTACATCGGCAGCTTCTTTACCCCGGCGTCAAACCAACGCTATAGGTCGGAAATAGATACGGACAAGAGTGCTTGCAGTAGATGGCGCTGTTGTACGAATACACGCCTACATAGAATACGGGACGGAACATACAAGGGAAGTGAAGACACGCGTCCGACAGAAGCATGCATTTGGATTTGTGGCTGACATTGTACACGCTTAATGTAGCCGGGGCGTGAACACAGTAACAATAATGTGAACGATCATTTTAGAATAGTTTAGTTGAGAACGGAGAGAGACAGCAACTGAAACGGCATTTGATTTTAGAGGCTGCGCATAGCAGACGAGTGAACCATGTATTTTTCGAAGCTTGACATCTTCTAAACCTCCCGGAACGAGAGCATAGCCTGTGAGCTCTAGCATAATCATATATTTAATATTAAGAGATTACAAAGCCTTGTCATCTACTAAGCTATGTCGTTTCAAAACACAGCTCTTGAGACCTTCTTACAGTAAACAAGCAGATTCAAAAACTGTTCTATGAAAGAGAAGCACATATATGTGAATTTCCATTGATGATACTCTAAGTAACAATTTACACGATAACCAATTTCGAATGAAAACTCCAATCGAAGACCATCAGTATTAGACTTTTTCGAGATCTCTGCGCTCTTGGGATAGGAATCGTCTATTTTAGACTCGATAGACTTTCTCGAATGTCTTCTCTAACCATACAAAATATTTTATGTAAGACTATATATACATGCAGTGTAGGACCAGGGAGGTCAAGAGACTTGTGCTTGAAAACAGGCAGGTACAATGTCATATATACGTACTGACAGAAGCTTGTGCGTATCACAGGCGTGGCTGTGGTATCGTTGGAGAAACAGCTGGAAGTTTCGTCTGTGCGGGCCCAGGTGGGAGACAACGTTGAGATGAAGTGCGATGTTACTGGCCGTCCGCCTCCGCCTATCGTGTGGCGCAGGCACGGGATCGACCTCAATACGCTACAGGAGGAAGATATTAAGGTATGTGGGGATCGTTTTGAGCATGTATATCCATACTACCTTTAATTGCAAATGAAGTTTTCAAGCGCAACTGTTTAGGATAACAAAAATAGAAACAAAGACAAACGTATCTATTCCAGTAGAAAGAGATTTACAGAATGCCCTCTACTCACTTTTGCCTATCGTTATTTAGAGAAGCCGGATACAGCCTGGGTGGGTAAGATCAAAGATAAAGGTAGCGGGATAATTTTTTCAGACTGCTAATGTGTGTGAGCTATCTTCAAATGTAATGATCCATAATTATGCACCCTTTATGCACAGGTGTTTGCTGATGGTTCGCTGTATCTGACGAACGTTCAGTTGGTACATACAGGCAACTACTCGTGTCATGCACAAAAAAATTCCGATATTGTGCAGACCCACGTACTGCTTGTTCACAGTGAGTAGTCGATAAAAATTTCGCTAGTTCTACTACAATAAAAATGAATTTCCAACTACGATAAATATCAGTGTAAACAACCATAGAATAGATACCGACATTTATTTGTTTGCAGCAACGCCGGAGGTACATGTAATTCCGCGACTACAATCACGTGCTCCAGGTGAACTAGCCGAAATGGAGTGTCATGTCACAGGAGTTCCTGCGCCCTCTGTGCAATGGCTTAAAAACGATGAACCACTTAAAATGTCTACCCCCCTATCTTCAAATTCAGACTCAAAAACGATTTCCTCATTTATGACCGCAGCTGGCGTAATAGGATCGGCTAACAACGGCGATTTTGGGGGCAAATATACAGTTGTGGGTAATGGCACTGCCTTAATGGTGGCAAAGATCGGATACGCTGATACAGGGGCGTACATGTGTGTAGCCACAAGTCCTGCTGGAGCATCGGCTAGAGACATATCGTCACTGGTTGTGCAGGACGAACCAGCTCCTAGTAAGTTTTGATCGTTGTGCATGCAGGTAGTGCAAAAGCATAGAACGTTTCTATCTTTTGCTTGTAATAGCGTTTTTGGTCAGCAACGTTCACTTTCCGTGGAAACCGAGAATAGGAAGCCCCCGTCATCTAATTTTATTCTAAAGCATCTAAACAACGTGAGAGAACGCTCTTCTCAGCTGTTAAATGCTGTAAAACTGTTCGACGGAACAGAATTTCGACTCCAGTTTAGACGGAGGTTCGGGGACGTTAACGTACTTCTTGCGAAACGCTATATAATTTAAACTCTATCTTTTGCCGCAGCTCCACCTGCAGAGGAGAGGCGTTTTTTTGCGTTCCACGACTGGGGCATCTCGGTTTACGATCCTGATAATTGTCGCCTTTATCATCAGGTTAGAAGACGCATTCATATATTATATTATGCAACTGAGACCGACGGTCTACTAATTGCGTTTTAACGAGTTGTGTCTTGGTAGGTAGTAAGTTCTTATTGCTAGTTTATCTATCCGTTAATTATACTATTTTGGTTGATGTTTTGGTGGGATCAGGTTGCCTCTGTCGACATTATTCCTGGTACTCAAGAAGCTCTGTGTGCCGAACGTGGTCATCCATGCTCATGGGGACGTGCAATCAACGTCGCAGATCGCTACGTGTATGTTTCGCAGCCAACGCGGGGCCGAGTCCTTGTTATCTCGCGCGTGCAGATGGTAGTCGTGGATGTGAGTACTTACATGTATTGAAAATACCAATGTCTTTGTAAGTGTATGCTTTCAGTATTGCTTATCGGCAGCAGTTGATTGTTATTTGAAACAGGTCATTGTTATAAGAACTAAGTTATTTTCGCAAATTATTCAATTACAATGATCAGGTCGTGGTAACAGATAAGTACCCGGTAGAATTGTACTATGTACCTCATCTTGATCAATTGTGGGTGCTGTGCTGGCGAGGCCCGGTTGACCGAGGCACGAAGACCATCCAGATAATTCGCGACGCCTCTCAGAAGAAGAAGCACCATACCGTCCATCCAGAGCCCGTCGAGGGGCACTTCGATCTCGTGTCGGCGCTGTTCATTCCGGTTACGTCAGATCTCGGTTTTCCTTGGAAGTATAGCTACGTTGTTCATTCGGGTCAAAATGGTCTTGCTAAAATGGACCTACGTGCAATGAAGTACGTCAGGTCCATTGATTTTGGAAATGTTACTTGCCATCCTGTTGCGGCCGACTTTGTAGCGCTTGGTAAGTTTGTATGAATTTTTTTTTGCTTCTAGATTCTTACTTTTTGAACTGCGGTCAATCACCGATTCACGTAACAAACAAGGATTGATCCACTCAATCAAACGTGATCGGAACTGTACGACTGCGAAATCTGCGATTTTCCATATCTACAAATTTGTTGAGCTCGAAAGCAGGATAGAATATTGCATAAAAGCTACTCAATGCAATTATTCTTCGAAGGCCATGATTCGAGTAATCTTAGCCAGAACGATCTGTAAGTAGCAGTGAAACTTAATAACAAAATTCCTTATCAGGTGGCTTGATCGTGGTATCGTGCGTTGATCCTGACAGTGGAATTCCCAGCGGTCAACTTGTTCTTGACTATATCACCGACGAGGTGATCTTGTTCCGGCCATCTTTATTGGGAAGGCCTCGGGTAGCACCGGACTCACAATACGTGGTCACATTGCATTCTCCTTCCACGTCCGGAACATTGTCGCCGGATCAGCGAGGACAGAACAGCAATGGCCACAATAACAACAATAATAATAACAGCCATAGTAACCAGACAAGTTCCATAAGTAACGATGTCACGATCGTTGTTCAGGCCGTCACCGATACAGGTTAGTTCGCTTCTTTTCTGTTGACTTTAGATGAGAAGTGGGCCTACTTGAAGCAGTTGAGGAGTAGATTCGTATGCTTTTGAATTTCGCCTACCTATACGATACTTTCTAATGTCAAGGAATAAAACTACTAAGTTTGACCAGTTCAACACGTTTACCACTGAAACAGAAACGAAATTATCTGGAGAACTTCATCTCGACATTATTTCATAACATGAAAACTTCGCTTTCTAAAGTGCGGCTATTCGAAATTATGCTCTGAATTACTTGATTGACGTTTCGCGTCATTAGATTTCTACCAGTCTTGAAGTTTTCGTTGGTCAGCAGGCTACCATCTTTGCAAATTGACTAGGAATTTTTTTGGTGACTACGTTTACAACTAGTTCTATTAAAAAAAAAATTAAATCGGTGCCTATTTACCTTTCCGTAGGTCTACATTTCCTATTCGACGTCAAAACAACTCTTGCTATCGCCGATTTAGCCTTCTTCCCTTCGCGGACTTCGCACTCATATGACCTTTACGCATCATCGTCCTCAAAAGAAGATATCCTTTTAGTAAATTTGCAAGATGGCAAAGTCGAGATGATCACAGGCATCGGTAAGCAGCTTGAATGGCTATACACGTGATCTCCTGAGTTTTCTTCGTTCAGTTCACTCTTTACCAGTGTTTCCTTCGATAGATAAGACAATTTTCCGTAATCTTTTGTTTTCGCGTTTTGTGGTTAGCGCCTATCAAATTTTCCTTTAATCGGATTCCGTAAAAATATTTAGTGTACAATAACGGGCGCTACGATGACGTTTTTAGCGCACGCTCTGGATCCCCGATCAGCAGAGTGGGGCAATTCTCGGCGTCCACTGGCGAGCGCCGGCGTATTCGGTACTTACCTGGTGACAGCCGCTAACGAAGCCGTTTTCGTCATCAACGGCAAAACGCGCACAGTGAATTGCGAAATCGGGAATGTTGTGCACCCAAGACTACTTGTTTGGGTGCGGAGTCCATAGGCGGAAAGTAACCTAACCAGCACGTTAGCGGTAATGGACGCACCAACAGGACAGAGCCCCAACTGTAATGAGGAGTGTACGTACCCAAACAATGATACATTACGCCGTCGTCTCAACATGTATCTAACCATCTTCCTACCTTGGTGTCATGATAATTCAAAGCAGTAGGGTGATAGATAGATAGATAGACAGATAAACAGATAGAGAGGACTGAAACAGGTAGACAGACCGACAGACAGACATAAAGATAGGATCCCTTTCGGAGCAACAGCTGTGACAGTCTACTGACGACTTGAAACATCACACAGTTCCCCAATACCGCTACTGCTTTTACAATAAGAAGCTGCAGTTCTGTCCCGCTAGTTGGGGACCGTAAAGCCCATCATTGGCGTATGTCACCACTAAAACGCATGTGTGCGCATATGTACCCAGTGAGCAAAGAGAGCGCGACGACTTCAAAAAGTTGTTGCTGCCTTATGTTATGATCATATATTCAAAAAGGAAGAATACATATGTTTAAGGGGAATTTCAACTTATGTCAACTAAGCAGAAGGAATACACCATGGGTGGTAGGCTAAGGTTTCCGCTACCACAGTGCGTAATCACTGTTGTAATCACTACCATCAATTACATCATCAGCACATCCTTATGGCAGAAAGTGGAGGAAAAAACTAGCGAGAGAAAAGGACGTCGGAGGAGCGATAATCAAGGAAGTGGACTGCGAAGGATGAAAAGGGCCACCGTATGGACTATCCCGTGTACCTCTGCGAATTGATATCTCTTCTCCATCCGCCCGTAAAGGACAAGCCCCGTCCAGCCATGACGTTCTATGAATGCGAGGTACGGACTCATCGCTGTGCTTCTCTGTTCCTCTGAATGCTTAAACGACCTATTCTTAGTTATGATTCATGCTTGACGCGAGCAGGTTCAGTAACGAACAGACAGAGGGATCCTCATCTGCATGTGATTCATGATACATATACTTCAGTTGGACGAAATAGGTGTCGTGGCATGCGCGGTCTCCGGGGTGCCTTACCCACAAGGGGATGTCCTGTCTCCCCGTTTCTTCTTCATAGAAACTGGAGCGGCGGCAGAGCTTCGTGCAACTTGTTCGAGTATGACATGCGCCAGCCATTAAAGGCCAAGTAAGAAGCATATCAAGTCTTGTTATTAAGCTCTATGATGATGATGATGATGATGATAATAATAATATTAATTGTCAATCAACATGAATCGTATTATTCTCAGAGACTGATGCCTTTCTTGTTTCATAACGGCGGTGAGATGCTAACCGCGCGTTATTGCACTGGCCACGCACGTCTATGGCACACGAGAATAACATGCAGAAATCAAATACTTGAATGTAACTGAACCCGTCAAACATGTAACGCTTATGTGAACATCAAAACCAATGTGAAAATATCCAACAAACAAGACTAAACTGACACGGCACAACTATAGGACACTATTGTGTCGTATCATTGTCGTACAAATACCAATTGTATTGTCGCTTGGTTTGTAATATGACTGTATAATTATATGTTCGATCACGTCAACGGCGAGTAACCTGGTAATATAATTTAAATTATTCACTAAAACAGTTTTTTTTCACACAGGTTCCGCGGCCCGGTGTCTGTAAATACAACTATACATACAGAATAGTGCAGAACAAAAAAATATATATACAAATACAACTAATTATATATATATATATATACATGTGCACCCGTCGTTCGGCCCCCGATACCCGCGTACGATGAATGAGGTTTATCACAAATGATAGAAATAGAGAAAGCGAGAGGGGGAGAGACAGGGAGAAAGAGACCATAGTTCTATCTGTAGACAAAAACAACGGCCCCTCAATTCCACCAATCCTCTATATACACACGTGTGCTTTAATATGACTCTCCCCCTGTGTTGTTCCGCCAGTGCCGTTCCCTGGTCGACTGTAAAGGGATGCCGTGTGAGTAGTTTAACCCCTGTAACATTTCGATTTTATGTCGATAGAATTCGCCGCGCTGCCTGCCAATACTCGAACCCTAACGAGCAGCAACCTTTGCTAGCACATCGTTCCCATATGGGGAACTAGAAGGAAATAGAAAAGCGAATCAGCAGGCGAGCAGAGCGTTTCTCGATGTGCTCTATGGCACCGACATCGTGCCACAGAAGCTACCGATGCGGCAGTTGCCACAGAAGTGTCCCCGCCGATGTGAGTGCTTTCGTGGGCACCCCGATTGGCCCGCCGTTGTCATTCGACTATGTCACAGTTGCAAATATCTTCGAGTGAGAAACGGATCGAAGGTACCGAAAACGCCAAAAGAAGGACCGAACTAGAACAGGACGGTGATGATAATGATCATCATGATGACGCGTTGGCCTGTGGCGCAATGGTCGTACGTACACGTGTCGTCGAACTGTCCAAATTGTTCTGGGTGCACAACGCATTCAGCTGATCGGATCGATATCCAGTTCAAGTGTCACAGAAGTACCCAATGGTATATAATATATAGATGCGGGCTGGGTGGACTCTGACTGGAATAGATGCGAAAATAACAAAAAGAGGCCGGGTGTGCAATACGATCTATCTGCACTGGGGCCCAGTGGAATTTTCGGTGGTCAATGGGGGATATTGCCACATTCCCTTCATAAAATTATAGTCATTATAAATTAACAAGAACGTTATGTAATAGTTGGTCTCTTTTGTAGCACAAAAACCTCTAAGGCCACCAGTCTTATACGATTCTTGCCGTGTGGGGCCATGCATCGATTGTGTCACACCGTACTTCATTGGATCCCTTCCCCACTTTCTAGTGATACATTTTGTAAGACACGATTGACAGTAACAATGATGATATATAAACAATTCACTGAAGATGATAAACGACAATTGCTAACTGATATGACTGAAGGAAATGCGTCGTAGCAACACCGACATCAAGCACTGATGTTCTATTCCCAGAGATAAATCGAAGCTATTTATTGGTTCACTAACGAGAACATTTGAATCATAGCCAGTTAGACCATGGGGTTGGCTGACTGTCTTCGTTCAGAAATGTCGTTAAAGTATTGTAAATCCTTTTTAGCCGGGGTGTATATTTTATATTCCTAGAATTAGAAGATGTCTAGCGGAGTGATGTGATGTCGGCGTTGCTATTCAAGCGAGTGTATAGCCATAACGACGACAAAGCGACTGATGTCTCGATGCTGACGACGATAGTTATTAAATCTACACCATAACATGCGTGATCACGACCTTAAGTTAGTCTAGATGAAGTTGTGCGGCCGCTGTTCCCCTTCGTAATAGCTTTCGGTGGTGAACTCGTAGTGACGCACTCATGTTGCAGATGTGTGTGAAACTATCGAAACGAGTATATTACTCCGTTTGCCGAAGTCGATGTCACCGCAGGCTGTATAAAATACACACACGTAACCGTTGCAACGTGATTTATAAAAAACATTATCGAAAAAATTCATATTCCCAATGATAGAAACACAGCAGATCGCCATAGTGACAATTCGTAAACACAACTAAAAATGGAACACAAATATATATAGTGTCACCAAACGAATAATACGTGGCAAGAAGTTGTCACATTATACGAAGGTAGTTACATTGTAAGGACAAGTATGAGGAAGCCGTGTGGAGCGGAAGTAAAGCATTGATACTTAAAGGCATTAGAGAAAAAAAAAAAACGGATTATGACAGTGTCGCGAACAAGGATCTTAAGAATGATGAGGACGAGCAGATGGTAACAAATCAATAATAAAATTAAAAAGCTAAAAATCACACCGATGTAAAAAGGGTGGTTCTTTGACAATTGGGCGTTTTCATTCTAGTAAGTGAAATTATATAAAAATAAATTGTGTTTTGTAGAAAGTAGCCAAATTTACCGGAATTTTTTAGACTAGGATTGATTTTTTATCGGTCATAAGTAAATGCCAACAGAGTTGAAAGTATTTGTTGTGTGTTAGAACATTGCCCCTTTTATTATTCTGCCTGTATGATGGACAGGGAACGAATATGGACGGGTGCTACTGATGTTGTCCTTATTAGGCCTCTCCCACCCATGGGTAACCCAGAGAAAAGAGATAGCACCTGCCGATACATTGATCTCATCATAGTCATACGATTCGTCTCAGTACAATAGAAGTACGTGGTTTTATTTATAAGCTTCCCGTCGATAATCGATTCTCGTTCATTCAGCTGTTGACTATTGGTTTTCAGCGAACGTATACGAATATGGACGTCGTGGTTAGTCAGACGGATATTGAATTCCTGTGATGTATATAAATTATAGTAAAAATTAAAGCAAGTTTCAGAATTTACTGTAAGAAGCGTCATTCGTCTGCTATTCTGTGTATAGACCGTATAACAGCGATAGTACTCAAAACAGAATCCTGAAAGGGAGTTTTTCATTAGGTTAGTAGTACAAGAGAGCATCTCTCAAGGAATCTTAAAAACAAATTCATATTAGGGTAAGTGCAATGTTGGAGCATGGCTGATTTCGCTGATTGAAGTTAACAGAATAGTAGGGTTTGTCAACACCGCAATAAACAAAGAAATGCTATTTTCGTGTAAACTAAAGGGTCTATTAAAACGGTACGTAAGTAACACATTCTAGCTTATCTTGGTAGACAGTATTGTGCAGTGATACGGGCCCAAATAATGTAGGCCTTCTACAATGGTCGATGCTAGAATTGCCTTCGCCACATATATGGCAAAGTAGGTTTCGGAAGTGCATATGAACAGTGCGAAAATCTGACTGAATGTTAGTGAACTGGGTTTATGAACATGTTGATGTTATATACTTTGTGTCTATGCGTATAGGCACAGACCTGTATTCGTTTAAAAAACGTCGCGCTTTACCTACGAGTTGCCTACGGAGCATTCTTAGGTGTTTATACGTAATCAACAAAACTGCACAACGAATGACCTCTGAAAGAGTTTTCAAAGTGCGGACTTTGCCAATAGCACAAGCTAGCGAACTAACGGAACAGATTTGTATACGCCCGTATAGAGCTGTACGCGTGCTATTAGAAGCGTCAACGGGTTCATGCCTGACGTTTGGTCGTGGAATCTACTGTTTGGCCATCTGGTCCTTCTTCAGCTGTGCCTGAACTAGCCTTTACTTAAAGACCAGCTGTTGCTACTGATTTAGAAAGAAGCTATACGCGATGACCTGTATTTAAGCAGTCAACGACACATGACTATATGCAGTCCGATTTACAGGACGACTGAGCGCGTTGTCGAGCGTTCTATAGCGAACCAACGGTGTCGACCAGTGTTGAAAAGTTGTCCCTACGCTTAATGGCACAGTGGATAGTGACTACACGTAAGGCTAAGCGGTGTTACCTCTAACTGTGCTCGCTAATAAATAACTGCGGGCCCAGGATAAATCGTCAGCAGGAGAGTTGGGGTGTGGAACTTCAGCTGTTGTTTGATATTTGAAAATCTGAATCAGTCATAGTGTATAGGTCTACATTGATTTTACACTGTATTGTAGATCTGTGCACACCAGCTTTGGATAGAACCAATCTTTGGAAGATCCATCGCATGTAAATTTATGCATCGTGTATCTTTAAGCACAACAAGCTTGCTCAAGAACGATAAGAATTTTAAGCGATGGCGAGTAAGCATCATTTCATTGTAGAAGTCATCGTCTGCTGACATACGTCATCTTCTCTTTTCTTATTTGTGGTTGGATCTTATTTCTATATAACATGAAAAAGGTATGCAGCTAAAGAGTAGGCTAAAAGCTTGCTTTCCATCCCAATGCTCTTAAAATAAAAACTAAGAGCGAGTTGTATTCTGCTGTTTTCATTTTGGCTTATAGAAGGGTTTGCAGCAGGCTACCATAGAACTCGCCGTTGCCTGTCGCTGTTACTTCGTCGTTGTTTAGGAAAAAAATAGAGGTTAACGAAACCTTCGTGCTACAGGAAGCACCATAAAGTAACTCTTCGTGGGTTTTTATAAGTTATTCGACACTAATTCTTGGGTTCTCTGAGCTGCAGAAGTGTTTACTCACACAGCTACTCAACTAAAAATGAGAGTCAAGAGAGGAGACGATGTGATCAAAGAAGTAACTAAACCGTGGCTTGCGTCCCATCATGTGATCAGCGACCCTAGTGATGGCCTTGGGCCTTGAATTGTTAATACAACATATCTTGTAGAGGTAAATACGTAATCCTTACTTTGAGATAGGCTGCGGAGCGCTCCTCGGTAGATTAAGTAATTGAGTACGACGTCACCTAGACGTCGCTGGATCGGCGCGCACCTTGTTCCGTACTACAACGGTGCTATAGCTCGTCATTTTATTTCCGAGTTAACCAGTCGCTTTGGATTTTTTGATCAATTGCGTTTTTGAAGTATCGTCTGTATTCTGCGTAACGCTTGCGGCGTGTCGAAGTATCAATTACTAACTTCAATAGTGCGTCTTTGCACAAAAAAACACTGTTTCAAATTGTAGCGTTCGACCACTGCAAACGCCGTTGTGCTTAATGCTTGACGATCCACAAGCCGTTAACGGGACGAGCTAGAAGGGAAGCATTTGGGAACCAACTAGAGATGGCTGTGTGGGGACAGAAGACTGATATTTACCATTAATACCTTGGCATTTAGGGATTATACACGAAGGCGCATTAGGTGTTTATCAAGGGCCAAATATTCTGTAGAAAAAACCGTTGATTTCGAGTGGTAAAGTATAAGTTAGGTTGCAAAAAGAAATACTCTTTGTATTTTAATATAAACAGTCAGATCATTTATTTATGCTGTTTATGCTTCATCTGGAACGCTCTGATCTATGTTATTTGATATGTAGATTTTTCTAATGCAGATGCAAACTAACGAGACACTTTTCCAGGAAACTATGAAATTAAGTTATTGAAACTTGAAGTTGTACAGTAAGTAGATGTCACGAGAAGGTCTCTCGTGCGCTCCTAAAAGTTCTCGACAGCTTATAGAAGTTTAAGTCAATCAGTTTTTTTCTAGTGTATTTATGCCCAGTGTCAATCGTAATGCACGACACTTAAACTTGTCATATGTCATTATTACAGATATATTGATTTTCTATACAGAATTATAACAGATATATTGATGTCGAGGTTTTCGCTGCCACTAGTGAATGATCCATTCCGAACGGTGTGGTGACTGATGCGCTGCGCCTGGTAGGGCCTGCTACAAGCTACCCTCGTCGCGGGCAATGTATTCGTAGCGGGCTGAATCGGTATTACTTCCCCTTCGGCCTCACCCCTCTCTTTCCGCACCCACCCCATTCGCTACGGCCGCCCCCATTTGCCCAACAGCCTCAGGCCATTGGACCAAATACGTCGGTGCTTGGGGGTGGACTTGCCTGCTTGAGGCAGAATGGCAATGGTAAGCGATTTTCAACCGGGTGTATACTTCATTGAGTCCAGTTCGGGACATGCATTATATAGAGCCCCCTAAACACGTAACTGTTTCCTGTGTGGTCTATTCGTCATGTCTAGATAAAACATTGGAACCAAATAGCTTTGTCCATTTAACATTGTGTCTGGTAAGTGCATCCATCGTGTGGGTGCACTGCAATGGCTGACGAGGGCCCCATTAGTGAATAAGGCCTTTCTCCTCCATTTCCTATGCTACTCTTTGGCAACTCTAACGCTCCGACTCTGGTTTCCGAGCCTATCCCGTCAGATTTCTGGTCGATCGGGCCCTGCAGGGATCTGACGCGGAAGTTCTGCTCCGTCTCATAGAACTCCCTCAAACAGAACTTCTCGGGGATGCTCTCCATTCTAGGTCTACTGGACGATTTGACCAGTAAAAGTATTTGATATGTTGTGAGAGTCAATAGCATGATGCATGCATTTTTTATTATATACCATAAGCAATTAAATTTCAGCTGTATAGTGACATAAAAAATAAAGGTCTCGCCTTTTCTCGTCATTGTGTAGAGCGATCGCGTATTTCTTACAGGTCACTGGAAAGGCTCTTCAGGAAGCCTGGCGATAGGCCAAATAAAATCTCCATATAGGATTTTCGGAATGATTTTTACCTATGATAAACAAGTGAACTGTGTAAACACGTTTTTGGAATCGCCGCTTCAGTGCAGCATACGAAGATCTTATCTTTATTGAAGGTCTAGCCGGAGTGGGTCTTGTTGAATATAATTGGGATTTCTCCAATAAACGTTTAAAAAGACGTGCCAACTATATTCTATAGTAAAGATATACCAATGCTGATATTTGGGCTTGCAATGGCCGCATGTTTGCGGTTACATTGGAAACGCATACAAAGAGTTACCGGACTACGCCGCCTTTCGTTATGCAATTGGGAAGATTTATATTGGCAAAAACGTATATACTTGTTACGGGTAGCAGTCAATCTAATTTCCCACGGATGCACTGCGGCTCATTGCTACTTAATCAGAATTCATTAGTTCTCTACTGAAAACGTTTTGTTGCTTGAAAAATACTCGTTTTCGAACTACACCCTGCTCAAATGACATCTATAGTTGACCATAGAATGTTGACACGGATTCAGCATTTACCGATTATAATGTGGCCCCATGTACTATATATCGATTTAATCCACAGATACGATTGTCTAAGTTCTGCGCAGCTCCAGTCGCGGACGAGGGTTCGCGCACAATAAATTCTTAATTTGGACCCGAGTACAGTCAACGGTTTGTCGTAGCCCTTTGAGCTAATGAAGCTGAAACTCTGCCAGACGGCGTAGGCTAGCTCCTACACAAAGCAGGCGTAAACAACCGATAAATAGGCCACGTGTTAGAACGTTCGTCAACATAGCCGATTCTCAAAGGAGCATGATTTCAATCGTTGGTATCGCTTTGCGGCGTATACCAAACTTTCGCTAGGTATAGATAAGTTCAGTTCAAAGACCTTCTGCATTGAATTCTGCAGGAATCGGTGGTACTAGCTAGATATGTTCTTCTTTTGTAAAGCCGGTGCTACATTCAAATGTATTCAGTAGGCAAAGAAAAGGAAAAACGAATATTAAGTGTATTTATCTGTAAACAGGTAGAGTTTTAGCTTCATAAACGTATTTACTAAACAATACAAGTTGGGTGATACTTTTCGACGATTATCTCAATAAGCCAATCCAGCTTAAATAACATACGGGCTACTCTAATTTATTCGAAGAGCATCCAAAACGGTGTTTTAAACACAGAAGACCAGCAATGAATAGCCAAATTGTGATCCAAACAGAATCTATATGTTAATCGCTCATGCGTGAAGTATCTTATTCTATCCGAACCCTAGACGCTGATTTTGTAATATCGTATTTATATTCAGGTCTCTTCTAGAAATGTTTTAAAATAGATATATTTCAATATAAGATTAACCTTGTTACAGTAATAGGAACAAAAGCTTTCGCCTCTAGATGTAACCTTGCAGCTAAGACTATCTTACAATTTCAATGTTGAAGACTTACAAGGGTTTCCCAGTTTCTCCCAAGATCAATAGACTGATAGTAATGATTTTTGCCTAGAAAATTTTCTATGTTTAGTCTCTCAAAAGAAGGATCTTTCAAAGGCCAAATATACCTTCATATGTTAAAAATATATTCATAACGGAATAACTAGTAGATATTATTTGTAAACAATTCACCATTTTCCTCACATAAAATGTATTTGCGTAAGGACAAAATGATACATTGCAAAAAGTGCATTTCACCTCCATATAAAGCCTCAAGTAGGTTTTCATTGCAAAACTTGAGAATAGATTTAATCAGTAGCGTGAAGTACCAATCGAACGGGGGCAAACGGTTTGGACAGGACATTGAAGTGTCAAGGGGCGATACTTCAACGACGATGACTGTCTGATGGATAAAACGAGAAATTCATACTTGTATGCACAATTCCATCGAAGGTCGATGAACCGATAATAATTTGAATACTTTTGAATGCTTCCCATTAACGATAGCCTTGTAGGGTGTGTATGATGTAAGCAACGTTTAAGCATAAACCCCCTGCATGCATCAATAGGGGTAGTCTGCGCAACTGTATTTACTGGCAGTATTCTAGGGGCAGACTATTTTTTTTTATTAACAGTGAAGTGGACAAAATTCTGCTGTCCACCCCCTAAAGCTATGGAACTTCAATAGACGAGAATTTTCGAAAATACATTTTTCTATGATGCGCTGTTTAAGGCATCATACTGACTCCGTAAACTGGAAAATATAATGCCATCAGAACGCAAGCGATTAATAGCCACTAAACATAAGACTGAGTAACTATCTAGACCTGCGCGCTGCTCAAGGCGCTAGATAACAGCTTTATTTACATTGACTTTGTCTTCTCATTCTGAACAATAAAACATACTTGTACTTATACCGTAGATTCTATGGGAATAGGTCATGGAAAAAAGTTCAACTATGTGATAAACGTTATTGCGCCGATTGTAGCAGACTATAGGATGATTGAATGAAAAGAAAGTCTAGCTCCAATAGGATATACTAATCAAAGGGTGTTTACACGTCTATTTGAAGCCTTTCTTTATGTAGAAAGGCCTATTCTCATTTGGCAAATGATGCCATAGTTACGTGTGCGTGTGCCATATAAAAAACATCGTTTTGAAGCTGTTGTCGAAACCTAACATCTTTCTTCCTTACCCAGTTTTGGCCGTCAAGGCCACATGTCGATGTAGGCAGCATGGTTAGTTCGTAGATGGTGGCAGTAGAAATAATATATTTTCAGGCTACTAGATTTGCGCGCACTGAGACGGCCTTGGCTGTGTACACAAAGGGGCATACATCACTGTATTTAGCTCAAAACATGTTGTCTCCTTACGATAGTGATTCTTGCACGAATGCAGACATACATGTTTATATACATATCTATTGGCGCAATCATGACACGCCGAACTGTACCCCATTAAAAAAGCAATCAATTTATGTTAAGATGCATAGATAATCTGATCAGTAAGATGCATCCAGACATTCTCTTAGGACAGACCCGGTATCTGGCAGGTAGAACTGAGACTTTGGCTGCAGCTTTCCTACACGGTCGGGTTCCCTCTAGCGCAGTAGTGGCAGTGGATGAAGCACTGATATGCGCAATTTGCAATTCCATGTACCGGGCGACATTTTACCTACAGATCCACTCGTGGAGATGGGTCGAACTGCTTGCAACCTAGAATGCCCATGGACAGTTATGCTTTGCTGAACTTTTGCCCACGTAACAACGACGTAGATGGAGCCGTTGTGGAACATGGACAGGTCGGACAGGCTCAGGCTGCTCTTCCTTCATGTGAAGATCGATCTGTCGCGGTCGCTTTTCGATAGCACCTCCAGCCCTTCCATATGTGTAACAAAGGAAACCTTCTATCCGACGATCTACATTTTATTATTATAGTTAGTTTGCGCCGTAATAGTGAGTTCATGCAACGCTAGTTCAAAGGGCAGCGAGAAGTCATTGAATAATACAGCGTTTCTGCGTAGAAAAAGATTAAACACAACGGTTCTCTGATGCAGTCTTTTTTTGGGTGAGATATACAAGCAGTACCCCCTTGCTGTCCAACGGAACAACGAGCAACTCTGCTTAATGCACCATTTTGTTAGAAGCATAGTCTCTAGACGTACTTACCAGAAATTATCGATCTAATATCGATTTTTAGATAAAAATAATGTTTTATACTCGTATAGATTTTTACAGTCTGTCTGTGACGTTGGCGGAATCTGAAGCGGTCATTCCTAATCTTCGCCAACCAAGGTCTTGATAATCCAAACTATATAACAGAACCCATCACCGGAACACATAAAAGGCCATATGAAGAGCTTTTCCATGTGTTTTTAGACTTGAGATCGAGCCAGCAACCTGTCGCAGCATAAAACCAGTCGCAATAACAATGTGGTCCAAACGAAAATCAGGCTCTTGAAGTATGGGTTACCAGTACTCGAGACGGTTATCTGAAGCATAGCCTAAAAATGTACCTTAAAGAAAGGCTGCATTTGACTTCATGATGAAGTTTCCGACAATGCAGTAATCAAGTCAAGGATAAATTCCACTGACGCCATTATGTCATGAACAAAAAAAACGGTATAACACTCTCTTCTTGTTCTATTGCCATTTATGTTGTCCGAGGGCAACGATAGCAAAGGTCGTCAATATGAATTTGCGCGCTCTGCCTTACATTTCAGAGTAATTTAGTTGGATGTTTTCTTATCAAGAAGTTGCACACTGGCATTATGCTCACTGCTATATATATAAAGTCGTATCAACTTATATTCACTATTTGAATCTCAATATTGTCGCGTTTTGATACCCTTTCAAACAATATGCGTTTGCAAGGTACTCACATCGAGTACGTTAAGTTATACTCCATTAGCGAATGTTACTACGCATTCTAGCCTGGCAACAGAAATTATCTAGCCTTATTTTTATACAAAAAAAAAAAGAAGTAACTGTCCATTAACTGTATACACAGTAAAATTTTAAAAGCAGCGCGCGCAAAGTATACTACATCTGACGTTCATTCAAGTACATATCATTATGGGAACAATAATTATTTAATTACTTCGAGTCTATGGTATATAAGCTGTGCATTGTGTCCATTGTCAATGGCATCCGCATTCAACGTGATTAGTATTCGAAGTTATCCTGTTTGTTGATCTCCTCCAAGAACGGATGCAGGTCCGTTTACCGCAGGTCGGACAAGGTCCTACGAAGGCGAATATGGCTTGTCCTTGTGCCGTCGAGAAAGGTATTGTATTTGTTCCCGAAAGGTTCCCACATGAAAGGAGCAACGGTCAGAACAACTACGTTAGCTGTTTACGTTCCTTTATCATGGGCATTCGGTAAGGCTTCTTTTCTTTGTAACCTCTATGGGAGTTGTTTCTTAACGAGAACATCTCTCTTCTATATATGCGTTGTAGCTTTTCCTTGCGGTAAATCCCTTCCACCGCTGTCGTACTCCGCCTTGTACATAGCTAGCCTCTGTAACTATTCTATAAGGCCTAACATTTTTAGAAGTATAGAAAGAGGTCTGCGCCATTAAGGCAACGGCTCGTGAAGTAAATAAGCGTTAGATGAGGATCCGAATATCGTTGGCGTCTCATTGTGCTAAGTGTTTTTGGCAGGATTTGAGTAAAATGAGTTGATCCAAAATGGAATGATATTTCTTACCACAATGCCTTGGTAAGTCGATCTCCTAAGTAACAGGGACACTTAGGAGATCGACTACGTTTTCGGCGGTTCCGATAGTCAATTTATGTCTGCTGAAAAAAACTGCTTCCAAGCTAAATATTCGCAAATACTGTACAAAAACCACTATTCATATGAGTATTTTTTTAATTTAAAAAGATCAACGTCGAACTGCTTTGTTACGATGAATGCCAAGATAGCTTTGACTGCCATTACCTGTGAACTTAACGCTATATACTCTACCATCTATCAAACGTGATGGATTCTCTTTTCAAATTGATTCATAGTTGAGCGTTGCCCGAGTAACGTTTATTATTCATTTCAATGTTCACCTCTTTCCCCGCCTTCACTCGGTCTACTTACTAACTCTGTATCTTCGTATGTGCATGTGTGTACCTTTCCTGTTTTTTTGCTCGTTTTCCAGGTGGCATTACAGTTACAACCGTAACCGTTGTGCCGCTCAAGTATCTTTCCCCTTTATTTCTCTGGCACAACTCATATTGTCTGGGGTCGTTGTTTAAACAAATCTATTTATCATCTTTTCACGCTGGCTGCACACCCACAGGAACAGCAAGGAATCTAACTTAGCTTGGTCCGCTCGGTATAATTTATATTCAATAGAGAGTAGAGTCTATGCAATGCATTGCATCCGTTTATTTAATCATAAAAGCGTCCTTGCCCAGTAGTAACAGAAGCTTCTAGCAACGGAAACGCCTTTGGCGACTTGAATGACACCATCAGCGGGGCTGAAGCCTTAAATACACGAACCCGATGCTGGAGAAGGGATTGAGGAGAAAGGGCTTAGGCGAAAAAAGAGTTGAGAAGGAACAAAATCCTCATCATTTTTCGCCCTATTCTATTTTCGTCCTATTTGTGAGAGCTTTGAGGGCTTCTCCATCTGTCAGTGCGGAAGCTGCGCTCCCGCAACCGCCGTCAAGCAACGTTTCTGCTGTTGTAGTTGTTGTTGAGATGCTCAGTTCCCCGAACGACTGGTCGACTGATACTCGCTTATTTAGGAAATGAGAACGTGCTAGAGCGAAGTTGCCATAGTGACGCTGGGTTTTCATATGCTTGTTTGGGTTCATGTTGCGCATGATAACGACTACGGGAACGTGGATGTACACCGTTGATTTCGCCGCAGGCGCTATCTTCCATTCACATTCGATCCGACATAGTTGTGGACAACAACGGATAACAACTCAGCTCGACAGATCCCGCTCAACTAAAGTTTCCTGTGATACGGTATAATATTCAATGCCCCCATTGAGCACCGGACAAAAAATGATCAACCGCGAAAACCTGAAAGGCGCAGATTGTTGCAGTCACAAAGCAATATAGTACGCGCATGAATTAGTAAATGAAAAGATTGCTCACATACGAGATAATATACATACGACTAAGTGTTTTCGTTTTCGACGGTGTACCGATGACTTCTTAATTTTGGTCAGCCCGGGAATTCACTTAAACGCAACTACATAAGAACAAAGTACCCGTATCCATACAGATATACAGAGAAGATGCAGGCGTAGAATTTGGCAACAGATAAACGGTTTGATGAAGGGATGAACAACGTACGAGGCTACTACACTTGCAAGCGAACTTCGAAGAGAAAAATGTCGATCGTTTGCACTTCAAACCAATGCTCCAGAGTGTCATGGCCTTCGAGTACGTGGGACGCAACATCCGTGCCATCGTCCCTTTTCAAAGCTTCTTCTACTCTCTTACATATGTTACTCGCTCCCTGAAACCAACGCTACTGCTGTCCTTGGCTCCATTGTGTGGACCCAGAGGTCCTAAACGAAATTGACGAGAGGGGACGACTAAGCGGAACCAGTCAGGGGTGGAATATAGATGGACGCAAAACAGAAAGCATGGCACATAACAGCTAGTCGCATTAGTCATTTAAGAACGTTTGATGTTTTCCTCTACTTTAGACAAAAACATGCCGAAAAAGAAAACGGACAAGTGTATGGGTGAGCGCACTCATACCAGTGACTTAGTGAGGAACAACTGGCTGCACGTTCCGTTGCCGCATCGCACGGACCATACGCTCCTTATGCCCCGTCCCGTCGTTGCCAAGAGGCCAGCGAACGTTTCCGTGTCCTGTCTAGCATCAGCGGCAAGAAAGTCACGATGGCGTTGCAGTTGAAGCCGAGTGAGTCGGAAGTTAGAGGGTGGTTCGGCTTCTACCGACAAGACCGCCTTTATCCTTCATGTTTTTCCTCTCATTTCATCTTCTATTGGCTACAGGGTCTGGGACAGAGTTACAATGACGCTGCAATCGTTTTAAAATCCAGCCAAATCGAATTTGCCGCATTTGCCCTCGCCATCTCAACTGCGGAGGGTCGACCACACTGTATCAGCCAACGAGCCAGTCGGGGCTATGATGGCCGTTCATTTTAACCGAATAAGCTATTGTTTCCTACGTAGATCTTTCGCTTAAACAGAGCTGAGCGCAATGCAGAAGAATACAGAACCCAATCGCGAAGATTGTTCATACCACAGTAAGTCTGTACAGATGCGGTGTTTACTCTATATATCGAAACAGGAACGAATAACGATAAAAGAATGAGTGTCTCGTAAATATGTATGCGTAAAACAATCGAAGAGATTAGTGCGTTACGTTAAGTTCCGTAAGTTAGGTTTTATTTTAAGGCTAAGTAGGTCTTGGTATAAATAAATGTATGGGCATGCATAGTTTGTTACGCGGAAGAACGTCTTTTTCATAAGATCCGTAAGTGTATTAACTTGATTCTTTGATCTTATAATCTGGTCAAATTTTCACAATTCAATAGCCCCGTCTCTGTAGATTCTTAAATCCAATTTAAAAAAGCTATATATATTCCTTAAAATGCAGATAATTTTGTCCGTATATCGTTTTACTAATATAGAGCAATTCGAAAAGGGAATCGAGCGCAAGACTCAAACGAATTATATGGTAATACAGTTGATGCGAGTTCCTTCTCTAATGACTGAAAATGTGTGAACGCATGATTCGATGGCAATAGGTGTCTGCTTGTAAACTTCAAAATCAGGGATGAAGTCCACATGTGGTCGATAGCAGAAGTTCCACATAGAATTCCTGCTCGAAGACCACCCAAGAAATGACGTAAAATTAGCAGAGTTACTAGATACAACTACACTCGACGAAAAACGCTTTGAGGATGAAATAGCGGGCAACATGTAGCGAGAAAGAATAGCCAAAAAGTGGGTTTGTTGGCTTCCAAGTAGTTAAAGCGAGATGTGATAGTGCCTTGCTTATTATCTTATTCAGCATTATCAGCTAGATTTTGATTTGTAATATACACGATATTATTTTGAAATGAAAATTATTTTTTTAAATTTTTGGAAATGAAGCCGTTTACGTATACGAGCTAACTCGGCGGTGTATTGTACCTACATTTACCAAATATTACGTTACATAAAAATTAAGTTGCGGCAATTTCTTTCTACGAAAAGTATCTGCTCGCTGATAACCGTAAAACATTTTCGTGTATACTCGAGCTAATGTCGTCATACGATTAAAACAGGATTTGAAATGAAAGATGAAAGCTACGAACCGGTGATGAACGATCGGCCCTGTTAACGCTACATTTAATTCAGTATGTACTGAAGGCGCACGTAATAGCACGCAGTCTTCATAGTTTTACGGACGGCATTCGTTGGTCCAGTTAGAAACGGCTTTGTACCACTTTCGGTTAGTATTAAAATATAATAATTCTTCCAAGGTAAGGTGATTTCGTCGTGTTGAAATTGAAGTTTAGACGCAAAGAAAATTCCCTTGATAGTCATTTGGATGCATAAGGCTTTGTAAACAGAATACTTTTGGAAAAGGCTACTAAAGGTGGAGAGTCGGCCTCGTTGCCCAGACTTCAGGACGGAGTGTTGCCGCTCATGTTACATGTTAATTCTAACCTAAAATAAAGAATGCAACAACTGTCATTTTATCTTACTACCACTATGCTGTATAATAAGAAGCCCAGAATAGTTCAATAGGACTCTACTAAGAGCACTAACTGTAGAATGATCCCAATTGTAGAAAATGGACACAAACAGATATTATTAAAAGCAACGCAATTTACCCGACTTGCGTTTGTTGGCAACTTGCAGATAGATAGAAAAACGCTTGGATCCTAGTGATACGACTCTTCGCAGAGCTTCGGCGGCCTATTTGAAAAATTGATAACACTCATCGTCACTAAATAAAATATTTCGTTTTTTTATCTAACAAAATAATGTCAGTCCAGAGCGGCCGTATTAGAAGAGAAATCGCCTCAATAAGCTGTCTTATCGTCGCCTCTTTAGAAGCATGGATATTGATTGGGAAGCTGAGGGAATATATATATATATCTGAATTTGTTATCGAGATTGGTTAAATAGCGTCGGTTAATATCGTTTCCGTGTTAACAAAATCTTGTTCTTCCTTGAAAATGTAAAACTGATGGTGGCAGCGTTGCAAGCATGAAGCTAAATCTTATACGAGGAAAATTGTACGAAGATAGATAGCCTAAAAAATTTCGATATTTGGACTTTCTATTATACGGGCCCACATTTGGGCTTACTTCATGTGGAGAATCTTCAATGTATTTTTCGACCTGTCGACATGAAACATAATTTATCAGTCAATAAATACGTTGTTGCGCCATTGCCACGAGCAAAGGCGTTATATATATGTATATATATATATATATAAGAGAAATTCAAGCCAGTTTTTTTACTGTTGTTCCGCATATGTTATCGGTAAAAACGAACGCTGATGATTTCTAAAGGTAGCCAGTCGATTGCTCGTTTCGCAACGCTCGTCCAGGCGAATTATGAATCATCTCGCATGGGACATGCTGTTTGCGGACCCCACAACAGAGGAGCATTGACATAGCATGGGGGCGATTTCCAGACTTCTACTTCAGCGTGTCCGCCGCACCAGACGGTGGAGCATTATACCTACAAGTGCTTTGGTACACAAGCTTCGCCTTTTTTTTTTTACGATGGTAAAAAGATGCCTAGAACAGTAGAGAGCCGACCGTATCAATGCTATTGACTGGTACATTTAGAAAACGATTTCAAATTTCACTATTGTGAATTAGTTTGATGTACGATGTATTCTCACCAGAGACATTGATTCCAACGCGGCTTTATGAAAGATAGAAAAATGCCGAGGGTTATATTTATTTATAAGCGTACTGTAAGCGTACAGCTGGACTGACCTGTGTATGCCACTATGTCATTGATAAGTATACAAGTAACATGAGTTAAATTAAACGGCCAATTGCGCTTTTAACGTTATTGAGACTATTTTGCTGTAACAGTAAAATCTCACTAAAACCTTCAACAATCACTCACCTGGGCTTCGTCCTAGTTCACTATGATATGCACAACGTAAGCAGCGACAGCCTCGGCAGGTCGACATGGTTCAATATATAAGCTTAGCGGATAATATAAACGAAAGAGCCAATGCTCAAGTTGGCCCGATTATTTCGGTTAGTAAGATTATGACATCGTAACGTAAAAGGTGGCCTAGCATAATTTTCGGTTAAACATGAACAGAACGAGACACACCGTTGACAGACATGAACCATTATGCTCAAGATATAATCAGTTCCGCTCACGATACGCGAATAATATTCCGTTATATGTAACTAAAATGAAAGATTAAGCGTATTTTCAAGCGACATCATTTTGGTCGGTCGAGCGACGTAATCGAAAAGACTGAGCAACCTCTCAGGAAACAGTCTTTCGAAAGCCTTTGTAAAGATACCCAAATTTGAACGCCGTAAGCCGCATAACTATTGTGAAAGTAATCATTCAATACACGCAGGTTCACATGGACACTCAGTTTACATGGTAGGGTTATTGATACTGGGTCGAGTAGCGATAAGCTCTTTTATTCATCTGCGCGTTTCCTATTTGCACTAATGTTCTCGTGGCTAGCTCGGTGCACCACCGTAGAATCGAGATTACGGCCAAACTGTTTGGCTTTCCAAGGCTTGCGTAACTGAAGCATACAGAGGTCAGGGAAGAATTCAGCTACGTCGATATTTTGACCTCTTCCTTTTTTAAGCAACCGGTTTCCGCTGGCTTTTCACATGTGAGCACGTTAGTCTGGTGTATGTATGAGTCAGTCAGAGTCCGCGTGACTGTGTCTGCGCATCTGTATGCCATCGGCTGGGAACTGACCGAGAACAGTTGTACGCGGCGTCTATATTTCTTATCGTCGCGAATGAACTCGAGAGATCGACGTTCTCTTACGTTCAAGACTAGTCCTTTTTTTGCTCGCGCCACAGACATGAGCCTAAACATGATATGAATGAGCAGCAAAAACGAAGGCAAAGTTTTCCCCTGCTTAAAGGTTATTCCTGGAAAGCTGGATTTATAGGTGTGTTTCTGCTACAGAAGATGCTGTGACGTGCCAGCAGGCCAACGTACCACCACCCTGCGACCGTCGGCCTGTTGTGGCACGTCGCGTTCGTTGTGGGGCTTTTTTCGGGCTACTGTCGGCAGCGCGTCGTGCTCGCCTTTCCCCATTCGTAGGTTCAATTCGACCCACGCTTGCTCCCATCATCCGCCCTATCCGTCGCTGCCTTCCACGACCGGTGCTGCTGCTGCTACTACTGCTCACGAAGTGGAAGCTTCCGCATCGCCCAGGAAGGAAGGCACTTACCTAGGTTATTCCGGGCACGTCTCGGACCCGACGTGGGCGTGTGCGTCTGAGAAAGCGCCGCATACACTGTCCTCCATTCAGTTCGAGACAGCTGGGCACGACTTATCCTTCTTTCTCTTTTTTTCCAGCCTCAGCATGCACTCTCTATTTTTCTCATTCTCCGTTACCCTTAGGCCGTACCGGCCATAACAGTGGCAGCCGGCGTCCGCATAGCCATGTGCCTGAACGCCACAGTTATGAACTAAGTTCTCTCGCTGCGCTACCGACCGCTAACCTGTGAGCGAAGCTTCTTTGAAAGCCTTCAAGTAGCTAATGCCTGCTGTTCGAAAACAGCACAGCATCATTTTGAACTAAGCTGCGCAGCCAGAGTGGCGGTGAGGAGCTCCTTTTCCCCCCGATTCCCTGTTGTGTTTTCACTGTTCTTTCGGCTGCGTTACTTCATAGGTTGTCTTTACCAGTCCTTAGCTGTCCACTGCGCTGCCGCGACTTCTTGCTGGCTGGCCGCATCTCTAATCGGCTTTCGTACAGATATTGCTGCTGCAGTAGCTGCTTCTGCCTCGAAGTTCGCTGACTGTAGGAAGCTAGCAGTCAACTGAGTGCTGTGGCTCACTGTCCTACCGCTGTCACAAAGGGACAATATATATATGTGTGCGGCTAACACTTTCAGCCTTGTCTCTTTCTTCTCGGCCCTGAACGAATTGTTACCGAAAAAGGCTTTTCTCTCTCCCCCGCAGCAGTCTTGACTCTGAGCTGAATTCTTCTACCATCTTTTCTTACGCCGTCAGCACGTATATATGTACATGTATATATAGTTACGATAAGGCAAGCTAGTATAACTTATCAAAAATAACAAGTAAACTACGCTTATAAATCTAACATGGTTAAATTTATAGAACGTTTGAACTAGTACTCAACGACGATATATTGTAAAAACCGTAGTAGTTGTAAAAGAGTTGGATATAAATTCAGACGTGCTTTGGCATGAACATCCGCTATCATTGATGTTTCAGGAAACTCAGTTGTTTTTAAAGCAAATTCATAAACTTATCATGGCAGAAAAGGAGTTTTCGTGCTTGAAATATGAGTGACGGTTAGCTGTTGCCTTACGCCTTCGTTTGTGTTATCGATATGGTCAACTCGTTGGTTGAACTAGATGCGGCTTCCAAAAAAGCCGAAGCTTCCACGAGACAAATCGGGATATGGACAATAGGACATGAATTGAAAAGAACTTTTATCTAAATAGTTTAAAAAACCATTTCTAATACGCGCAGGCTTCTTTTAGATAGCCTATTTGACAAGTCTCGACTTTCTAACATCGCTTACTCATTGTTCCTAATTACTCTTCTCATTTAGATGCAGCTTACAAGGAAGGTACTCAATTTATAGATCTTGTTTTTGTGCTTTCTGCACTGAAGACTCTGGACCTGTTTACATTTGCTGTCCTCTCCATTAGCTTTCAATACTGCTATATTTTCAAGAGACAAGAGAGGAGGTTTTTCTTATATCATCTTAAAGGAACGATGTACTTAAACCGTTTGCTCTTTATTGTAACCAACCTTTAAAATAGTTCTGTTGCTAACCTTCTACAGCTATTTAACCATATTATTTCAGGAACTTGGGGGATTACAAAAAGGTGTATATACATATATATACGTTATCAAGGAATAGATCTAGGCCCTTTTACACAAGGACCCATTATGTCTTTACTTTTTAAATACAAAACAAGTTAAACTAATAAGCAGACTTTACTAATTTATTGGTCGCCTTTTCTTCGTATAGCTTGGTTGAGTAATCGTCATTTGATTATTAAAGAAATCTCTCACAAATGCTCGTTGTGCGTTACCATCAGGTTCGACAGGCATGACAGTCTGAGGACTAGTTCAGTGGACGTGTGCCTTAAATGTCAGCAGTTCTCTTGTCTGTTTTACGGTAGTTCTGTGACATCGATCTGGGCTTGAAACGCCGAGCGACTGCTAGTCCGAAATCCCATTTACCTTTTATGAAACGCTGTAGATGGCTATATTTTCTTATTATTATTTGTTAAATGCTATTTATATCAATTTAAAGGCATTCTAATATTTAAGTAGATTTTGTAAGCCCTGACACTCGCTTAGTGTTCCCAAACATTGGTAGCTTTTAATAATAAACTTTTAGGAATTAAAGCAAATTAAAAGCACGTCTAGGCACTTACAATCCGGTAAAATACTCCCACGCAAATATATTTGCCTGCTGAATAATTTGTGTCACCTACTTATACTAACAGTAACATCGGATATAGATAGCCCACACAAAACATACAGGTCCTCACTGTTCAAAAGCGCCGTGTAAACCTGCCATTGGGAGCTGGCTTTTGTGACACTCCGGTTCCCTGCTCCGTCTAGAATCAGACGCCTCTTTCGTCAATTCGCCATCTCTTCCTCCATACGAACTCCACATGATTCATTGAATGGAACACACAATTGTGCCTAGCACCGATGCTGCGCTCAAGCGAGGCGGACTTGGGTAAACGGGCAATTCGGAGACGCCCACGTTGAGTGTACGTCTTCGTCGGTTCCAGATGGACGCTTCAGCGCCCACGCTTTACGAGGCCCGTTGGTTGATGCATTCAGCCCCGTCGGATTTTTCTTGCGCCCATCAGTAGCACTGCTACCGCCATCACCATCGACGTAGTCGTCTCGGCAACTGCGCCCATAGTCACAACTCATGGCATCACCAATATACACTGAAAGAAGTACCCTAGCTTTCCAGTACGCCGTCATTCACTGTGTACATCCTCCTCGGAATAGGCGCAATCGATGGTTTGACATGAACACGATAGTTGTGCTCGCTTCATAGTGCAACGACGATAGAGTGCTTACCTACACCTAAGTCTAATGTGTATGTTATACACGTCGGCACCAAAATCTACGGTGCCCTTTTTTAACTCGACTTACTAAATAACGAATCGCAAATAATTAAATCTCCGTAACGATCGCAATTACCTGAAGCACCCAACGATTAGGTCACTCTTCAAAACTATCTATAAACAAACAATCATATGTTGCAAAGACGAAATCCTTTTTCCAACGTATCTCAGCTGAGCGGAGGCAGGGATGCTTTAGGTATCATTAGGCTGCTAGTAAGCTATAACACGTACGTAATTGGAACGGGAGTTTCCGTCAGGAAGCGACAGCAAGCTGTCGCAGCCTTTCGCACGCACATACACAGATGTACGCAAGCTTCTCTAATTTTCTTTTGGGTCTTGATCTAGTACCGCACGCGTTGCTTTGTGAACATTCCTGTACTGCCTCGCACGTTTCAAATCTGCCGTTCACTGCCTTCACTCTCATACTGCTCATACTGTTTTCTATCCTGCTTCAAGCTGTCCATGTTTTTTTCAGTGTGCTCCGTCTCTTGGCCGAGCGAGCAAAGTTATTATTTCCGGCGAAACTTCCGGTGCGAAATCCGGCCATTTCACCGGAAGAAGACGGAGAGGTGAAAGGAGTAAGGAATGACAAGAGAGGGAGGTTCGGACTTATGAACAGAGTCCATCGGAGTCGTCCCGACGCGTCGCGTTTCGCTCTGTTCGGCGAATTCAAACAGCCAGCCCGGCCGAGTGACGGAACAACCGACTGCGGGAAAAAGCCCACTGGGAGTGCAGAATGAACAGGAAAGTGGGGCCAAGCATGGAACGCGCGGTACCGCCTCTGCAATGGCGGAAGCCCTCACCGGTGCCAGTGATAGTGTTTCCCTTTGCAGCTGGAACAGTGACAAAGGGAGAAGGTCGGGGGGTAACAGCTGTTGAGCATGTGGCCACTGTTGTTCGCAGCCGTTCACTCTTTCGTGGCCTTCGATGCTTCCTCGATTTAAAACCAACCTCCTCAGCTCGAAAAGGTCCCTATCGAAAAGTTGGCTCTTGGCAAGAAAATGAAGAAGGTGTATATTCATACTGGTGAAGTCTATGTATGTGGAATATGAAACAGAAGATTTTAAAAAAATGCCAGCGTTAAGATCAATAGAGGAAATTCGTTGAAACAATATACCACGCTAAAGGGATACATGGGTGCACAACATATATCTAAAGAATAACTTCTTAACAATGATGTGTCTATGATAGGCGATGCTGGGACGGATGAGCGGTGTGTACGTCAGCACAGAGACAAGTAGCTCACTAATCGCCAGATAGGTGCGATAACAGACCAAATATATATTTTCGCGGGAAAGAGAACGTCGGGCGAACGGTTAAAACAGCCCATCCAGTAACACTTGAGAACGTCAAGTACGAGTGTGTACACAAACAGCTACCTCCAAACGCAGCATATACTCTGTACATGGCATACGTAGTTGTGTGTTTGTCTGTACATCTGCTGTCCTATGTATACCATGTTTGTGTATGCTAGTGGCAAAAGGAACTATTAAATAGATTTGTTTGTATAAAGTTCACAATCACTTGAAATCAGTTGAGTGTCATGTATAAATATACACATTGGCGTAGCGTTTAGTTACTATTCAATCGTTATTTCTACCCGCGAAATCGTCGGCGATTGCGAGCAAATGTACAAAATTGGAGGGAAAGACGTTGATTGTTTGGTGATTGTTTTTTTACAGTGTCGTCATGCGACGATTTCAGACAATGGTCTAGCAGTAAACATTATGTCATTTATTCACGTTATCTTTTATATATACAAAACGCATATTGATATTTTTAGCAGGCGATAATTTCTAATGAATAGCGGAACGCTTGAAATATCCAAAATGTCCTTTGGCGCCTTTTTTGTTTTTGTTTCCACTCGTTGGTTAATCATGATACTTGACACATGGTAAGCTGGAAAGTACTGATTTTCATTATGATCTTCTTTAACAGTGGATCTAAAGTCAACTTAAAATATCAATTGTTTATTCCTTACGTTTCCCTGGACTTGAAACGTTTACAAAATACAAAGGTACATAATTGTACGTGCAAAGTAAACGACGAATCAAATCAGGGCACTATATGAATACCATGTATCATCGATTGATGATTAAAATTGTAATTGTTAAATTTAATTAATTTCGTTGTATTGTAAAATCTTTTTAGGCCTCTAATTTCTTCTCTAGGCCAATGATAGCTACATTTTTGTGAATTTCACATGTCTTGATTATCCTCGCGTTTGCTAGCTGATGACATCTATTGGCCGAAGGAACTTCCTACCGAGATTTGAGAGTTAACATATGAGTGTACTGTTTTGGTTTAGTTGATTCAAGTCGCTCGGTGAACAAAGTCGATTGGTTCGATTAGTCTCAGCTAAATAAAGTGAACCCCCTTGCCTCCTGCTGGGCGACGGGGCAGAATAAGTGATCGAAACCACGGTCTGCGCAGACTACCGAGAAAAAGGGGTACATGTGAGCTTCAAAGAGAGGGGACTTGTGGCTGATGTTGGGAGTAGAGTCGACTGGGAGACTAAGTTTCCAGCCCTATGGACACGTCTCGGATATGCATCGGGTGTGTAATATGTACGCGAGCCTGTGCATTTTCGATGGTACTGGTATGAATGGTTTTGTTAGGGGCTGAGTCGAAAGAATGGTACTGACTGCCTTCGTAAGTGCTTTAGGTATGTCAGTGGGTGTGTGTGTGTGTGTCCGTAAGGCGTTCTCCCTAGCTGTAAAACGAAACAGAGGGGGGAATGAAGGGCAGTGAGTTAATTGCAAAGGTTTAGAGTGCGCGTCAAGGATTGAGCTAAAGTATAGGGCCTACTTCTCGTCACTAAGGGGACGCTGAGGTCCTGATGGAAAATGCAGGCGGATTTCACTATGGCCGACCTGGGTTTAACCTGACGGCAAGCATGGTAGAGGGGAAATCTCCTACTAGTGCCGCTGGGACTGTGGCGGGAGAAACTACCGTACCAGCTGGCTAGCGGATACCGATGATTGTATGTTGGTGGGTAGGGGAAGTAGTAAATAGACGGAGTAGGAAAACCTCCAGAGATGTAATGTTCGACTTCAGGTAGCCCATGCGCTTGAGAGGGAGACTCTAGCAAGCGATGGCTACGGTAGAGAATACGGTATACAAAGGAATTGCGGTTTACCGCGCCACTGAAGTGACAGGACTGAAGAACCATACACAGATAAGGTTCGCACGCACATGCAACGACTGACCCGTGAAGGTTCCGAGCTAACTCCCATTTTAACTTCTTTGAACGAAAGCGTCTAAAGGGGCAACATAAAGTGGAAAGAAGCTGCTGTTACATAAATAAAAAAAAAAAAAATAAGAAATTAAATTGGATTTCGACTTTGCAACTGTTTCGTTAAGTCAGCAAGGTTCCTCGAATTTGTATATTCATTATATAAATGGGATACCAAGTTGAGCAATGCGCCACAATGGGCTAACTCGTTAGCTAAATTAAAAATAACCAACGCGAATTTTCACAATGATTTATAGAATAGTTTTGTGTTTATCTTTTATAGGTCCTTCAGTCAAGTAAGCACATGCATAACGCTACATCATCACAAGAGTCATTATTCGAGGCGCTACTACGGCAGCTGTAAAGTACGCGCACTAAATCTCGTAACCTCCATATATATCCGTTCGTCACTGTTCAAGTGTCACAGACATCTGTCCGCGCCTCATGGCATCCTCCTATGCAAGTTCATCATATCATCGGTGTCATTTGCGTCTGCAGTTTTACAAGACTCAGGTTAACTTCTTACTTCTACCAACTTTTGTCTTTGGCCAGTTCAAAATGATCCTACGTCAGCGTATTTTTAGTGTATAGATAGTCACCTATGAGGAAGATCGCAGCAAAAGCTACGTACGCGGTTCTACTGAAGCAAACTTTTGTAACTGATTTACAACACCAATATATGTATATGTATAGTCCGTGCTCACTCAAATAAGTTCCTCCTTTAAAGGCCAAGAGCGGAATACTAAAGTTCTCGACTTACAGACCTGACATTATTACGCTCTACAATGGTAGCCTATATGGCGATAAACAAACTGGCAAAATTCTGGCAAGCGACATAATATATAGAAATGACATATTACACTTCTACGATCATAGGCGTGATAACTTAATATGACCGAATTCAACATTTATAATTCTTGCTGGTATCTCGTACTGTGTACAACCAATGCACTACGTCCCACCATTTAACACAACCGTTAACGGCACTGAACAACAAAATGGTAGTGCTGAGGTAGGCTTGACCGGTTAAAGTGTTCTCTGATAATTTCGTATGTTTCCTTACCCAATGAAGAGCAAAAAAACACTGATCGGCAGATTGCTTCATCAAAACAAATGTGGCCAACGGGAAACTGCTGAAATACTTCATGTTTCCCAACGTGCAGTCGCCAACGTTGATAAGAAGCCGAAAGAGAAGCTCCGGTTGTCCTCGCGTAAAATTGGTAACAAGAATCGGAAAAGGTGTACTATGAAACGAAAGGACCGTGCGATTATTTACTAATTAATGTTTTCCGGAACAGATTAAAAGACTAGGCTTGCTCTACTGAAATTGCCACCTTGCCGCCAATTTAGAGCGGCTGAATTCAAAGGCGGTACACTTGTCAAGAAATTTCGCCTAACGCCGAAAATTGAAGCGGGCTTGTCTTCATTGGGCCAATCAGCTCAGCTATCCACGGTAGAGAGCTGGGATGAATCTCATATTAAAGCTCTCGGTAGAACGATTACCATCGTATCGGATTTGTTAGCGAACGATTTTCCGAAAACAGCGTCGTGCCGAGAATCAATTATCTGTCAAAAATTATGTGATCTATGGTTTTTGGCAAAGGCATTGAGGTGATGCATTTTACACAGGGAATACTAGAACAGCGGAAATAGCTGACGTTACTGAGAACAAGATGCTGCCTCAGGTCCGGAAATAATTTCCTGACGGCGGCTAAGTCTTCGGGTACAACGAGGTGCCTTGCCGCAAAACTCGGAGTATCTCTAAGTAACGCTGCCAATGGCTGTTGTGGCTTGCTAATTCGGCAGACCTCAATACTAGAGGGAAGGTGTGGAAAATCGTAAACTAACCACCTCGGGTAGGATATGAAATGGCATATGTTTCAGATCTGTGTAGGAAAACTTCAATACGTGGTAACAAGATCCAGTCATAGCTGAGGCAGCAAAAACCTGGATCGGAAGCATGCCCCAAAGAGTGGCAGCGTTATCGTATCTGTAAAAGGCGGCGCGACAGAGGACTGATGCTCGCAACAATAGCATATATCTATCAGCCGTTTGAAAACGTCTACTAGTTTCCGTGTAAGCTTAGTGGGTCAAGTATTCGCCTGGCACGTTGAACGTTATCTTACAGACACGTTGTGGCCTAGGTCCGAATCCGGTCACAGGCACACTTCATTTCGTGCTGAGAACCAATTGACTGATGGAATGCCTAACGGCCGTACCGGACGTAAAGCTCGAAACATAGAGGCTACTAATGTAAAGTTAAATAACGCCGCTTTCATAAGTCAAAGATCATTTGAGGATATGTTGCTCTAGTACTGTGCAATTGGCTTTGCAGGCTGATACTGTTACTAGGCGCTGTACGTAGTCGTTCCATCGTTGTCCAAAATGTTCTCCACCAACACCGCCAATTTTTCCTCTCGGAATGGGCACTCGTAACTGGAAACGAATTATCATTTGTTTTAAATACATCATTCTCTCTGCAAATGTTTTTACACTAGGATTTTTTGTTGCCAGAAACGAGAGCCCTTTTACAATTTCAGATGTAATATCGCTTCCAAAAACACGGCTGACAAGAACGCGTTCTCTACGTCTTCAGAAATTACCCAGACCAAAATTATAGTAGAGGGCTTTGAATTAGGCGTCGTTCGCATGAAAATCCGTTATTGCCACGATCCTGTACCGACTTCCTGGCCAACCTTTCAGCAAACGTCATTTCCCCTCAGATGAGGGCATATGACCCAATATGTCCGCTCGAATACAACCGTCAGTTGTACATCTCAAACAAAATGGTACTCGGCCGTAAATGGTAGCAACAGCAACTGGGCATCTTAATTTTCATTTAATGGTATTTCGTCGGTACTGAACCAGGGTTCATCCTCAAAATCGACCACCCGTCTGGCAAATATATCATTTGAGAAAACGTTTCGTCTTTTCCTATTACACTGTTTCTAGGCATCACTCAAATTGACATTTAAAATGCCGTTCCTCAACTAGACAATCATCGGGTGCGCTTTAGCAAACACTAGAGCAAAAGTCATACACAGAGTCCTTTAGCAAGGGTTCGTCGAGACACATTTTACCTGCTCCTTCGTTTAGATAGTATCGAATAAAAGAGAGCAGAAACAAGACGTTTTCGGGAAGGTCCCGAAACGAGTCGCGTGAGTAGTCTCGTTGCCGCTGGCAATAAGACAGCGGTCGAAGTCACCTGCGGAGTAGTGCCGGTTTATCAAGTTTGTGGAGAAAAGGGTGTTCCCTGTCCCTTTCAGGCTTGACGGGAGGGGATCGGGCAAATTATACGATGTATGTACGATAGCATAAATAGCAACTAATTCAGTGTAGACAGGACCACTAGACACGGTAATATAAGGTATGGCAGCTACAGATGAGAAATAGATGGCAGTAAATGGCAGGAATACGGAAAAACTTACAGGAAGACTGCTTATCATTACCTGCCCGGCGTCGGAAACAGGAACCGTTAAACATGCTTTTTTTCTTTTCTGTTACACGGGAAGGCACGCAGACGGCGATTGTCCGGAAACGAAGATACAGCTTCAGCCATCGCTGGTACTTGGGACGGACCTGGAACGTTACGCCTGATTTTTATAATGTGTATTTTTTGAATTCTTACGAAAGATTTACTAAGAGATTCTTTCGAAAAAAGCTCACAAAATTCTGAATCAAGATACCAACATCTTCAGTTATGTATGTTTACGTCATCTGAATGATTCTGAGCCCTTTCAGTATTTTCTACTACTGTGATTCTTTTGCGATGTTTTTCAATACTTCTGTGAAAGCTAAATGACAACCCCGTAAATTGTCGATCTAGATACTCACAGAGTCAAGATTTTGCGTATAGTAATTTCTTTCGACGGTTGGTATCTGGAATATCGTTTTAGGAGCAAAACTTCAATTTGAAGACTGTTCAAGCCTAGTCGGTATCATGATCATTTTTTTTTCGACCATTTTGACGATACCTCGGGTAAAATGAATCACCTTATAGTTAAAATACAGGGTCACAATCAAATTAATTAATAATGACAACGGTATACAAAGCACGGTATAAAAACAATGGTAATAACTATAATAATAATAATAACAAATAGTTAACTAAAAAATGTGCTATAATTCCATTGTACGCGTTCCTTTTTCTTCGATTATCAAACGCTTATGTAAGCGCTATTTAATACCTTGGAAGGCTACAAGCTTATGGCTATCAATATGGTACGATAATCGGACATTCGTTGGATATCATTTTAGCAGGCTTGTCTTTGAAAAGCCAACTATGTAGGGTCGTTGTTATAGGCCTTCATAGTGATGTAACATTCGGTGCGCATTATATCATTACTACATTTACGTGATGGATTGTGACTTAATTGTATTGATACTAAATTTACTTCATTTGATACTTGACAACGGCCATCATCGAAGCACAGGCTATACGTCGAGTTTAGTATACGTAATTGAAGTGTTATGGTGTTCCGCGAACTTGTAGCTCATATCTTAGGCGTCAGCTGCTCTACCAAAATAGTCTGATCTCCGAAACTCGTTGCACTTTTCTGATGTGTAGTTGTAAAAAGCGTTCGAACATAGAGGCCCGTTCTTTTGGCACCTTGTAGAATTTTGTCAGGCCTTTAGAAATTTTGAAAAAATGGCAAATCGGTAGCGCAATAGAGCCTGTTGCGTGTTTGATCTACAAAAATAGAATTCCGACATCATATTTTTTATTTTATACAACAAGCAGAATTAGTAATATATGTTGGAACCATGTAAGCTTGTTCAATCAGTCGCAGCTAGTTGCTTTAACTTCAAAATATCGAATAGCATTGACACCAAGGGGGATCGTATTGAACTTGGACAGACACCTTTGTAGAGCGATAGGTCGTTCACGTTTTGTCTGGTTGAATACAGCTTTAGTGAGTAAAGTGAAAGATTTCGAGTAGGTTCACCAAGTTAAGATACCATTCAGGTACAACTGTATATATATACGAGGATTTTGGCAGCAAGTTGTATCACATAACCAGACGAAGGTAAACGAAATAGAAAACATAACAACCCTGTTTTTGGTTTTTTCTTTTTTGTTTCTGTGAATCGCTGCCGGCGGAACTTGCTCATATAGTTTTTGAACCTTCTAATTAAATAGGGTAGGTACGGTCTTACCTCAGCCTATCAGGTAGTAATGGGTTAAAAGATCTTCCGATCTTCTTTAGATGTTTCTTAACCAAATGCGCACGCCAGTTATGTATTTAAGACTTGCAAAAATATGTCTCAATCTTAGCAAGCTGAGGGGTTGTTCAAGGTCCCTTATGCTAGAGGCGATTGTTGTGATAGCCTACTGGATAACTAATCTTGTGGAGAAGTTGTAGTCTAGGCTCGAGAACGGGCATAGACACACTTTCTTTGCTGGAAGCTAGCAGCAGTCTGATAGAGTTCCTAACGGCGATACTAAAAGTAAAGCTCGACACATAGAGACTAGGAGTGGCACTTTAGGAAAATTGATTTTCGATCAAGGTTTTAGTCATCTTAGATTTATTACTTACTATATGAAGTACATGCAGTCGGAAATTATGGTTTTAAATGTATACTGTAAATTTGTTCTTAACTGCTAGAATCTATATGTTTCAAAGGAGGCTTATTTAAATACACAGTCATTATACGAATGATTACGAAATTTAACAGCCTGTTTTATAACATATATGTCGTCCCCTTGTAGACCTTCGGATTAATTATTACGTTCAAGAGCGATAAATTGCATGTATTTATCGTATCCACTTATAAAACATTTACAGATTTAGGGATTGTGTTTCCTGGGCGTTCATCAGAGTAACGAAACGATTTTATTACACGCTATAGCACGGATCTTTAACATATCCTCTCTGGAGCATTGTTCACTTGGTTATCTCTGTAATCTTAGCCCATAAAGAAGTGAAGATTTGCTCTAGTTCCTCACCCATAGGTAGGAGCAGCGTCCGGCAAGACGTCGAGATTAACTCCGTCTATCTGCTTCGCTGTAGACCCTGTTGTATGGTGGGGTGGTGGGACCCATTTAGTCTCTTTGTTATCTTCTTCGTCGTAAAATGTTTGTGACTCGCAGCCCACCAATGGCTGAAGTCATTGACCGCGAGAGCCCGTCTCCAGTTTCGTAGGAAACGCGTAGAGATCCTACAGTAAAACTCATAGCCAAAATGTAATAGAGGAGAGTCTTCTCGTAAAGAATTCAGAGCTGGGTATGTATATAATAGACATCTATGCCGCATGCCCAATCTGTATTACATACGTGTATATGTGAGTGTACTACCCCTACTAGGAAGTTTATCATACTACGCAAAATACTGAGTGCTGTGCTAAATCTCGCTAAAGATAATGTAGATATGCGATTCATCACTAAGATTAATCAATGCGCATTCATTAAGCTTGAACTCAGTATCTGTGTTCATTTGTTCAGTTCAATGTTTTGCTGTCAGAAAACTGCGCAGAAACCGTAGCGCATCTTCAGGCAGGTGCTTTTTTAGGCCATTCTTGCGCAATTGCAAGTATAGACGGCGTATATTTTGTGGTGGTGCATTTTCTGCAGGTATTACAGTGACGCGCGCTAACAAATGTCAGTCAATATGTCCAATATATTCCTCTTCCTATTTAATGGGAGGTGTGCTGGCAGACTGGCATTTTCTGTACAAGGTTCAGGAGGCCAGGAAAGAAGCAGCTTCTCTAGTTTGGCTGGCTTAACGATATTTGGATGCCTTCGTTAGTGAACACTATGTTGTTACACGTCTAGAGCCCACGTTAGCCTTTTCACACTAAAAATATCTATGTTTTAATATGGGCGTATCCACCGTTTAGAGCATCTACCGCGTACTTACGTTAGTGCAACGTAGGTTGTTTGCCAGAGTGAACCCGAACAGTGCTTGCATTGTATCGAGCTATGTCGTTAATGGATGACTCGATGCTAATCTGACACGTAATCCATCTACCAATTTTAATAGATCGCTTACAGAGAATTCGTCCCCGCGAAGCACGAATGCTTCGCGGGGACGAAGGAAATTGAAGCCGGGGTTGACTGAGCCCAAGTATCTCCAACAGTTTCGGGCCTTTCAATGAAGCATCGTCTACTTATTTGCAAAAGCAGAAAAATCAGAAGAGTGGAAGAGAAACAAGTTGATCCTATCCGGTGTCAAAAAGATATTCATCAAATCAGATAGCGTCTGGTGGTACCCGTGCGTTGTCCTAGTTTGGGCGCTGTCGATGAAGTCTTGCATTAAATCGTTCGATCTCAAACCTGAAGAGCTTACCAGAAAGAAAGAAAGAAAGAGGGATTAGAGCACGTAATTACGGTTAAAGTTGACATGTATGCCTAGAGACATGGAAAGGCATTGCCTGACCCTTCTGCCTTTCTTTCTTCGTACAATCCGTAACCCCACAGATATCAGAACGGGAACGAGAGCCCTCTAGGGCGGCGAACCAGAGCCACCCCATAGGTGTCATCTTCTTCTTCTTTTTCTTTACCTTCGCTGTTGTCTGCTGTTCATTCAAGTGCTCGCCGGCCGTCATCCATGTTCGATCCGAACGGCGCTCATACTACCTAGCCGGTACTAGCTGGGGCCTCGGAGTCCAACGGTATTACGCCCCATCCTTAACGTTTTCGCCTCTTTTGCCTGCTAAAGCCAATCAATCTTGATAGCATGGAACGAAAATCAGGACTGCAGCGACTGCTGGGTCCTGCTATCGCTATATGGAACTGGCTGTTCTAATCACTCACTACCAAGCTTCTTTCCTTTGAACACCTTTTGTCTGCGTCGTGGAAGGACTTTACTATGGGCTGCGAACGGAAATCGGGCCGTGTTCGGTAGGTAAGTAGGTGGGATTTTCCTAAAGACCATAGCAGAGAGAGGTTGATGCTGATGGGGTTCTTTCGGGTCGTCTCCATTCTTGTTAAGTACATATCAGTCAGCAAACCTAATACGTTTTAGACATTATTGTGAGGTGGCTTTTTAGGTTGAAATGCCCACTTTAGTGCTGCCTGTTAGGTTCCACAATCCTGACATATTAAAACTTAAGTACGAACGGAGGGGCACATGCGACGATTTATTGGTCGCGCTACCATAATAGTTTAATCGATCTAATTTGATCGGTCTACAAGTATAGCAAAAAGAGAAGACGTGTAGGTAGTACATTGCGATAGTACGGTAAATAGCGATTGATATTTTCAAACGAAATGTAAACAACGTTTATATAACTAAAACTGCTCTATACAATTGCAATTTCACTCAACTTGTTGAGATTTTGCACTTACATTTGATTGTAAGGCTATAACAAACATGCAACTTCTCTGTTACAGCATTAATCTATGGATTCATTAAAAATTCTACTCTCAGAAAGTCAGTCGAGTATATAGCTTGATCATATCTGTGTAATTACAACGGAGGCTGTTCTTGTCTTAATATGAAACTTCACTGAAATTCAGAATTGACAATCGACTCGTGCGCTCGAGTACGGTACAAAGTAATTTACTAAGATACATTATTTCAATTGAAATGTGCTGCTATATTTGTATAAAATCAAAAATAATAATAGTACATATTGGCGATGGGGCCTCGAGTTGGAACGTGCTATCTCCGATAGAGAAGATTAGAATTTGAAGATGATTTCCATAAACAGCAGATGATCAGCATGACCCCTTCAACCGTAGGTAAGTGACTCTTCCTAGGGGGTAAAAATAATATGATGTACTAGGGACCGCGGGTTTTCTCTACACTAACAAATAACAGTTGGAAGAAAATAAATTTCTCATAGTGCATCAACTGTTTCCAACCCAGGAAAGAATCACCTCTAAATGAAACATGGTTAGTCTTCAATGCCTAGCTAAGTGTATCCTTCTAAATAGGCAACATCTCTGTCTAAGAAAGGACACTGAGATCCTACGTAGTAATAACGGCATTGCATGGGTCAGTATAGAAAGGTCTGAATGTTGAATAGGGTGTGCAAAAGCTGATCTTGAACAAACTGTAATTCCAACTTAGAAAACCACGTGGACTACTGCAGTGACGGCTGATTGTCAAAAGAAAGCATGTTTTTTTGATACCTATCTGGAGTACAAATCACGCAGCCAGCCCACGTATAGCCTTGCGTACTCATTTTAGGCCTACTTTGAAAGCTGTAATGTTTGTAGGCTGGTTGCTGCCGCTCGAATTTTAATGACATCTTTAATCTATAAGAACTTCTAATCCCTAACATAGGGTAATATTTTAATCAAACTACCAAGACCCTCCGTTAGCTGGTCGATACGAGGGTAGCACAATGATATTTCTCGTGATTTCTTGGACACTTTTTTACCTATGATCAAGTAATAAAATCCAAATAATTTTTTTTTCTTAAATAGAAAGAGGGTACCATCAACAGTAGCTCCTAGCTTAGTTTGTCAGAATAACCAACAGCTGCTTTACCATTGCGCCATCCTTCAAGACCTTGTGGCAAAGATAGGAATAATAAAAGAATTATATAATTGATCATGTTTTGTTAATTTATATATTCGGGTCGTAGGCGAGTAATGTTTTAGGAGCTATGCAAGCGTTCACGAGAAAGCTATGCTTTGTGTTGGCTGTTATAGCCATTGAGGTTACGTGAGCAAGGTTATTTGACAGCGCTAAACTAAAAAATTCAGGTCTATGGAACAAAATCTGTTTTTTTTCGTTATAAACTATTTATTGGCTTTCCTGCACGGTGACAAGCCCTCCCTTGTTTAGAAGGCTTCGGTAGATGCTTCATGGTATTTTATCCCCAACAGAAAGGTTCAATACTTCGCAAATTTTGTGAGTGAATGAGGTCTTTTTATAATACAGTGCTGTCTGTTGAATAAATACGCTGAAAATGGGGCATCGAGCGAATTGTTGACGGATGAAAACGTATATAATTGGACTCCGACGCTGGTGTCACATAAAAACCGATAAAAGTGATGCCCGTTTCTTCTATAACGGATCACCGATTTGCTGGAGCTGTTTTTGTGCTCTGCAATGAGCACCAAAGGTCTCCACCATCAAATGTATATTTTTGCGCTCTGTGACTAAGTCAGTGTTATAGCACTATGGATTAATTTTAACGATCAGTCAATAATTGACTCACATAAAGAACGAGCCGAAAGTGTCCACTATCCGTCTGAGTATCCAGAGAGACATCGGCCACCGCATTACGAAGTGATTCATGTAATATTTGTATTAAAAAAATATAGCAGCAAGGTAAGATACATTTCTCTGGATAAGAAACAATGTCAATAACGTGATTCAGACATACTCCGTTGTGGAATTATGGCATATCAGATATATCGTCTGATAGAATTCAACTTAATTGATCTGGTTAACAGATGTATTGTTGCGACGAGGGGACACTCCACAGAATTATTGCTTACAAAATATATATATATATATATATACCTTGGAGCATCAAAACCTTGCCAGACCAGATAAGTAGGTAGTATGTCTTATATGTATACAATTTGCTTGTATATAATACTGATGAAGCATTCACGACGACATTTATGAAAGCAAATTGAATCTGGAAAATTGGGTCTGTTATGCTATGATTGCAGTAGCGAAAGCATTCGACGTATCTGGCTGATCTTAACGGAACCTCATCATGTGTGCTTCACCGTGGAAAAATACTGCCGACGAATGTCCAATAGGCACGTTAAAGTTAGAGACTGGTCGCGTGAATAACGAGTGGATTCGCTGGTAGAGTTTGACTTTTGTCAAATGATATAGGTTAAATGATTTTTTAGTACATAATAGTATACAGCAAAGACGAGTCGTCGGTGAGGTTAGTTTGAAAGCTAGACGTCGGCTTCAACTACTTTGTTCCATCCCCATTGAGTCTTTACCCAAGCGGCATCAGGTAGGTGTGCCGACAGCTTTTCTTGACCCTTTCACGGCGTGTTATCCAATTTCGGTCACGTAGACCTAGCATATAACATACCTCAGCGTGGTTACAGTAGGTAAGGGAGAGAGAGAGAGAGAGAGAGAGAGAGAGAGAGGGAGGGAGGGAGGGAGGGAGGGAAAAATATGATAGTGCTTTTACGTACGTTTATTTCGTGCGCATGGAGTGTTACCCCCTGATGCAGCATGCATGAAAGTTATCGTCTGCCTACCAAACATAGGGCCGAAATTCGTAAGTGGGGTAGACACGCGTTGTTTTGCGTAGCGAGCCAAACGTCTATGAGCGGGCGTGAAATGCAAAGCAATTATTCTTAGACTACATAAGGTGGTTTTATTCAGTACAAAAGTATGCTAAAGTAGCGTGATATGTTGAATAGGTCCCAAAAATGGCTAGCCAAAAATTTGCTCTTGAGCATCTGATCGTGACAAAGGAACACATTTGTGGTACAGTCCAGCTCAATAGGTTTTCAACGCTCTTAGTAGAATGATGATGATGAGAAATCAATGGACCAAACGGTCTTTTTGCTTGAAACTTGAACTAAATGAGACTACTTGAAGCTTTTTCCAACACGTATCGTTCGTCGTATCGTTGCTTTTTCAATCTGTAGTTTACTAAGTGCTGGGTTTATATATCGCTTGTAAGCCCTTAACTCTGCAAAACTATTACAGTGGCTTTATCTGCTGAACAGATTGTCAACTACACCGACTCTCTATTTGGGAATGCTATTCAATAGCGGTACGCAGCGATGGCATTCTTGGTCTGAAAAATGCGTTTCTGTTGACTTTCAAGTCGGCAAGCCATTCATATAACTATGTAAAGGGGCAATAATATAAGCGAGCGTGTGTCTTCCAGCTAGATGCCCAAAGCGCAAACCCGTCAATCCAATATTTCCTGAAAACATGAAGGTATTTATATAAGCGCTATTTTGGAGTCGCTGCTTGATGCCGTTTGGGTTTGCAGTGGGCTGGAGAATAATTTCGAAAATTCCGAAAGAAACTCTGAATATGACTAATGAAATGGCAGAATTGCTGCTATTTTTAATCACCCATCTGTTAATCTGTATTGAAGAAAAGCATTTATGTATTATTTTCTTCCCGCCAAACTACATGTACTAAGGTTCAGTCGTATCGAAAATTTTAACGTGGAGTACCCATCCATGACCTGTCTTACATTGTGTGCATTGTCATTGCGTCTGTCACCGTATGCTTGCATATATGTATATGTGTAAATCTGTGTGTGTACGCATGCATGAATGTGTAAGCGACCGAGTCATCCTTATTAATCGTTTATGTTTAGAGGGAGTAAGAGGGTTTAATAGTCGCGACGAGGTGAAAGGAAATCCAACGTAATATAAATTCTCATTAATTACAACTAAGTCCCAGACGTGCCCAAAGCATCGCTCCTCGAGGACGCCCGGGTTTGCCGTTAATCCTCTTATCAACGTTGCGTTATGACGACAAGAGAACTATAGAAGAACGACAATGATAAGGAAGGGCCTGGGGAATGAGCGGCTGTCGAAACCGCGCACCGAGCGCGTCGAAGTTCTTTCGAGAAGCGGTGGAAAAGCGCGGTGCCGAAAGGGAGCGATGGTCGTCGTGCTCGTCGTAGTCGTCAGCGAAAGTTGAGGTGGCGCATATTTAATGTGACGACCCACAACCAACCCATCTCAAACCCGGTGTCACCTCTCATTACCATGTTATTTGATTTCAGAGATTTCAAATTATTTCCCTCCATACATTCCCCAAAGTATACCGCCACCGCTAGTAGGCGCTTTTTTACCACAGAAACCCATATCTGCGTATGTTTATTCACCAGTAAAATAAAAGATAGATCGTATCATTCAAAGATAGTTAGTACATACTTATGCCTGTTCGTGCATACTACGTACATATGGAGAAGTATACCAGCTTGCCGCGATCCGTAACCACTTGCCTCAGTCATCATTCATTATCGATCCATAATAAATCAAGTTAACTCTTTGATCAAATTCTATTTTTTTTCTGTTCTAATTTTCTTGTATTGAAATCGATTAAAATGACCAAAGCTGATAAGATAAACTACTCATTATTATAGTCATAGCGCTATCAGATTTTGGCGTGACGGAATTTCGCTGAGACTAAGCCCCGTCAACTTTCACGTTTGTTTGTCCTAATCAATACCGTCCATTTTTTTCTGGTTTGCTGCACTGCTTAAACTGCGCACCGATTTACGAAAAAGGACGTGTAAAATCAAATTAATGCCCACAGAACAGTTTCAGTTTCTTTTGTACGGGCCGCATTCACGTATTGCTGGATCATAACGTCGTTTCTCAAAAGTGAATCAAGCTTAATGTCCGAAGAGTAGTGTATGCAGTACGTGATTTCATTAGCCATTTAGGTAAGAAGCTACATAACGTTGGTTCGTTGTGTCTGACCTATTAGACCTGTGTAGAGGTCTCGGGACAGTAGCTAAGCGGCTGCCCATCGCCTTGCAGGTCGGAATGCGTTAAGCCGCCACGATTCCACGAGTCGACATGTTCTTGTACGCAGAAGACGATGTAGAAAGAAGAGTCCTAACCATCTCCTTATGTTCTCTGTCCCACTTACGGCCAAGCACCAGTCAGTTGGGCACCACAAAAATCATAATTTCCCTGTTCATGATCGCGTGACTCGCCTCAACTGATCCTCTTCGGTGAATGCTCGGGCTCGCAACGTTAGGTTGTGTTTTGTGTTGTCAGTCCACCTGGCTGGCTTACTTCATGGCTTGATGGGTTTGCCCACAACGCAGGTATACGTGCAACACCCAGCTGCGAAGTGGGGCGGGGGTGAACGAGGGGGTATTCACATGTGAATGCCCCTGTCTCTGCTTCATTGCGTTCTCATCCAGCCGTCCTGCTACTAGCAGTACTAACTTTACATCTACTTAGTCCAATAATAGACTACGGATAACAGTTGCTAGCGTCGTTACAAAATGTTAGCTAAGAATATTGATAAATGAAGTCTCCCGACCGCGAGCAATTTCTTAGTAGACAATCAAACAGGATTTCTTGTTCATACGGGTCTTTGATTATCTTTACCCTTCTTTCATTTGTTGGGCAATCAGTTATCATTGAACAAGAATGACACGGCTGCCCGCCAGCCGAATGTCGTTCCTCAATGAAATCAGAAGCAATATCAAACCACAAAATTTACGGAGTTATCATGGGAGGGGTAAGATCCATAATCTGCTACGATGTGGACAGGAGAACAAAATTTTCTTAAAAGATTAAAGCTCTACTTTTACAAAACGTAACCCAGAAAGCAGTAATGGCTTACTGTATTTGTTGTAGGGGAGCATACATAAGCTTAAAATAAATAGAGCATTACAAATAGGTACGAATAAATGTAGAGACATAGAACATGCATCATCGACATATTTAGTGATAACCGCCAAAATTGGCATGTAGTATACTTAGAACAAAAGATGCGTGCAAAACAGGCTATTATAACAAGGAAAACCTAGATATCGTGCAATTCAGCTCAGGGCAAATGAGCATACAACTTATAACTACACACCCTCTTATGCATTTTACGCTGTCAGTGGCATTCCAGATTCTAATGCAGCTATAAGCGAAATACTTATGAATTTGCTCGACACAAAAGCGACCTACAGAACTTGCAAGAATCGAATTTGCAGAATAACTTACTGTGTGTGTAAATGTCTGCCAATTTTACACATACAAGGTAAGCCAAAGGTCAACTTCTAAGTGTACTTACCTACTTCTGAGGATATCACCTAACTACATTCCGTTTGCCAAGATAGCGAAGATACGAACCTCATCCACATGAATTTTAATTCCGTGTTAGAGCTCATACAAACGGAACTTGTGGTATGAATCCACACTAGGTACGACCATAGTTCACATTATAGTCCTAACAAACCATGGTGAAATAGGTCTATTACACACTCTCAAAAATCGTTGACAAAGAGACAGCACATCGACTGACGTCGCCTTTGACTTCACAGCAGTCTAGCCTATTGTAGCCAACGTGTACGACCTGAATGGCGTTGCTATCCGCTTTCCATGCTACATTGCCATTGTATCTTCTCGCCCAGGAGAAACGAGTGCTGGTGGCCGATAGTCGAATTCAGTTATTGGCTATTAATCTTCGAGACAATGTTAGGAAGTGTAGAAGAAACATCAGAGGGCGAAGTTTCGGTAAGGATCTTACGTGTTTGTGCCTGTAGGAAGCGCAGGGTTCAAGTGGTGGCCAAGGTGAAAAGGGATTCGTTTAGGCGCCGTCGTAGATGCGGGAATGGGGGAATGTTGGTATCTTTGGGGATCTGATAGCGACCACGATGGCAGGTCCGCAGGTGGCGACGACGAGAAGCTTTCAATGGTAGTGCTGGTGGCGATGTTGGTAGAAGAAAGCTGCAGCGCAGGCGGCAAAAGGTTAAGCGCAGAAATTGAGTGAGCGTGAGAGTGGCGTAGGCTGTAGATTTATGGGGCCTCACTGACGGGCTGCTTCGCTACGTACCGTTCTGGGTTGTCTGGTATTGGATGTGCGTGTGTGTGAATGGCGAGGGACGAACCGACGAGAAAGTGGGTAGAACGAAAATACCTAAGCTATGCCTATAAGATAACACCCCTTTTCTTTCTCTCTCTTTCTTTCGTTCCTTCACGATCTGAGAGAAGCCTCAGTCCCCAGATAAAGATGGTTGGCAAAAGCTGCACGTTACACAAACCTGGGCATCTAAAAGGCGAATACTACAGCGTTACAGATCCTGTTATCAGCGTTACTATTTCCGTGTCCCATTGGGTTTATAAACAAGAAAAAAAACACCTCTCTTGCAGGGACAGCGTTGCTACTCGTCTTTATTCCAGAGCATCCACGTATCTAATGCATATATATATATATATGTATAGATATAAATTGGTTAAGGGTTTTCGATAGGCCTAGCATAAACGGATGAAGTCCGCGCTTTTTGATGTTGACATGAACTAATGTCATGACAACAGTGTGGCTTGCTTCTTTTGCTTCAATAGCAACAGTCCAACCGAGACAAATAGGATAAAAGAAGTCTAAAAAGGGTGGCCGAAATGGAGATGAGCTAACCACCTATAAAATATACATTTTTTTCGATTTTCTCAACAAATTGACGATTTCTGGTAGCTAACAGGGGGGAATATGTGCAGTGCAAATTTAATCTCAATCCTTGCCCTATTTCCATCTGAACACGGTACTATCCAGTCACGCTGTTGACCCACCGGTGAGACGATCCTTTTGTTCCCACGTTTCATTGTATTAAGAATTCCCGATGGGGTATGAGGCTGTGACTAAGAAGGGATCGTCGACGATGGTCGTAAATTATCAATGACAACGCGAATTGACTTTTTGTCTTCGCCGTCCCCTAGTTCGCCATATTACGGGTCAAAAATTAAGGACGTGCACCGAACTTTACGTGGAGAGGCTCGCTGCAAAGGCACCCTTCTAAAACAAGCATGCTTCAAATTGACCTGGTGGGCGAAATTTCACATGCGCTGTCTATAGTCATCTGTCCGACATATAAAGAAACATTGTTACGATGATTCGACGTCACTTTGTTCTGTTTAATTTACGAAAACTGCTTTACTGGGTAAATATTTTATTACAAATGAATGTATTTATGTTTGAGGATACTTGCGCATTACATGTGATTCACCGCCCAAAAAAGAACTGGCCCGTGGGCAGTCAGTCTTGCCCAGGTCAGTCTCTAGCAATATTTCTTGCATCTTCATACTCACTGAGATCGTTCGAACGACAGAGTCCCGCCATCTATTTCAACATTTTTATATATCTCGAACATTTAAATGTTGTCCAAATTCTGATATAACTTTTTTGTTGTTTCTCAAAACAATGTAACTTACAATCTAAAGCTATTTTTGTCTTTATATAAAGTATAAGCTCAAACACTTCCTTATCCAATAATTCTAAAATTGTAGACCATTCGATAATGGCAAGTGACTACTTCCTGCCGATTCTGACGTCACAGCCAAAACAAACGTTGTTTTTTTTATATTTTTTGGTCCTGCGGAAGCATCTGAGGACTGACTTTATCCTGGCGTAAATTTGCTGATTCTTACGACAATAACTTATTATTTAACTTCTTTCAAAATATGTGGATTCACACAACGCATCCGGAACCAATTTTTATCCAAATATTTGCCACAGTTCTATTTTTTATTATAACGTGATGAGCCTTAAAGCAGTCTAGAGTGTAATGAATTGAGAATGAAGGCTGGCACCATTCGTTCATATGTGTTTGTCCTTGTACGCGGCTATGTGCTCATGTCGTGGCTCACTTCTAGACACGTGCATGCTGCATGAATCAGACAGTTGTTGTTGCCTGGGCAAGGCTAGTCCTGCTGAATCCTACGCTGCGCGTGAAGGACCCAAAGCCATTTATCACAATATCAAATATCTATGTCAGGCCATTTCACTTAGCCAACGTTGCGGAGTGAGATGCCGTCATCATTCGGCCACTGTGTTTTCATACCTCACGTTGCTGTCTAAGCTATTCAACATGACACAGTTAGACTGAATTTTCTTGAGGAACTTCCGTAAGCCTCTTGATTGGTCGGCAATGTTTTTTTCGAGCAAACCTTGTCACTTCGTTTGTCACCAGGCTGGTAACCTTGTGATCAATAGAATTTTTGTTCATTTTAAAGTAACGATTGTTAGTTGGTTCGACGGCTGTTCGAAACATCCACCGTGTCATATGTAGACAAATATTATAATTGCCAAGACGTTTTTCAACTCAAAATTCCCCTTCCGTGCAATATCATATCTTTAATTTGCAAATATCTTTAATGCCGTCTGACTTGGCCTGTTGCGGGAGCATCGCATACACCCCTTATGCCCCGAATTGACAAGGCGTGTATCTCATAAGCATGAACTGTTTACCTTTCCAATATTCCCTGAACATCTTTACTACCGATGACTAGCGAAAACTCGCTTTTCGATGTGTTATCAACGCTACTGCGAGAGTGGTGTCCCAATGAAGCTTCACGGCTGGTAGCTCGTAATTGGACGATGTTGACACACCCCAGAACTGGAATCCTAGTCGGCGTCGATACATCAGCCGAAGATCGTTTTCGAGGGCACTGTGCTCTGATATGCCAGTAGATCATTCCCGATACCTGTCTTATATTTCTATGCTGTCAAGGATTAAACTTCTTTGGGCTGATGGTTTTCCAGCAAGTAGTTCTGAACTAAACAAATTCATTTTGCTGAAGACCCATACTGCTATGATAAAGTTAGCAAAGTGACAGGCAGACTTACTGATAATACTACAGATAATACTTAAAAGTCGAACCTTAGCCCCACCTCATCAAGCAATGCTTGTGTGATCTACATGAAGCTCACAAATAATTCCTTCTAAGCTTTAACGAGGTTAGAGAACTGCCATTACTCCCTCCTGTGAACAAAGGTCCACGAGCATATTTAAAATATCCAAATAATATACAGAACCAATTGTGCTTTCTTATACAAATGAAACATATCATCAGCCGATACTTATTAACGCAAGCACACCCTTCATATGACACGCCTTTGTCCGTAGTCAACTGTAAGATTGACGTACAAAAAGGATTCCAATACATGTCTTCAGAATTGGATACCTACAAACAACTTTGACGCAGCCCAGCAGTCTAAAAAAAATCAATTTGGAGAGTTTTCACATGTGTAAAACGACAATTTACGCAAACAAAGTGATACTAGACCCAAGCAGAAGCTTCACAGATGCTCATAAAGCTCACGTCAATACAAGTGAAGAGTTTAACTTCTTACTCTTCTTACTAGAACAGCCATGCGTCAAAACTTAGAAGGTCGTAAACTCATTAGACGGAGTTATCCCGTTCTCATCATTTAAGTAAACACTGTCAAAAAGGACAAAACTTATCCTTAAATGACATCTTCTCAGAACTACTGACTCTTAATTGTTTATTTGTCCAATAATAGGACGGATCAAATTCACTCACTGATTGACCCGAAATAAAAAAAAAAAATATATATATATATATATTATATGAAGACAATTATGATGTTAGGTGTCTGTTGACTAAATAATAGTTGCAACACGCTGATTTTAGTTTCGTAGTTGGCCGGGCAAGGTTGACTCGACAAAGCTTTACGCTACGCACTATATACCAAAAACACTTTGTTATACCATAAAGTACTTTAAGTTTGTTTGAATACACATATGGAACCAACTACTGTTATTATATAACTACTGCAGCAAATATGTGCCGAAAATGAAGTGACAATTTTTCAACTATTCTTGCCTTTTTTAGGCAGGAAGTTCCATTTAAAATTTCTATAGTAGTTATGACTGCGGTAACCAGTACAGCTGTTTATCTAATGTACGTTTTAGATACATTGAATTTCGGCAACTGCTTTACGTTTCGTCACAACTTGTCGTCAGAACGCTTCCTGCATCTTAAAAAACAGTGCTAGTGATGGTGGCCTTTTTTGGCACGTGACTTGAATTCGCTATCAACTAGGCCAGTCCTTCTACGTCCGTTTCGCCAACATTGCTGATCTAACCAGGTGACTGCTTCGGGTTATCTGTCTTTTGTGTGAGCTCAGTACAACAACAATTTATAGATCAGACAAAACACCTGGTAGCGCAATGCTACCATTCGCCGAAAACGGCAAGATTTTGCAATCTTTGATATAACGTGCCGCCTTAACATACTGTGCTATTTCCATAAATGCAACAAAATAGAATTTCCTATATTTCATAGCTAATAGTGCTCTAAACCATTGTAAACTATTAGATCCGTTGGCTTGCTATTTTCTCTCGTCCCAACCGAAGTGTATAACACGCTATAAGTGTGAGATATGCAATATTATACATAAAGAGCAAGTATTAGCTAGCTCATTTATGGTCTGTATATAGAACCGGTAGTACTTTAAATCTATTTTGATTATTCTATATCCTTTTTTTGCAAATCGACTAAATAATATCACTGATTACGTGTCGCTTCGTCATGCTAAGAAATATATATCAAGATTAAATGATCGGGAAAATCAGGTTGACTTATGGATGCTGAATGTTTTCTCCGGCTTGGTGAGATATAATAATAGAGCAGACTTACTCCCACGAGAAACAACTTGGTTTGATCCACCTGGCCCAATGGCAAACGAACTGCGTCTTTCGAGACCCGGCCGGAAGTCAACATCAGTCGAAGGTCGAAAAGCTGTGGTTAAGAAAGGCCGTGATAGAGGTACTTAGTTTCAGCGTTCGACGTGTTTGTATACTGGCGATCGACATCGGAGTTGGTTATAGATGGCAATAACAGTGACCGCAGTACCAACACTGCAGTACATTTGTCTACTAGTTTTGTCGGTCTAGTTCGACATTCGCTTCATTGTCATCACCCCACTGACTTCGCCCATCAAACAAAAAGCTGTAGGAACCACCCAGCCAGAGTCTAGTTGAGCTATCTATGAACATACCAGGATACACAAGAGTCATACATTACTCCATATAGACATACAAGCATCAAGCAGCTCTTTCAAACCCTACTCTACTAGTAGCGGGCTAGACAGAAGGCTACATGGAAACGATTTATTGCGTTCCTACTGTATATAATAGGTTGCTCGGCGAGCCTCTTTTTTCCTTCTGTAAAAAGAGCTTTCTTTTCTATCAACGGAACCCATTAACTCACGAAACCTGGTTCGTATGTGTCAGCCTGCTTCTTCCATCAGCATTTTTTATTCTCTTCTTGGGAGAAAAAGAAGAAGGAAATGAACATTGGCATCATCGTTACCTCCTCCGCCCAGATTTCTAGGCCCAGTTTTCCGCTTCGCTCTTAGACCCTGTGAGATTCGAAACCTCCTAAACAGGACAGGGTGGTCAGTAGCCACAGCAATGGAGGGCATGTTCTATAATGGTATACATCCTTTTCCGCCGATGTTACGACCTCTATCGCTCTTGGCTGTACACTTGCCGACGAGAGAAACCGATTAGAACGACGGCCATGTAGCTCCACGGAGAGCGGAAATCGTGCGAGAGAGCTGCAAAGAACGAGAGTTGCCGGTGGTGAAAAACCACGATAGACAGAAGAGAGAAGTGCTGTGACCGGTCTTCGGCTCTTGAAGGGACCTTTTATCGTGTCGTCTTTCTCCTTTAACCATTTGGTCGTTTCGGAGCTTCACCAGTCGGACACAGGACTGTCTCGACGGGAACGACGACCTCTTTTGTACCAGCCAAGGCAAGTCGAAGCTACTAGTCTCTGTAAGAGTAACTCCGCGTAAACCGTTTTATAGTAGAAGATTAAAATAGATCTCATCTGCTGCTGCTTGGCGTCCTAGTGCCTGTCTGTAAACTGCACGCTGTTGTCTCTGGATATAGCTACGGATCTGGATGTTCGTGTTTGAGGGCATGTGTTCGAAATTCCTGGTTCGATGTTCTCGAAAACTATCCAATAACGATTAAGGCGGAAGCAACTTGGGGATGAGAAAAGAAGAAAAAAGCAGAGCAGCGAGCAGTTTGTGCAAGAAAGACGCCCACCTCAGAAATACAAGTATCCGCATACGTAAGCTCACATAGGACAGCACAGACGTACTCTGATACTGCCCCGCTCATAGATACCGACTTTGTCCTATGTTCCAATGTCCCTCCTATCTACTACCAAGCGAACCATTATTTTGCCAATTTTTTTTTTTACCTTTTCACACTCTAACTCACTCTTTTAGCGAACCCTGTTCCGCCAGGCGAATCCCGTCCTTCTCGTTTCGTTCTTGACTACAGTCTACCGCTGCCACTTTTACCGTCGAGCTGTTTCGACCTCAAACGCGGCTCCTTCCCACCTGCATTTGGCTTCAGCTGTGTTTGTAGCCAGTGCCCTAGTTTTAAAAAGAGTGCCACTAAGGTGGCAACGATGCCCTGGCCAGCAGGCCACGATCGGTCTCCACGGTTAGTGAGTAGATTCCGGCAATTGCTATAAAGAGCCGACCGGCTAAATGTCCACAAGGGACCGAGGCAGAAAGTCCGACTTCGTACGAGGCGCAGAAGGAAACGAGCGTTTTAGAAGAAAGCACCTGAAATGAAAACTTAGGGGAATGGCCCTCGAGCGGAGCGAACAAACCAACCGTCGGTGGACATTTTAGCGTGTAGGGGAAAGGGAAATTCAGAGAGAGAGAGAGAGAGAGAGAGAGAGAGAGAGAGAGAGAGAGAGAGAGGGTGATGTGGAACAACAACTGCAGTAACAATGGGGTACCCTGGCTAGTTGGGTGTTGCTATCGTCAATCGTGTCGACGACTACAGATTTAATCCAACTACCAATTGTCGACGGCAACGAACAAACATGCAGCAAAAGGAGTACCAATTTCAAATTCATAGAAGTTTTCATTTGTGGGCAAGTTCTAACCTACTCAGTGATCTCCATTGCGAATGCAGGCATTGCTCAATGAAAGCAAGAAATATTGCCAAACAGAGCCAATGATGCTAACAGCGAAATAGCTACGATTATGTCAACTCGGGCGTCGTCTGTATAAGCAGCCGCTACTCTTCGACGAGAAGACTCAGCTATTTAGTGTAATGCAAGACCAAGTTTAGGCAATATGTACGTATGATCCGTTTATTAAAAACTTAAGAAGCTGCGTGCTGGCTTAAAACCTGCCCTCCGGATAATCCGTGTGGCGGCCTGCTATCCAGGACAAATGCTCAAGGAATATTTTACATATGTATATTAAGTAAAACCCAACCTGCAATTCGACGAGATTAAAGAAAGCCGTCGTTTATACAGGAGATGGCTCTATGCAGCCATTTTTTCCCAATTTCTCTGACAGAGGAATCCCTCTGAAAGCGATTCAACGACGACAGCAGAACGGTGTCCGCTATAAACGCTGGTTTCAGGTTTTATGATAGGTTTTGTTATTTATATGAACACGTGAATATGAAGAAAAAAAGTCACTACATAAATGCATCCAGCTCCTCAAAAACCAGATTAAGAACAAATATTCTAATGGTTCTATTTATTACATGACCAAATGCAGACTCATACCCGTTTTATAAACTAAAACAAGTTAGCTCACAATACGGTCAGCAGATTCGTAGGCACTTAAGTATGCGTTCTATATGAAAACGTTCTCTGCTGATGACGCTTTTATGTAGGTAATAATAACTATGTGTATACAGGTGTCCAACATATGGGAAGCATTTAGTAAAAGTTTAGCCGAGAACTTGACAAGGGTGGTATTGATATTATAACGAAGCCAGCTTATCGCTATTGATCAGCGCAGGAACGCTTACGTTCGCTGACAGCTGTAATAAGAATGTATCATGACCCTGCGACTTGTATCAAGAATGTAAACGTGTCAGCTATTAGCGTTGACCTCGTTTTTATAATAGCACTATGTTTACCTAGTGCATAGCAAGTACTAATAGCAGTGATTACTAACGGATTGCTCGATATGGCTCTCGCGTGAAGGGAATGACTGTCTTGCTATCAAAAAGAGACGTAATATCCTTTATCTAATATGATCACGGGAAGTAACAGTGTCATACGGGCAGTCGTGGTAGTCGTGTCTGCTTTGTCTAGATGTTCCTTTAGGCCGTCTCTAAGCCGGCTATCGTGTGCTTGCCTGCTATCACGTCGTCCACGCAATCCGATATTGTCGTTATCCGCAGTGAACCGGTGCCCTCGGCCTCCAATGCCCCCGCCTCGTCCGAACTCGCAGCAGCCGCATCAGATCGCTACCTCCAACTACTACCCCAATTCAATCTTGCCCGTCCGCCACGTTAGCTCCTTCCCCCATCGTCGCCCCTCCCCAAAGAGCCACTGTCGTACTCGGCTGTGCAGTCAGAGAGCTTGGCACGTAGTGTTAACCAGATAGCTAGCTGCTACTGAGTGTATGCAGCCCGAACATCCCCGAAGTCTAGCGTGCAGTATAGTGGCGAGAAAAGGAAGAAAGAGGTATATACGTAGAAGGAAGCAAAGTAAAGGAGGTCAGAACAGTCCATCTTGGCTCACATGGCTGAAGGCAGCAGGTTTCAACATTCATTTTGTGGTGATGACCTTGGTAACCTTACGTGCTCAACTCTGCCGCAGTTGCAGGCATGCCTTTCCAATCCATCCGCAGGCAGCGCCCTATAGGGTCTGTACAAGAGGGGGAAATCGATCTTTTCCATAACTCGGCGATTGCAGCCGCAGAAGCAACATCAATGTGGCAGCAGCAGGGGCTTTTGTGGTGGCGGAAAGCAATGTCCGTCCGTGCGTCAGTTAGTCCGTCGTTCTCGTCCTCTGACTTCCATCTCTCTTTCAATCCCAGTCCCTCGCCAACACTGCGCTGGCCCTCAACAGGGGGCACACGGCACAGCATAGCAGCTGGAAGTTAATACAACGAAAGTAACCGTGGTAACAACGTTAGCTTCGGCGTTAGAAAGAATAAGAGAAGGTAGAATAAAACGAAAAAGGCCTAACGGATAGAGGGACGGTAGCACTGGTAGAGATCAAGAGTAATGGAAGGGTAACGTATAATTTTAGATCCTAGAGCTGCCAGCATCCAGCACTTTTGCGATCGTCACCGCTGGACAATCATGGTCGCGGTGCTAACGTTTTCACTCTGCTGTGTCACTAGCCGTTCTAGCTGTTGCTGTTGGTAACGTTACGAACACAAAGGACATGATCCTTCGTAATCCGTGCTCTCCTTCAAATTATATTACTCTCTCATCAGTGATAGTATTCTTGAGCGCTTCTTACTCGATTGTGATTTACTGGACCTTTATTTATAGACACACTATAAACTGCAGTGGTTCGTTTCGACCATCTTTTTAGGAGAAGGTTACACGACGAAGGACTTCTGATTGAGTTAGCTCTTGAATTGCAAAGAATCAAAACCTGCCTGCAGATTCAAAGTCCATACTATTTGCCAGACCGGTACCGGTGTTCCAGCGGCAAAAATTGAGATCCTGCAAACGTCTCTTACACTGAATAAAACAAAGAATAATGTACAGATATGTTGGCATAATGATTTCAGTGAAAATTGTGTTGGCCATAGGGAGATCCATATTTTCAAGCAATGCTATTCACTAAGCTTCTACGGACCCAATTCGTAGTGCATAGATAAACATGGCCTCAATTTTCAGTGAAACAGCTCGCTTGTATTCTATTCTATCCGATGTTTGATAATGATTCCAAAACTATAACTGTCAGCGTCCTTTCGTCCACCCGAATCAAAGTTATTATGAGACAAATGCTTGCTGCGAAAAAGGTTGGCGACAATGATGTTGTGGAAAAAAAGCTTCTTCGCAACCTTATAGGACAATCGTGAGCGGCCTATCATGGGCATTGTAGGACATTCTTTGCCTATACGATTATCTAAAGCTATCATACTAGACATTTTCGTCTAGGTGAGCTCGATAGCATTATTTCTGGTACTGAATTTTTGATACCCGAAATTTCTATTTGTTTTACCGACGTGGAAATTTTCGGGCAGCTGATCAAGAAGCAGCTGTTGATTTAAAGCCACGATATGACTTCGTATCATAACTATAAAAACTTCTGTTCTGTAACTGTAAGAAGACATTTGTTTCCTTTATTGCCTTGTCCCATTTTCCCTATTTTTCTTATTTTCGCACCTCCGCTGTTTATAATAGTTTCTGAGAAAAGCAAGTAATGATTTGCACAAGCTCAAACGCGGCAGACCAGTAAGTAGAATAGACGAGAAATAGAGGATACGTTGGGCTACTCACTGTTTTTGCTGACAATAAATCCCCAGAGACAGACTGTAAAACTGCTGTTAAAAGGCTATGAGACCAGTAGTGACGTTGCGCGCGAATGGGAGATGATGCTGTCTCAGGAACGCCTCTTCATCAATGAAGCAAAAATCTAATAAAATACAACAAGATACTGCTACCATCAGGCAGTGCCAGGCAGCAACGATAGAAATTCTTGGGGGCGACGACAGCTTGTTGAACTTTTGATCTCGCCTTGACAACGATAGCCTTGATGTTGAAGGAGAGGCTCGAGCAGGCTCAGCCTCGTTGACTTCAGACCCTGAAGTAGGCTGAACAGAAAAGAAAAACGCAAAGATAGTTTATAGTCCCTTTAAATCTTTTCCTTAAATTCCTTCCCACGCCCTCGTTCAAACAGCACCGTTTGACTTCAGTTATGGCTATTACCACGCAAGACTGGCACCAAATAGATGAAAGGATACAAGTTTTCTGTTTTTCTCGACGGCTTTATGGCCCTTCATTGTCTTTATTGTTATTTACTTTAGGCTTATTCGGCAATTGTATAGGGCGAGAATGATCATGCTTTATCCTTGCCCCAGCAAGTCTTCAGCAGAAGTTTTTAAATGCGTTAGAGATTGGATATAAATGATTCAGTACATGGCCATAGTCAGCTATAGTATACTTGACAATCAGCTTAAAAGATCAGAAAGATATTTTTATCTTATTACGTATTCAAATGGAAAGAAAAAACATGTTGTGCTGAGTTGACAGAACACCAGCCGATACGAAGCCCGATATATAATGCCATACTAGCAACAGTAAGTGAGCAAATTAAATCAGACTCGCATGGTGCAGCTCAACATTTATAAACGCCAGAGTCAACTGCTAGGTGTCATTCAGCCTCAGCTCTACTGTACGTGTTCTTCTTCAACAAACACAGTAAACGATAGCGTATAGGATAAACATGGCAACGACTTTATCATGTGAGGTTACTTGCCGATACAAAGAATGACAAACCATTGCCCTGAGCGCACTCCGGGTTACACCCACAGGACGACGGCAGCATGTCATTCGTATTACGAACGGCCTCCAACCGGTGCACTAACCGTAAAACGTCTTCTACAAAGCAAAGGTAGCATTTTGGCTTTCTTGGTCTATACTCGAACGAAGTTTGCCGCATAGCATAATTGGAGTATGCAATTACCTTCCAGGAGTCGTGTCCTAATCTCGACGGCACTGAGCTCCTCGAGGAATGCCAGCAAATACGTGGTAAGTGTCGTCCTGTCACCAGATCCTATTGCAGCATTCACAAGAAAATTCGGCTTGCCTTCAGTACTTTCCTTCGTGAAAGGTTCGTTCCGCGCCAGCGAAGTGCATTACCAAGAAGAAAGGAAGCAAGTGTCATCTCAAGTGCTCGTTGTAATGAGATCGTGGGTCTTGTCTTATCTTAATGGCCACTAATGTCAGGAGAAGTCTGCTGTCCTACCGGACCCCGTAGGAATCAGTGAAGAGAGAGGGCGTCGCCGCAGAAGAAAGGGTGGCCCGAAAAAGGCGGTTAAAGGTCTTTCCAACAACAAGCTAAATTCGTAAACTAGGCATAGTATTATTAGGCAGTCGGTATTGGCCAGAGGAGTTACGCACTAGGGCGAAATATATATATTTCGTAAATAGAGCATAGGCGCAATTCGTTATCTATAATATAATAATGGGTTAAGTGACGGCTTTCATTTTTTACCATCGATTTTTTCTACGATCGAACCTGTATAGCAGATCGGCCGTAACCTTAATAAAATTAGAAGCTTACGGTCTATATATAACGTCCAGTGAAAGTGTCCACATTTAAGCCAACGATGAATTTTGCGGGACCCTCCTCCTTGGAGACGAACATTCTGAGACGGTGAATAAACAAGTTCGAGTTCAATGAAATCTTTGAGAATCCTCTTGTTGAAGTGAGGCCCATAACGACTGTTGGAAAATACTGAATAGAACCTATACTCCAGTAAACAGTACTGAATATACGAAACTATTTTCTAAACTCGACCGACCAAATCCGGTGAATCCAAATGCAAGAATAGTAGCTCGATTTGTTACCTGCAGAAAAGCAACGTAAAGATCTGAAACAAGATATGTATGAAAGTGTAAAAGTTATACTTTCATACTTTATACATACCTTGTTCATACATGTATACTAAAAAAATATACAACGACAGTACGTGTATAGTCGAAAAAATGACGAAAAAAAAAACGGTGCTCGTACTAATTATTTGAACGGTACTCATGCAGTGTTGCAAAATAATTATCAGCTATACATAAAGTGAACTTTGTGGGAAAAGGTTCAAAATCTATGATAGACCAATTATGAGCCAATGTCTTTGGCTAGCTATTGAGTTTTAAGTTTACCGAATTTTCGTGTTGGGCGGCGGAATTAATTTTTGTTCTATGAATCAGCTGCTGGACGAACCACGTTCTAGACGGTGCGTGCAGAGAATATTCTCAATTCTGTTTCCGATACTCAGTCAACGAATAATAAGTCGGAGTACTTTGTTTCGGCTTCGTCTCATTAGCTGTTCTAGCCGACCATCCGACCAGAATAGCTCGCCTGTACACTGGTGCATTTGCTAACTTAATTCAACTCGAGGACCTGGAAGCTAATTTGAAGACGGTCTATTTTTCGAGGGGCGTCGAACTGGCTTCATGTTGTACGTAAAGTTCAAGCATAGAGCTTTGTGAATATGATCTTTGCAACAATGGCCTTGAGTAGGCTCTGTACCTTGAGCATTCATTTGTGCTTTAAAGTGCAGTCTCGGATTGGCCCTCCTCTTCTCAGACGGTTTCCTATTGATTGATGAAAAACCATAGATTGGCGAATTGGGGAACATGTTCTACATATACAATATAGATATATTATAGTAATTAATTTCTATCCATGGACCTTAGACAGACGCATTGTTGCCACGCCAAAGCTGCCAATGAACACCAAACTGAAATCAAGCTTTCTCGGACTATTCAAAGAAGACTACAAAGAAGAAATGATATGCTGATTTGTTACAAGACAAAAGGCGCTTCAAACGTTCTGGCTTCCATTGATTTTGCAGGCTGACTAACTACCACGTTCAGCCTAAATATTAACCATACATATCTAGCTATGCAATCGGGGAGTAATTCAGACAAACGTGCCACTATCCTGTAAAGCTGGGAGCAAGAACCATACGGCCGAGATTAATTTTACACCAGATATCAAATAACTATAACGTCAGAAGAGGCAGGATGATTTACAAAAACCTTACCAAAAGTCCTACGTAAACTCAGTAGCGTAAATTGCAGGGAGGTTATGACTCGCCGGGGGTGTAAACTCCTCTCGAATTTTACAATGTCATGGAAATGAGACTGCGTAGACTGACTCTGGCTAACGGAGCCATGAATTCTTAATGAAGAGTCACGCAGACAGAGTTCACGAACCGTGTACGCGCAAGGGTGACTCTAGTAAAATAGCAATGCCTGCCTACGCAGGGTCCTCTTCCTGGCCCATATTATCTTCGTCTTGCCTTAAAAAAAGGTTGAATTCTGCTTACCAAAATGATCGTAGTAAGGCAAGAAGCCCGACTCACACAAAGGCCTTCACACTAGCTACCGCAGACGCCCAGGTAGCCACAGTCGTAAAGTGGCTCGACCCAATATTGTGACAAACACTATATTAAGTACAGTTCTGTAAACGCTTCGAATTCAACGTGGTGAAGTTGCACGAGACAAACAGTTTGCAATATATCCTAGCTAAACAGTACGCCTTTTGCAACGTGAAATATCCACCGTTATTTTGTACGATAGCGATGCGAGTACGCGGAGACGAGGGGTTGATCTGAAACAAATTTTGTGTAATGGTCACATGCTCATGCGGTTCAACCGGAATTTTAGAGGCTCAGTCCGCTAATCTGCAACACATTCGCTTATGCTGCTCGTTTTGTCACCTAATGAAGCTTTTCTCTGAATCCGGATGTTATAGCACAGTAGTATTGAAATAGATATTGAAACCAAGTTTTGTCTCGTCCTGTCGATAGAAAAGTCAAATAATAGTGAAACGCAGAAGTGAAGTAATTATTTTCTGTGTACTAGCAAAAAACCGATAGTCAAAGAAAGTCTCAAACGCTACTTCGTTCTAAGGCTATTCGGTGTAACATGGCCGCCATGTTGGTTATACCGCTCAAAATTTTTGTCTGGAAATTACACTGCTATACGATATTTTGAGTGCTTGGTGGATATTATGCAGCGAATCTGTAAAAGAATTGGCGCTATCCTTCCTCAGACTTTAGAACGTGCTAAACCCACTTTTTGCGGGCTCTTTTAGCAAATTTACTACGATGACGTATTATCTCGCATCAGCGGCGTAAACCGGATTCAAATTTGCTCAGTTCGCGTTGTCATACGTTCTGTACGACAAAGTTGTGTATACAGGAAGCGCTGTACAATGTATTTGCAAGGATAAGTTAAAAGAAACATGCATGATGAAGTTTATCGAGACATTCTATCCGAGTTTTTACAACAGAGGCCCACATATAAAAATGAGCGATAAGACAACAAGTTATGTCCTCTTCTTTTATAAAACTAACACCTTGTAGGCTCTAACGTTAATGCGTTAGCCTTGTTGTTACCACGGCTACCAGTCAATCATTACCCTTGCCAGTGTGAAGCCCCCAGCTATGCAATGTGACTCGTATCGTGGTTCATTTCTAAGTTGTAAGTCACAAACAGTTATGCAATACAGACTGAGTATACAGCTGCTGCTGATGGCGGTGACGACGTTATTCTCCAGCGAGGCGCTTGCTGACGTAGCCTGCTCTCAGCGGGTTATTGGGTCTAGTCGTTCCTGATATCGGCAGCGGTTCCGTTGAGCAACGAAGAGGGCGACCGGGAATGCCTGGAAGCTTCTTATATTCAGTCCTCTTCAAGCGAATAAACTAGAAGCAAGCAGACAGCCCAAGCAGCGTTCTGAAGATTCGCACAAAGTTGTGGTTTCGTGTAAAATTGAAAGTCCCTATAAAACTTCTAACTGGTAGATGGTGGCAAAGACAGGGACGATTTCAAAGGTCGCTGGCCGATCATCGCGGATATAAAATTCGATGGGAAATATAGATCATCGCACGTTGCTCCATGGTTAACAATTCCATGAAGCAGTTATAGTGAAGAAGTAAAAATTGGATCACTTTTAGTACAAAGTATTAGCTAAAGGCCATGGACCGATTAAGAATAAAGAAAATCGTACTTCGGTTAATATGCTTTCTCTATACATGTGTGGCCATTGATTTTAATTCGATGTTATCTACAGCCGTCCGGTGACAACCTAGGTTCTATTCAATGGTTCGACGATTACGGCCGCTCAGCCCTTGCGACTGCGAATGATGCCCGCCGTAAACTGATATTTATGTGTTACCAGAGTTTAACTAAAAGTAGCTAATCTAAGATCGAAAATTCATTGCCATCAACTGCTTAGCCATATTTCTAAAAGGCGAATGCCCTATAGAAAATGCTTCCAGGAGCAAAATTCTATTACTACTCAATCTACTGCTTACTAGTTCTGATACGTTTATCTCTATAAACCAACACACAACACGAACGCTGTACCTAGTTAGTACATAAAAACAAGTTCTTAAGATGTAGATGTAGTGTTGTTTTTTCCCATTTCTATTAAGTATAGTAAGTACGGAGGAAGCTGGATGGTGATACGGAAGAAATGCACCAAAATACTTATCTATATAGAGTTGAATGGGGCAGATCATTAGGGCTTCTATACTAACAGACACGTCCGGTGTAAACCTGACGGTGTCGAGTAAACTAAACATATTCTTACGTACTACCAACGACCGATGGCGGTCGTCTGCGAGTAATAAAGAATACAATATATGCGCTATTAATATTGTACTTGTAGAGGATCCCATGAATATATTCATAATGATACATAGTACTTGCTTATACATCAAGCTGATGAATATCGTCTTTTTCGTTGAGCCAATGAATACGTATAGTCGTTTAGTTGCTATCTCTGATACGGCCCGTTAGCCTCTGTTGTTAGCTACTATTTACTGTCATTCTCGCACTGTAGTCCACGATCTACCCACAGCCCCTATGGGCAATACATAAACTACAATTGAAATTGCTGCCACACGGCAACGATCATTGTACTTTGTTTCAATGTTCGATTTCGCCTGCTAATAACGACTTCAATATTTTATTTGTTTAACATATTAATGCTATTCATGATGCTGCCGCTGCTGCTGATATCTAGGAGACCAGTCGGGACCTGATTGATGACAATCATCCTCAAGGATATTAGGTCCTTGTTTCCGCCGCCGCCGCTGCTAACACCTCGGCTTCTTCCTCTAATTTTCTATCATCTTAATTCCGCTGTCCATCGTTCGCTTTTCGCTTTGTTCTGTTCCTTTATTCAACTACTCAGAACCGAATTGACTAGCAGCTAACTTCTGAACTGACGGCAGGCTAGCTGGTCGGCCTGGGCCGAATTTGCTCGCTGATTCGGTGGCCCCCCGTTTCCTATCTCGCTAGAACCCAGGCTTCAGCATTCAGCACCTATATTCCAAAAACCTTCCGAACCGTTCCTAACAGTTAAAGCAATCGAGCAGACTCTGCCGAGTTCGCTCGTCATTTCCGTACCCGCACTTTGTGCATACACACATACACAAATACGCAGAGCAGTAGACGCGCACACCGCACACACTTACAAACAGGGCACCGCGTTTAAAAGAATGCGCAGCACGACTCCTTGTCGTGGTTCAACAAATTTTTCGATCGCATGCGCTCCTCATCGCTCAAGTTTCTCGTCATAGGTAAATATATTCATGCTTTTCTTCCTTTTTTTTCCTTCGTTTCATGACTCCTTTCTCGTCGCCATTGCTGCCACCGCTGTCTCCGGTGGCGCTCGCAACGGCAGAAAAGCAACTGCAGCAGCAATAATAGTAGAAATGTTCGGGAACTTCGACCCGTGGTGCTTCTATGGCCCCTTCCCACCCGTAGGACAAGCAGCAATTTTGTGTCACCAAGCGACTTGAGGGTCTGTTAAGGACAATTAGACCACAGGCGGCTGTTGGCCGCTAGCGGGCGGCGTGGGCGGCCGCTTATACACGTGTCTTGATGGGACGGAAATTTTAGTTTGAGTTTTGGCGCGCTTTTACGCTTCGAACCGTCATAAGACTCACAAATAGAGATGTTGCCGGTACTAATGATGGGCGAGTATGTTAGCTCTCTACGCGTGGCTGTGCGATTCTGACCGCGCGTCTGCTTATCAGAGTCATTGATTTATCTGCGTAGACGTACTGGTGTAGGTGTGTTTGCAGCTTGAAGCATTTTCGAGCGGTGCCATTGAGTCATATGCTGCTCCACATCGTCGCTGTTGTTGACAGTAACTGAAAAAGCGTTATCCAGCGGGCGGCTTAACAGAACATCCGATAAAAGTAGCCGTAAATAGACGCGTATCGACGAACGCACGAATGTGCAAGACCAGGAGGCCGCTTGCGGGTTTTACGCAAATTGGGTCAGTAAGAAGGCATTGGTAGACAGTCGAAAGCAGTCGTATACATCTCTGCCACACTTGAAGTGTATACATAGTATATTAACTCGGAATTGCAAATTGCCATCTTAAGGTAAACGTGCTATGTCTTCCTGTGGACATATTTATAGAAGTGAAAACACTCGCATAAACATTCACTAGCGCATATGTTAGCTACCTCATAGGTTTATTTTTATTATAGGCAGACCTGTTTGCAAATAAAGCCTGTACACTTAATGAGACCTGTTTAAATAAAAGTTAGATTACTAAACACTATATTTTTATGGAAATCTTAGTCAGTTCAAAAAAGTGTATCTAATATTTGTAAGTGGCAAACTCAACCTGTTATATAGGATGAGGGAACTCAATATAAATGACTTCAACAATTTAACTTGTTTTTTTTTATTTTTAATTTAGGTATATGTTATAGCTGTCCATTACCTGCGACCGTTTGAACGGTAATTTGATTATTGCGCTATTATGCAAGTTTACGCTACGAAAGTATATAAAGTGTCGAAATTAAATCTCTATATCATGTTAAGATTTTTCCATGATAACATGATAGTCTATAGAGGCAATGTATCGTAGCTACGTTGGATCCTTCAACTATACATCTTGTCATCGTGATATTTGAAGTGCCAGAGTGGGCTTTATCGCGGGCAAGAAGCGGCTTAGCTTCGTTTGAAAATCTTAATTCGTTAATGTAAACTTCGTTCATCGTCTCCTTCAACAACACTTACGTAATAATCATCGAATCACGGATCATGAAGCTGCAGAGTAACACATCGGCACTAAATCTGTTAATAGACACCATAAAGTAAGCTGTACGTTTGCTTCAACGAGACGTTTCCTCGTCCGTCTAACTTCGTTCATCCATCCGCTGACGTGACCGTCTGCGATTATAGTTGAAGATCGATTTTTATCGCAAATCTTAGCTCAACGCAAGAATGTATCGTTGCTATAATATGAGAGAAAAAAGAAGTAAACGTCTGCACGTATTGGTTGTAATTCCCATTTATCAACCTGTCTTTAACTTAGCCAATTGACGGAGCTGAGTAACTACAATATTTTTAACATTGGTCAGATTTCGGTGCTAATACCTGTCAACTTTAGAATGGATCGGTTTCCGTTGTAGCTCTCAGCACTTCATTATTTACCCTCATATCGGGTATTCCGCGAAACTTATTTCCAGTTCGAAATTTCTTTCCTGGAATCTTTAGACCAACGGCCCTCAATGCTTATAGAATACGAACTTTATACGGCAGGCTGACTCTTCCGCTATAGCTCCACGATCGAACAATATACGTAAGCCATTGGAAATTTTTGATTTACTATGACTCGCCGTAAGACGACTGCTAAAAACCTCAGTGATCAAAGTAAGTGGTATCAGATTTTCAAAAAAAAAAACAAGTTAGCCGAGAAAATGGAGATTAACACAAATGTCGCACTAATCTAAAATAGCGCCGTTGTGAAATATCAGACAACCGCCGTTTCTCGCAACGTTCCATCCTCAATGACCCAATATCTTGAGAAAAAGGAACATTGTTAAAGATACTTTAGCTTAGTTCAATGTATATATATATATATATATTCTAGAACTGCTGCACACTGTATGTGTGTATGTCTATGTGAAAGGCTAAATATAACTGCAAAACAACGAGGGTGACGGAACGAAATGAAACAGGAGGTCTAGACAAAATTATCATTTTAGAATTATACATGTAACACCATTCAGTCTACAGTTGCTATAACGGCCAGATGAGAATTCTCATCACCCGAATACGAGGCAAACGATCTGTTCAATACTACACTCGTATACTGGGATATGCATTCACTCGATACGCATATATTTAGCTATAATTTGTCATACCCGGGCTTGAGCCTTAGCTGGACTTTTCTTAGAGTGGCGCAGCACTCACCCTTTACAGAACATTGTAGAAGTGCGGCGGAACGCAAGTAGGTGGTCATAAATTTACTGTAACTAAGCTTCCGGTAGAGTCTCGGTGAAGTTCGAGTTCCGATCGCTGGGTCTTTGGTATGCGGCGAATGGTGTGGGCACCGGTCAGGCACGATGGGGTAGCAGCAGGCCACAGTGCCTGGACCCGTTCACCGCTGACATCTGTTGGCGTGGGCTACGAGGCCTCTGAAACTTGTCGCTTATATCATATGGGGCTCCTTGCGTTGGACGGCAGCGGTTCTCCCAAAATTCCTTCGTTGACCGTAGAACGACGAAGCAAAACCAGGATTTCGTTATAGTCTAGGCCAGGGCTCTATGATCTACGCATCGAGCGAAAGGTGAGAACAAAAGGTCACCGCGAAAAGGCAGGCCATGACCTACCTTCTCGTTTACTCGCCGTTCTTGCCGCCTACCTTAATAGTTTATCCAGCTGCTGCCCTCACGTCTGCATGTTCAGGTCGTCGTCGTCGTCGTCGTCGTCCTATAGACACTCATTTTGTATGACGGCGCAAAAAGCAAACATCACAGTTGTAACATCAACCTAATAACCTGCATAAAGTATCTTAGAAGATGAAAACCCAACCGGTGTATGGACCTATGAGCTATTGGGCGGAACTTTTCGTCCAATTGGGCAGTGCAAAGGTTCCGGATTAGCAAAAACTATTAATTGATCATACCCAGAACCAATAGACATACCTGCGTTCAAAAAAATGACTGCTACTACGTACAGTATACTAGTTTAGATAAACTGCTTATTCGAAAGCTAAGCAAATCTAGTGAAAAAAACCTTTACACTATAGGTATCAAAAAAATTTTCTGCTTAACTAGTGTTCTCAGTACCAATATTTTTGATCTTATTTTTAACATCTTCTTATATTTACGTTGCAGCTGATGAGACACTAATGCACCTAACCCACATTGACTTGTGACATCAATTGCACGATTGGTCTCTTCGATCGGTACGACATTACGGGCTTTCCCTATATCCACCTGTGAGAAATAGTGCACTTTGGCCATAGTGCTTCCATGCAGCCTAAGAGCTTCGTTGTTATGTTAACCGTCTATTAACTCATACGTTCGAATATGCATCTTTATAGATGGCGTGCAATAGACAAAACGGTCTTCGATGTTAAAAGTAGGCCACTCCGTTTGGCTTTTCCTTCTCCATTAGGCACGTTAACTACATCGACAGGCCATGCAGAGGATATGGCGCTCACAGGATAGCCTATTCGATACGAGGTAGAAGCACCTGGTAATGCAAACGAATGCCATTAAATCCCCGCTGAGTGAAACATAAAGGTGGCCGAGTAGATGATCATTGCGATGAAAGAGATGCTATAATGACGCCGTTGCCGGGGACGGTCCTATTCCATTGGCGAAAAAGAATCCGGAGTCGCTCACTCAACGATGCCAGCCAAACTCTGATCATATTTCGTTAATAACGACAAATACCTAGCTATTGTGCCATAATATGTAATAACATGACTCTGCTTGTTCAGCATTAATGTACCCGTTCCTGTAACGCTGCCAGCACGAAGCACTTCGAGCGGCGGGAGCTGATACGACAGGGCACAACAACGACGACGACGACGACGACGACAGCGTTGTCGTTAAGTCTGATCGTAATAACAGCACTTTGTTTTGGAAAGTAATGAAACAGCTCAGAAAGCATTATTTGGTTATTACTTGTCATTTTCTTTTGTTGTCCATTGTTGCCTTACCTATTCATCGGTGCTCTACTCTGAAGGCGAGAACGAGGTTATGCTTGTACAACGATAGAACTGTATTAACGTCTTCAAGGCGCCCAGTTTGCTATATAACGAATATTGTGGCCGCTATAATTAGCACGATCGAATTGAATCGTTATGGGCACTAACTGAATAGGTGCCAATCGGTAGCCCTCTGAAGAAAAAGAGAAAATGGAATGAACAATATACAGATATTGTTAGACAACGTTATAATGCTGTCGATGGAATTTTCGAAAGAGACACACTAGGATCCTCTGTCTCGTTCGTTGCTTCGAGCTTTACATCCGGTATTACCGTTAGCCATCCCATCAAACCGCTGGCCCTTAGCTCGAAACGAGCTGTGTCTTTGCCTGCTTTCGAATCTAGGCCACAACCTATTTCTAAGATGACCAGGCAAATACGTTATCCACGAAGCTATTACAGGCACAAAATACTCTAGCAGCATGACAGAACACCCATACCCCTTACCCCGTTAAAAAATATATATAACACAATAACGAAATAGTACTGAAAATCAATAGAGCTAGTCTATAGTAAAGAAAGTAGAGCTCCTCCACCGCTATTATTAGCAATTACAATGCTTGCCCCTATTTAAAAATACACTATGCCCCTATTTGAAAACACTTGTTATGCTTCTCTTGTCAAAGTAGTAGTGCGAAATGGGCCATACAGACTTGACACGCTGGGCGTTCTGTGACACGCAAAATAGAATGACAGTGTGGTAAAGTATGAACGGATAGTCCCTGTCGTAGAAGACGAGTGAATCACATGAAATAAACAGAAATTTCGCAAATGGTCTCGTTCTTTGCTATATGATTCAAAATATATTGATATAATGCTCTTATTTTATATTTGGCGGCCAATAATTGCCCGACATTACATAGTAAATAAAAAAAAAAAAATACTTAATATCGGGAGGGGCTATTCTTCATAACACAGATTCTTCTTTTATATCAATATATTTCGGCCCCTAATATTTAGTCTAGCGAAGGCATACATGCGAAAAAGTTGAGTAAAGATGCTGCTAACCCCCCTATACTTCTTTCCAATAGCACACTGTTCGTCCCTAAGCGATACATTTTTAGATCGGCGTTTTGTTCACAATAGCACAAATAGTTTAATAATGATTCATTTATATGGTACTCGATGCGCTGGGGCATAGCAAAAACGCTCGATCGTCGCCATTTACCTATGTCGCTACCATGTGTTATTACCCAACGTTCATATATAACTTTTTAAACGCAGATTATCAGCGTAATTCTCGTGAAGAAACTATATTCGTTCTTTTAAGTTTTCAGCTGTAAATCAACCCGTCTAGCTTTTTGCGTGCATTCACGTCAAACGAGTCCTGTTACAGCTACACTGGGTGTCAGGAAAATAATCCGAAACAGACCAGGAGTTAGCCAATCATAAATAAACACTGCACAATTTTTCTGAATAAAGAGAGTTACTATAATATATAAACATAGTCACTAAACGATTATAGCGTTCGCTGTGATTGCGCTAAGTAGGAACTTCCTACTTCCAATGCATCACCAAGTTAACAAGCGTATCGGAGCTGATATTCGACTAGCCACTCCTATTCGTTGGCCTGAACGTAAGTTTCAAGCCTACATTTGAGGAGTGAACCGTAAATATAACTCTCACGTCAAGTGACCTTTGCCGACACATCGGTTGTTGTCTAGTTGGATAAGCTTAGCGTTAAAAAAAAATCTTTGCCTTAATCGCGATTTAGATAAGGCCGACAATGTCAGTCGCTCTAAAGGGACGTTACCATTATGTATTAACTATCATATGACCATGTAGCTTTTTGCCTCTTTCAGGGCTGTTGTCCGCACCGAGCTCGAAACAGATTAATTCAGTATTATCTAAAAATTATGTCCTACTCGTATACACTGTACTACATAGGGCAGGGCAGGACATTAAAAATGTTACGCAGTCTAGATAGTATTATCCGGCATAATGTGTAAAGCTTCTACCTAATAGTACTCATAATGACGTTGCATGGTACGTAAAGGTGGAGAAATACTCTGGAGAGAAATGTTCAGAAAATACGACGTAAAACAATGTTGCGTACTCTTCCTATAGCTGCTCTGTTTTCCAGCGTCGTTTTTCTTTGAAGGTGCGGGTGGACTTTTTTAAAGCGTTAAATGTCTTGCCGGTTTTTCTGCACCACTTTCTTTCCGCTTCCTGTCCTTGCAAATAAGGAATGCTTGGTTTCTTTGCGAAGATATCTGAAAGACAGCACGGGCTGTCTCTGATCTCGGATTACAAAATGATAGCCTGCCCACTAAGCTACAGAAGAATCGAGTGGCCTTCATGGACCTCCAAGAAGATCGTTCTCCTCTAAAGCAACCGACCGATATTTGAAAGCAAACTTCCTCCGGGTGAAGTGAGTGATGGAAGCTTTCATGGTAGCCATCTTGTATTTTTAACGGCTGATGCGCTGTCGACCGATGTACTTTATCATGTGGCTGCCCTGACGGAGCCTTCTAGTCGGCCGCGTCAATCCTGTCATTTTACAGAATACATTACCAGAGCATATTATGTCTTTTAACGTATAGACAACAAGCTGCTTAAATCGCACGTTCGTGGCTCGCTGGTCATCTACTGTTAGAATTTTACGAGTTTATTTTTACGCGGTACCTAAAAACAGCCAAGGAAATAAAACGAAACCTAATATTTAAATTTACTTTCGACATTTAGGGCTATTCGGGTAAGACGGTGCTTAAGTACTTCGAGGATGTCGATGGAATTAATAAGTGGGTTCGATAGCTATAAACTAGTTATAACTGCGACCTTTAGCAAAAGGGTAGAAGTAGATTGGGTGCATGGGTTTATTAGGCCCGTCTCCCGATATTCTGAATACAACAGAAGCTATGAACGGACAAAGCTGAGAACGATGTATGAAAAAGGCTTTTGTTTAGTTGGGCTTCCACATATCGGTAACGGCCCGATAAGTGACATATGATTAACAATATTGTCAGTATGCTGTGCCTGAATTAAGATAAATTCATTATTCGATGCAGTGGCTTGGACAAATGAAACTCTGGCTGAGAAAGCCAAAAGTTATTGGTTCGAGCCAAACCAATGCCATATACTACACATCGTGTTTGATAAGGGAAATAAAGATAAATTATTGGGAAAAACCATATATTGGTCCATTTCATGCTCGACAAAATGTATACCTTGAATGGGAAGCAGCTTATGTATTTCAATGGTTGAAAAGATCCTAGCTGATCGTTAATGCTTGGCGTGTTTATGAGAACTTCAACGAAGCTAGCATGCTCGTGGTCTAGCTATACGCGTGAATACTTTAAATCATTAATTTAACGTAGCCCGTTAAGACGTTGTACAAAAAGAAGGTTTTAGAGGAATTTTCCATTTTTTACTCGTATTCCCCCTGCTGGGTAGAATGACGGCTCATTTCAACGATGAAGGTTTATTAATACCTAACGAAAACAAACGACGAATTATACAAACTTAGCCAACGCGCGTTAGAAGGTAAGGACCCATCATCCAGCTGTGTATGACATCGGGTAATTTTCTGACAAACCCAAATCGTTCCCGCTTCGGTGGTGGGAAACGAGCCAGCTAAGTCGTTATGAACATCTTTTTGAAGATGTTCGATTTTGATGAACAGCTAGTACTCCCTCTCTTTTTGATAGTAAGAGCTAATTTTGTCAAGCAACCTAAGACCACGGTACATACCTGTGTCTTTGGGTCCATCGTTTTGGGTAACAACATAGCTGATGTGTAAGGAACAATGCTCTTACAATGTAACGTCGCTATCACATATTTCTTGCATGCCGTGCAGAAAAGTTGAGATACTTAAAGCCGGCAAGCGTTTACTATTGTGTTGCGAATATGGTTAAACCTATCTGCGCCTGTTTCGCCCTCGTAACGAGCTCTTTCATGAGCATTGGCTCCAGCATTGACCTGTCTAGATGAGAAGCTTTGACTCGAGACATTTCCAGCGTTTTCAGTTGCTGATATACCTGCTAAACATTGTGTTCGATTTCAGCAGTAGTCTTCCTCCTTGAGGGGGCGACACCTTTTGTTCCAGGTACCTCGCTAGAAACCTAGACCTGTTTGGATATCGTATTCGTTAAAGAAAATGCAAACCCTTGGAAAGCTTTATGATATTGGTAGTTTAATAAAGAAAATATGTTTTATTCCAAATCTACGCCTGTAAAATCTATTGCTGATTTAAGCTCTAGGTCTTCCAAGATGCCGCACGGCTTTGCTAAACCTTTATGCAGGTTTGAAAAGGATGCTGAATTAATAATATGAACCTAGCAAAGCTCTAGTTGTATGAACAGCACGTGCAATTGAGTCGCTAACATCGGAAGTGTCGATAAAAAACAAAAATTCTCCACAGAGTCTCTTCTAAGACTCGATCAGAACACAGAGCTAAATTAAATAGAAGAAAAACAATTGCTTCTAAAAGTGTGTTTATACGTAAATAATCACTAAGATCTATAACACTGTCTCGAACAACAGCGCCATGTGTTAAAAATGACATTTTTCTCGTCCTGAATACGGAATATATTGTACTTTCAGGCGTATTCGTTGGAATAAGAAGGCCGATCGTCTGTACATGTTTGCAAGGTTAATCTTTACAAGAATATTTTAAAGTTCGCTGCTAATTTAGGGATAGGTAAAATTTCTTTTCAATGGCAACTGTGTTGTATACGAGCAGACAATGAGGCTGGCATTGCCTATTCGTTTGCTTAGGTGATGCCAAGCAAGCTCTGAAGCTCGAGAAAAGCCTCTCCTATTTCATTCAGGAGAGTCGAACGCCCGACATAGTCATTACGCTTAGGAAGACAATGCCCTTACTACGCTGACTAGTGCTCCTCAAAAGACTGGATATTATGTACATTTCCAGTTTCTTTTTTCTTTGTTCTTGTGCGAAACCTTTGTTCGTCTACCGCCTCCGAATGACAGGCCGGCGAGTCCGCTCTTGCGTGTGACATTCGCACCTCGCATCATGAAGTGCTATTTCAACATGAGGAAACAACTGGAAGAATTAAACTAGTACTATCCTATGAGTTACGGAAATAATTTGGCTACGATTTTTAGAAAAATTGCTTTTCGTGCAGCAGAAGATACAACGTTTATAGAATCCAATCGTTTTAGCAGTCTCGCTCAAACAGATTTTCATTGATCCTACAGCATTGCGTATTTTTTTTTTTTTGCAATTCAATATCTCAGAAGTGTTTAGATGTACGCAGCACGAATGTACGCGGGGCGAGCCGTTTTTCCTGTATAGGGTTGGTTATTAACTAGCGGATGCAGAACCGATCGACGGCGATAACGCTGAAAGCTGGCCTAAGTAGGGGGAGGGATTGAGGAATAAGCGAGAATTAGGTGACGTATTTTTTGGCGAAATGGTCGATTTAATTATTTCTCGTCACATTAAGTCACTCGAGAATGAAGATAGGTACTGAAGAATGTAGCATGACTCGATGAAAGTACATGGACTTCAAATGTATTTGCGGCATGCTGTGGACGACGAACTGGGCGTATGAACAGCTACTATTAAAAAACAATGACCAAAATGTGGAAGAGCACATCTTGGTCGTACCGAAGAATACCGAACCGACGTACCGAATGAAGAATAACCTGTCGGTAACAGTGACATAATTACGTCGCACGAACACCCTCGGGAACTTGGGGGACCCGTTGTCATTGTTATGATGAGTTGACATTTACGTAGCTGCATTAGGAAAATAAAGAATAGTCACCCGACGCGAGGTTTTCGGTGCGTAGTACCGATGAACAACCAGCGTCCCCGCAACTGTTCCGCATAGGATCGGGTTTAGGAAATGAAGGATGGTACTATTGTGCCTGTATATTTAAAGGTCTACAAAGCATATATCGCCTTTCAAATGTTTATTCACAGTAATATATAAAGCAATACAAATTGATAGCCAAATTTGGAAAGCCATATTTTTCGAAGAACGAAGATTGTCCAGCTCAGGCATCCAACTAAATAGCTTCTGCTCTTGTTGACTGGGTACCAGAGAAATGACTGAAAGCATATGTTAATACAACTTAAGAAATTCCTATTTTTACTTTATAAAACAAATTGTTTAAAATTAGGGTTTTTAAAATCAAGTGAATAAATTAGAAATTTGACGTATATATTAGGCGACTAACGGTCGCGTTTTGTTTCACTTCAAGTCTTAACAAATGTATTACATGGTATATGGAATAAAAATTTACTTCACAAGATAGAACATTTGGCCTAGCTTCAAAGCTATTGCGGGTCTCATTGTTCACCTTCTCTACGTTCAGCAGAACTCGCGAACCATTTTTGGGCATCGATTTATATATATATATATATATATACGTATAACTATCCGAAGTCGGATTGCATGATTTTATGATAAGTCTGGCTTTTTATTATAAGAACGCCACAAAAAGTCGGCTTTCGCGTAAAGTCGTCCTAATGCACAGGAACTATTGTCTGTAATATTGATCGATAGTATGTGTATTCGTTCGAATATGGTTCGCTTCTAATGCCTTTATTGGATCTGAGTAGTGAATGACCATGTATATAATCTCGCTATATTCGTCTGTAATGGAAAATGGCCAGATGAGCGGAACTACTTCCTTTGACCGCCAGCCCTCCCAGCCAAGCCTGTTTGCTTCTACTCCCTTCGTCCTTTTCCTTCGTTCACAACCAGTTGCAGACATAGTCTTTCTTCTTTAATGATAGTCTACTCCGGCCAGCCGTTGGTACCTTCACTGTGGCCTAATGATTTGCCTAGTCGATCAATGGTGACTGACAGGTCATGCCAACCTTCTGATAGCGTTTCTTTACGCGCAAGTGGACATGATAATTTGGGATCACTACAGCGTTGAACGCTCTCTCACAGCGTATCTTCGGTAAGGTGTTCTAATGAATGGAATCCGTTTTCATGAATAGATTACCATTATTGGGAGCTGAGCAAAGTTAGTTTTTATGAATGCACTTTGACTGCTTAAAACTTCGACCTGTAACCGTTGCTGTACATTATAGACGACCTGATTTAAAATTTATAAGGACGGATTAAATAATCGCTCCTTGCGGTACATCTGCATATCGAATCAAGGCCATTTTTGGGTTTTTATTGATAGTTATACTTTTTTTTATTATAGTTATTTTATTATATTATAGTTTCTTAATATGCGCACCGCACTAGCCGGAAGTTATATACGTTATAAAGAAAAAGCATTAAGCGATCGTGAAATAAGGGTCCAAGCAAACTATAGAAATACTGTTTATTAGAGATGCTCAAAGGGCAATTACTGGCTTATTTTCCACTAGTCTCTGTTGTGTTTTGTGAGCTGGATTCACGCGATACCAGAAGAGTACCCCGCGTATTGGTACTGCTACCCCCTAACTCATTTTCAGATATAATAATAATAATAATAATAATTATCAATTATTCACAACAGTTCGCTCCGTTTGGGACACGAAATACAGCCATAATTATCACAAGCAGCGCGATATATCCATGGCTCGTTATATGTCTCTTACAAGCGCGCCAAAACATAACGAGCAAGCATCGAAAGGCAACGTTCTACGTGATTCAGGCAGCAAGCTGCTTCGTACCATTGGCAGCGGTAGTCGCCTCTGAGAACGTGATAATCGGTAATATATGTGGTAAAGTGCGTAAACCACGTACCGAGCCGTAGCGTGCCGATTGGTTTTCGCACTGCCCTTCCAGCTGATACTGGCTATTGTACCGACCCGACAAAATACTAGAGGGATGCCACTCGGTTTCGATTTATACTTGTGGATCAACCTACGGTAAGGTTTTGTTTCTTTTAAGTTAAGCTTTCGTTTCAACTCCTTCAGGAATAGCAGCGTGTCATATAGTAACTGAACTGGTCTGCTTCTTCCCGGAACATGCAAACCTGGCCTTACTTGATCAAGGGCTTCAAACTGGTTGGCAGCAAAGCAGTCCTATATTAGCGGTAACACAAACGACGCACGACAGGCCCTCCCTTGAAAAGAACGATGCTTACCATGGACAGCCAGCAGACCAGCCTCGCAGGCCAGAGTAAATCGCACGTTATTTTGCTTTAGTCTCTTAACATGTATTTGCGAGCATTTTGTTATAATCGAGTAGCGTTTCTGCCATCGAACATTTCTGCTGGATACGGTGTTGAAGCAGCTAGGTGCCGTCAAAAATGCTGCTACACGAAAATTCAATAGGTAAAGCAAAAGGCGAAGACAGGGAAGACGACGGAACAACTTGTGACAATCATTGGAGAAAAGACGGTTGCAATAACAGGAAAATGGCCCGGAATAGTTTGAACGGTCAGCACCCGGCAGGGAAACAAGCGAGTATGGCCGTTCACTGCCTACATTGTGCAAGTAAGCAGCAAACGGATAAGCGAGCGGAAATGGAAGGATCAAACCTGACGTACCGCCGTCCTCGCAGAGTAGAGCTGGACGGCTGCTACCTAATATCGATGCGATGGCGACTCAGACGACGCACGCATTCGAAAGCAGTAAGTAAAAATTGGCATTGACATTATGTCTATACTGGAGCAACAACTTGAGGGTGACAGTTTCTGAACGATTCTGTCGTCAACATTAGATCTATCTGTCTGATGCAGCAGCAGAATGTCTCAGGCCGAAGTAGGTACACGGATAGGCCTCTTCGTTTTACAGACACTTAAGGCTGTCAGATTCAGCTTGACGATGCGAACAAGTCGTCGCTGCCGCCGTCAGCATCAACAGGATCATCACAACTAGCTGAGTAAGTAACTCCACAGCTTCAGCGGTATCTGTCTATATAAGTGTGTGGTTGTTTTATCGCAAACTAAAGCATCTTGAAGTGTAGCAATGATGACTCCGGCTGACGAATATTGACTGTCGCAGAATTTTGCCTTAGGGAACGATACGCCATTGACAAATGTCAGTTAGAATATGTGGAGGCAGAACAACAAACTATGTAAACGAACCGGTTAGATTAGACAGGCAATTGGGAAGGGCCTGAACTGAAATAATAAACAATTTCCAGCTTTCTCTGGAACAAATAATTGCGCACTCTGAGCCGGAAGCTAACTTATGCTCAGAAGCTATTTCAGAAGAATTTTCATATTGCAAACTCGTTCGTAAACTGTTTTGACAGAATCAGCCAAGATACCATAAGATGGGGTCACAGGTTTTTTAGCCATTTTAGAACTATCTGAAAATGCAGCCCTTGTTATATGGCGACGTCGTGAAACAGTCAGATGCTGCTTGAAGGGACTAAGTCTTTATCGAAATTACTATTAAATTATAGACTCGGATCGTCTGCCGAGCCATACTTATATTCAACGTTTATAATTACTAGGAGGAGTCACTTTTATTGAGTTTGACCTCGATAGAAACAGCTGTACTGCGAGTTTAATGAAAGAGATTAATTTGCTATTTACAAATTAGGCTTCCCCTTGCGTTCCCCGTACTGTGGCCCATCCAGACGAAATGACGCCTACGAGGGCATTACCGATCGTTCTGGCTAGCTGACCCAGTTTGGGTAGGTGCCCACACGGTAAACGTTTAATTACCTGTTAGTCAGACAATCAGCTTATATTTTGTAGGGGCGGTCCAAGGAGGGGATCCCCAATACATTGAGCGTATTCCTCCCTCACTACATTCCAATAATTTTAGACCTACCACACGGATCACGCAATTACGTAAATCGTAATGGATGATTCCCGCGCAGGCGGATTGCTTTAGCCATGAAAGCCTATTACGCGGAGGAATGCCATCAGGTGATACGCGTCTATTTGTCTGAATACATTGTCTAGTAAACTACATTTTGTATCTGTTGTTAAGTAAATGCTCTAGTTTTTTTAGCAAATAATTTCACACATTGTATGAAATTTTCAAATATTTGGCGCTAAAAGAAATAGTGATGAAAAAAAGATGAAGGAATGGGCGGAGAGTATGCGTTAACTGTTATTATCCAGAAAACTTTTTCGTATTATTAAGACAACTTGATTTATTTATGTGTAAAATGAGCTTGTCAAAGGTGACAGCAGAGACTGTAAATAAAAAATCAAGCTATGAATTAGTTTCTTTAACAGGGCCGTCGATAGAGGAACGCCATATCAATAGTGGGGTAGAGAAATGAGCACTCAACAGCAAACGTTATTCTGTACAAAATTAATTCGATGAAACGTTGTTGATATGATATCATAAAGTGCCATTTTTGTCATCGGCAGTTGCCATCTACAACACCGTATGGGTAAAACGAAATGTTGAAAATGCTGCGGTGTTAAAATAAGTTGTTCCACAACGAGTGTCTGATACTCGATATACCATGTTATCTATAGATTGATACGTTTTAGCGCGAAGAGTTTTGCTGCTGCCCGCTAAAGGGTCTCTGAAGTGTTAACGCCGATGCGAACCGTGTTTGTACGCTCTGCGGCTGGATGTTCTTATAGGGAGGTGGGCGAGCACTTCGTAGCCATGTGAACGTTTTCATTCGATGTTGCTATAAAAAAAGAAGCATTTCATGTTTTGAGATTTCCCTGAGGCTAATCTTTGCGAGTGTTTACGCAGAAATGGCGAACATTGCCGAAATTCAGCCGAGCTTCATGAACGAGTGAGGTGTCGATAGCTGAAAGTGCAACACGCTCTGCTGTGCTAAGCCTCTGGAATAAGATGATTTTCTGTTCGACTGCAAATATAGCGTACACCTTTGCAAACATATACACTAATCTCGTGTAAAAAAAAGTACCATTTTGAAATAAATAGAAACAACAGGATAATTTCTGCCCTATAGCCGGCATGGGGTCGTTCGCATACTAAGTAGCTATTGAATTAGCAGTACCTAGTGCTGGATTGACTGTATGCAAACTTCCGCCCATTGATTAGGTTAAGGACTACAGCTGACAAGACCTGAAAGAGGAATTGTAGGAGATACATATAGTAAATTGTGACAATACAACGACGTTCTTTATTAAGCTCTGTTTAATGTCTGCTCCCAAAATGATCCCAGGACGACGTGTTCAATCGGGCAATATTAATAGGATTAGGATCAACAGGGCAGAGCAGATAGACATAGAAGTAATTGAACGAAGTTCTGAATTCAAGAGTGTTCTGTATAGCGGAATCGTTATGGCCGAATGCATAGGTGACTACTCATCAGATTCACCTCAGCGCCGGTAAATCCAATAGAATTGTGTTGATATAAATGCCTTTAACTTTGAAAAGGCCTGTAAGTATGACACAAATAGACATCTGCAAGGACCTACTTATCCGCAAAAAAGCCATAACATTTGAAATTTAAAAACAATTTTCATTCCTATCTATCTGCTAATTCGAAGGGTAAATATTTCACACAGTTAAGATATCAATTTGAACAAACGGCTTTTCTGCTTAAATTAGTACCTTAGCTGAACCCACAACGGTTACGTCAGCTACTGTATTCCAGATCTAACAAAACCGATAAAAAAAAAAAGATTCATATTTCCAATTTTGTAGAATTATTACAATAGTATGTCTACGCTCGGTTATCTTGAGGGCGTTTAAACTATTATCACAGTTGTCACTATGATAAGTTAGTCTTGGTCATGTACTTGATTAACGTACCAGGTATGGCAACTGTACGGCGTTTTCAAGACAGCGCAAGCTTGAACTGCAGCGTCCAAGTTCCTACGTTGAAGTTTTCTCTTTACAAATAACGTGATAAATAAATAAATGCTCATGTATGCCTGCTAAAGGCCTGCAGAGACCGCTAGTAAAAGTCAGTATAATCGAGTATTAATTAATGCAAATGATTCTTGTTGCATCATGTGTGCTTTTAATAATACATATACTAGTATTTATACACATAAGAATACACAAAAATGGTAGATTTCAGGTAGACCGACAACGGAGGTGCACATTTGCCAGCTGGTTCATCTCGGAGTGAGTGCGTGTTTAATCGGCGACGTTCACACGGAACAGCCCAGCGAATACTCAAAATTGCTAGGATTGACTCTACAGAAAAAGTATGTTATGTTTTTCCAAAGTCTACCATTCAGCTTTCTCCCAGTTGGTGGCCATGAACTTATATTAAATCCATCTATGTTGACACAAGCTGAATGTTTGCCTTCTCTCTGTTCGCAGCCGCGACTACCCCAGCCCACCCACTCCACATTGTCAGTTCCTGCTGTGGACCCTTTTAAATTACAAGACTCGATCTGCTATCGCTGTTACAGAATAAAAGGCTGCTGTAAAATCAAGCGGTCCCCATTTGAGTATAACCACCGATGCCCACCTTCCCTTCGCCTGTTCACTCTCTGAGGTGCCGTCTATCAATCGCTGCCGCTGCTGTTGCTGCTGGGTTTGGTTTAAAGATGATGACGACGGGGACGGCATCAGAGCCAGTGAGTCATCTGCGGACGAATCATTCTCACAGAAATAAAGGTTCCAGCTGTTTTCACGAAGGCCAGCTGTAACTTCGTAAGCGTTTCGCTAGCTAGCTAGCCGCCGATTCTAGCTAAATTTCTTAAAAAAACATAGATACTAGTACCGCTGCCATTCTGCGACTCTGTCCGGCAGCGGGTGCTGTTGCTTCTGCTGGTACTTACGAGGTGCTACCGTTCCTTGTGGGATGCATTTTGGAACGTAGCAACCGTACAACCCGAAAAGACCGATGGCACGACCTTATAACTATTCCACATGGGCAATACAAGAAACGTGGTCATCTATTGCCACTTCTGTACCGCAGTAATCGTTTCGCGCGGCACTGAACTAACTACGCACGATCAATGCCGAAAGAATAATATCACAAGTCTGCGTTAAGCATAAATTCTGGTCATTCTGAGTAACCAGACTACATACATATATATATATATGCGATGTCACAAGGGTCAATTAAAAAAACTAACAAAGAGCTAGCTTTGTAATATCACTTTTATCAATCTCTTGCAGGATATAAGACGTATATGTCCATATAGACAAAATAGTTAGTAGCCAGCCATACTTAAAATAAATAGAAGCCCGTAACCGTAACCTCTGTCCTATTCAATAATGTTAGCTTTCTTCTGTTCTATCGCTAAACGATGTTGGAGGCTGAAACCCACTATATCGGGGACAGGAACAAAAAAAGACTCTCTCGTATTCGCGACGATATGAACAATAATCAATAACTAGTACTGTGTAATAGCTTAATAGTTTGTCACTTGAAGGATGTCGGGCTTCGTTGTTTCTTCGATCACACAGAGTAGCCAAAAAGAGATGGGGTGAAGGGCAGCGCAATGCTAGAAGTGTATGTTTCTTTGGGCGGTAAGCAAACTACCACTCGTAGCTGCACTTTTCCCTTTTAACCCCTCATCCCTGCGCCTAGTAGCTTTTCTAAGCATTGATAACGTCGAAAGTTCCTTGACCCAAGTGAAACTTATGTATTAGGTACTACTGACAAACTAGCAACTAACTATTATTGTTGATGAACCGTTGTAGGACCGAACGCTTCTTTTCGTTCGCTTCTTTGCTACTCTATTTGCGTACAGTATGATCGACTCTACTCTGTTACACTGTAGGTGTTTGCCGCTGACATGAATGAAGGTCTGTATATGTGTGCGTGTAGATCCGAAAGATGGAAGTAGAGCGAGTAAGCCTTTCAATAGTTCCTGCTCTTCACAGATCCGGGGAGATAGTACCAGCACTTTTTCGAGAGACGTAGAAAGAATGAGAACGTGCGGGAGAGAGAAAGGGGGAGAGCGAAAACCACTGTGCAGAAAAGAGGACTGCCATTGTAGCAGACTTGTGACTATTATAACCCTAAAGGGAAGAATCGTGTGCGACAGTAATATCTGAATGTAGACGTGTGATGGCTTGACTTCAGTGACAAGCCCGGTCATTGATATCTTCCTTTTTGGAAGCAATGTTCGGGAAACCAAAGTTCGCAAGCGGATGACTGATAACCCACAAATATGAATGTCACGGGAGACTTCTCGTTTCGGAAGCACTTTTAATAAGGTGACATGTCAATGCTACACACGTATTTATATATATGTATATATATATATATATATATATATATATATGTATGTGTGTATCGATACTTTTCTAATCTTAAGGTTAATTGAAAGGTTAAAGGAAAAGTTAATTGGATTCTCAAGGGTGAGCTTGTGACGGGAACATTTAGTTCAAGTAACTACTTTGAGTAAGCCATCCGCACTCTTAAAAGGCCTTAGTCACTCATTAAGGATTGTGCGCGACAAAAATCTTTTAGCAACGGTTAGCGTATCAAAAGCTCTTTGTTGGATTTTACTGGATATATTATACATATAGCTAAGATTTATGCGTGTTTTCGTAGGCACTTTGTTTTTTGGGAAGGGGAATGAGATTTCCGCTACAAGGAAAGGGTTAGACAGACTAGTGCCCGGCCATGGCATACATATAGGAAGTACCACTGGTGAAAGCGCCTACCAGTGTAAACATTTATTTTATTATTGGGCATATTTCGTCTCAATCAAGAAAATACTAGTTCGCAGAGATATTGCAAGAATTTATTGAGGCGTAGTGAGTGGATCCAAGTCTATTCAATGACGTTAAACGAAAGAAATCTCCTATGATGCATCTTTTCTTGACGTTCTGTACACACAAATATTCATAAACCATCATGCTCCGTTGAGAACAGCTTTTCTTCCCTCGGAATGCGGTTTCCCTACACGAGCTGCTTCGAAGGCTTTGAGGTACGCAGGAAGGCGTCTAGGGATGAAGAGACTACGCCAGTGAAGGAGAGTGAGTCCCTTCATCGTACGGTCTTTGGGCGTTCAGATCCATCCTTCACCATAGCGTGGTCATCAGAGGAAGCAGTAGCAACCCTGCAAATGCGATTATCATACAAGTGAGCATGTTTGAAGCAGCTATAGCAGTAGCAACCAGCGAAGTGGTAGACGGTTGGTCGGAGACAAGCCGACAAGTATCAGGTCGGCATGGTCAGAGTGTGGACGGCGGGGACCAATGGAGAGGGAAGACGAACGAAATAGATCAGCACTGGTAGTACATAGAAGAAGAACGAAAAGGAAAAAAAACACCGTAGGAGAAGACGGAAGATGGTGAGAAAGTAGGAATTGCTAGTGCCTTCCCTTGATCGTTTGTTCTGCTGCTACCGCTATGACTACCAGCATGCGCCTACTCTGAGCAGGCTTGCTGCAACAATGGCAAGCCAGTTTGACGGCGGAGGCGGCAGTAACAGCAGCGTAACAGCACTCCGTTCGTTCGGTCGAGTGGAGATGACGCTCACTAGTGATGATTATGATGGCGCGGAGGCAATAGTTGGCCAAACGGGGCTCTGGGTTTTGAACTAGATCGAAACCGGGCAGTGCCGATTCTATCTCATAAATGGAGTAGCGCAGTGCGAGTAGCAACGCAGGCTCGATTGGGGTAGAGATGCTGTCGGCCCGTCCAGTTTTAACGAGAAGGAAGCGATAGAGAATCGGTGGGAGGGTAATTCTGGCCAAGGGTTACATGACGGATTTAGGGTGGGGTTCACAAGCAAAAGAGGTGGCAACAGTCGAAGTCACTTGGATAAGATATGGACTTTCGGTATTTTTGTAAAGACATATGAGTGCCTCTTCTTCAGCTTGCCGTTTCGCTTATAGAAAAAGATCTGCCAGACGGCGTATCTGCGTCGGCAAGGGGAACGGGCGCGGCGGCTCTTCTGCAGCTTAACTCAACGAGTGGCAGAAACAGTTTCGGCTAGCCCAGCCGCGAGCGGACGCGAAAAGGAAACGAAAACTTAGAAGGGAATAAGCGAGGGGATGCACTAGTACCAGCGTTGCTACCGATCAATAAGGCGAGGCAAAGCAGCAATGGAGAGTCAGAGCAGGAGCAAAAGATGATTGGAGAGGAATGGAGGGCTGCTGGCAAACGAGTGAGACGAGCAAAAGAAAGCCGAAAAAACTGCCAAAAAGAGAAACACCGAAAGTGACAGAGCAAAAACATTTTAGGAACTGAAGCGGTGCTTCTTGTCTTCGAGGTGCTCCTCCCTTCAAGCGCACTCAAACGTTTCGATTTGAGGGCGTTTTTCTTTTGTAGGATTTTTCCTCTGAGCAAATCTTTATGGACGCCCATTTCATACAAGATTTAGAGTCCAGAATCAGTCGATGTATGTAGCTATTTTTACTTTTTGTCCCATCCGATACCGTCGAGTAATGTATGCGGACGCTTTGCGAATATAAAAACGTGTTTATTGCTTAGAACAAGCCTGCAGGACGTGTTCATTAGAGAAAAGCGTTTTGTTCATTAGCGAATCCCTCTTTAATTACACACAGGTATATATTGTAAAAAGTGCGATATGAATACGGATAGCCGTAGCGTGAATTTCGAAATTATTCGGATAATCGATTTCAGTGTTTAAGGATCCGGAATTGGGAAAATTCCAGTGTGAGAAAGAAAACGTTTCTCCCGAACATTCCATTAAAATAGTCGATTTCGGTGTATTTTTTTCGTATCGACTCTGCTTGCTATTACAGAGTTAAGCGATAGAAGTCTGCTACATTTGGCCAATAGGTGAAATCAAGGTTCCTTGTATGGATGCCCTACCAAGGCGAAATGATGCATTAAACACACTCGAATAGTAGAGCACAAGTCTTTTCAATGTTTCTTTTTTTACCTACTGTGTGCTCACTGGGCGTTTGTCGATGTCATTATAAAAGGATATCTGTCTGAGCTTTTTTGTTTTATCAGAGAAAATCGGAAAAGCCATTTCTCTGAGCCCTGCGTGAATGTAAGGCTCTTGAAGAAGCATCATCAAAATTCTCATCGACGGAAGGAAATGAGCAGCAAGCTCGACCAAAATCATGTTCTCACGCTCTCATTTAGCTTCGTTTAGCAGCCCTTTGTGTTCATGCGTTCGAAGACGTTTTTGCGACTGTCCCATAGAGCACGGCCGAGTAGCACCCAAAGTTCAGTACCCCTGTCACTTCGGGATGGATCTCGCGACTATTATTAAAATCATTATGAAAATTAATGAAGGAGTTTAGCGAAAAGTATTAATCACAGTCACAGGATAGAACAACGGCGCCGGCGTCAGAAACGACCTCACAATCCAAAGTAGTCGACCAGAAGAAGGGCCGGTGTTCGAGTGGGGGACGGAGGTAGACGGAAACGTTTTGGATTTGGGGAACGAAGGACGAATTGAGGCAAACAACACCGTAGGAGAGATGCGCCTTGGCGGCCGTTTCCTCTTCTGACCGACCATCAGCGAAGTTGAGGGGAAGGCAAAGAGGGAAGAGAAGATAAAAAATAAGAATGGTAACGCCGAGAGAGCGATGCGAAAAGAGGGAATGCGGAAGACAGCGGGCGGCGGCATTAGTGGCGTTTCGAAGCAAAAAAAAACAAAAATGTACTACACAGAATTTAGCTGGCTGACTGGCTTACTCAGGATTGACTGTTCTCACTACCGTCCTTTGCTGCTGCCTCTGCCGTTTTCCTTACCGAAGCCGAGTTGGAGTCGCAACATAGTCATGTGTGCCTCTTCCCACAGTCCACGCCATGTACCGGCGTGTTTCCTTTGTATACACGTGGAGCGACAAGTTCAGGCTGCAGTCAGCACTTGGGCGACCATACGACGAGGTGGGAAGCAAACAGGCAGGAAATTCTCAAGGAACCGAACGTCGCTATCGCGAAAGACGGAAGACTGCTTGCGATCCGGCTGGCCGTTAATCATTGGCACCAGCCCTCCCTTACTGCTAGTGCTGTTGTTACTTAAGCCTAAGCATACGTGCGCATACTTAGCTCAGTAAAGCCCGAAGCGTGAAAACAAAGGGTTTGTCAAGAGGGAGATTATATATATGTAGTCTGTTGGCGATAAAGAGGCGACAGAGGAAAGAAATTGTACTTGATAATAGAATATATGTACATAGACGCGTACGACCTCTAACGAAGCTTGATCAACACCATGAATGCGTATTTTAGAATGAAGGCTGCGTCATCATACGAAAATTATGTTGCAAATCACGACGAAGTTGCCTAGGACCGTCATTGCTTTGATCTTCAGATAAAACTTTGGTAAGCTGTTTGTCATAACTGGCATGTTCTCGCCCGTTATTTTTGATATCAAATGTTTAGAATAAAACAACAAACTCACCATGACGAAAAGTAATGCGCCACTTACGGAATTGAAGCGACGATTAGCTGTTACCTAATGTACTTATGCGGGACGAGCTTTCACCGAAATTATAAGTTTTTTTTTGTTTAAAATCAATGGCCTACATTTAGTTCAATTTTCATGCAACCTTTGGAAGAAATTTGAGCACAATTTTTAGGCGCAAACTGAAAGATCTTCGATAGAGTCAATCTTTTCATGGTTCGAGAATACATCAAAATGATTCTAAAAGCCATCTTTAATACATTTGTGTCTACTATATAGCGATTAAGGGCCATTTTAAAAAACAGTATTTATTGTTAATTGTATCGTTTCAAAGTGAATGTAAAATTAAACTAGTTCTTCGAGCTTTTTGCGTTTTTTCTACCTTTCATATATTCATTTGCCGTTTTTAATCTTAACATTTCGGTTATTTTCGGCTTGGAATCACCAATGTTTTGTATGTGGCGTATAAGCCACGCTTTGACAAGCTAACACCTACCAGCACTAGTTCACGTATAACTGCTAATAAAACGCTCGTTTTCTAATTAAAGAAGGAAGATTTTGAAAATGGTTAGTTAGTCGGTTAAGTCCCGAATTTCAGCTGGAATGGCAATAGATCGTGGTTATACCGAACAAACATGACCGTAGCAAACGATACCTCCAGTATGTGCAACAGATAAGTACTTTTTTTTTTTTTGTTTAGATACAGTTTTAAGAAACGATCCATAAGACAAGGTCGTATTTAAATGCCTCACCCTGTATATATACTTATTTGTCTATTTACATAACATATTATAACCTTACACTTTTTTCTTTAACTGAAGAAGCAGCCCTAGAAATTAGGTCTTCGAAAAAAGTTTCGATTGTTGTTGCCTCGGTTTCCAGCTCAACAGGACAAGATGTACAGAATTCTTCATTGAGTTACCATTTCTAGCGCGGAAAAGTTTGCCTTATTCCAGGATACTAGCCACTGTCTGAACTGCACTCAGGTCCGACAGAAAGTAGTACGGAGGCGTAGTATGCGAAAGCGGTCCGGAGCCGAGAGAACAACCGCTGCTTTCTGATCTCCTCTTGGTGGGTATTAGGGTTGTAGGTGGTACAGAATGGCTTTAAATATTCTCAAAGAGGATGCACGACAACTTCGTGTGTCGTAAAGCCGTGAAGGAGGAATTGGGTGTTTGTCTCAGTCGATACAATATTCCCTTAGAGACTGTCTAAAGTTGCGCACACGTACTTGATCTCGGTTAAGCAAGTACATGGACAAACGAGCAGGCAGCTGGCTGTCCAACTTACCAACTGAAAGACCTGCGTGGATGGAAAGTGGCAATGACGGCGATGGCTGAAGCAGACACGGCGCGGATACTTGGAGGTACGTCTTTCTCCGAGCGGAGTTTTACGGAACGGCTCATCTCACGAGACTCTGAATGTCTTAAAAAAGATTCGACGAGCAGAGAAAATCGTGGCAAACGACGACGACGACGGCAAAAGAATTTGCATAGTTACGAGAACGGCAAACAGGACGGCACGAGGGTAAGAAGCTAAACAGGAAGTAGAGCGAACTAGTGGACAACTGCTTCAACTTACTTATTAAATAAAATCGATGACATGCCAAGAGTAGATCATGCTGAGTAGGGCAAACTGTTGAGTTAAGCATTCATGAAATAGATAAGCGTATCGTATGCAGAGGCACGATTGTTACGAATCGAACATGCCTAGCCAATTGACGGGACAGAAGTTAGGTTGTGCTGCTCATATATATATATATATATATATAGCGGGTGAACATATTGCGAACGTTTCGCACAAACCCAAGGCCGTAACAACAGGATCAAATCAGATAGATTCTAATTATAGCATTTTGGAACTACAGCTTCGGCAGCATTACAATGCTAAAAACTCTCCTTATTTCTGCACCGCTTTTCGTCTCAGTAGAACAATCGAGTAAATTAGATATCTAAGCCCGATTCCGATATAAAGTAAAGAATTTAATATATACTCTAAGATATACGCTGTCAAGCCATTTCTTGGTGTGGAGGATTCCTTTACAAGTCAAAAAGCAAAGCTGATAATTCGTACCGTGTGGCGGTGACTCAGTCAATTCATAGAAACTACCGAAGTGTCAAGTCCGACGCATCCACAGTCTGATCACCCCATGCATGAACGCATACACACCTTCTGCCATCAAAAATATCTGAAACCAATTAAAGGCGGACGCAGGCTTCGAGCATCCCATTAGCACCAGCTCGTGAATATCATTTATTAGAATTATATGTGTAACAGTGTTGTAATGCATGGATCCTTCGCATACGCGCTACTCTAGTAAAATTCTTTGCTTTTTCTTTATGAGGGCTTTCATTGAAAACATACACTGGAAATCACACTGGAGTGAAACAAAAGAAGCTGAACAGACGTAACCATACTACCTGTATGTCGGAAGCTTACCTTGTAAATGTTCAACAGGTACATTTAAAGGCTGCGTCGACAACTGTCTATCGAACATACGTAATCATTCCTAGCTATCGACAACGGCAAAAGCGTGCTTGGGCGCCGGTCATAGACATTTAATTGCCGATATGTATTGCCGGTCGTTGGCTTCAAAGGGGCATGATAAGTTGCAGCCACAGCAACAGTCCCACACCCCTTCACCATTCGGTTACCAAAGAAAAGTGTTTCGTGCATATTATGCACTCACTCGGTCAGTCCTATTTAAGCACACGTATAGAGACTAGCTAGTTCGATAAGTTGAATCCGACAGCGATGTGGCTGCCACAGGCCGAAACGAGAGCTTGAAGAACTCGGGAATCTAGTAATTCGGCTCATGAGAGCCGCTGAAGGCTTCAAGCTAATCGAATAGACGTAACCCCGGCTTCTGTCTCAAGATTGCAGCTTACCAATTGCTACAACTCCGCGTAGTTCTAGCGACAGCGTTTTCCGCTAGACTTTCTGTCCAAGCAGTATGCTCCTATGCGCGGCGTATACATTTGAGAGTGTGGTGCATGTGTCTGTTGGTGCCTCTCTGTACTTATTGCTGCACGTTACGCGCTTATATAAGGTGGCTCATGTGGTGCTCACGATGCGTTCGGATAAATTCTTTTGGATCTAGACGCTGGTCGCTTGCATCCGAGAGACAGGCGATGCTATGGGCAATGTCGACCAGCTATCGAATGGCTAAGCAGCAGTCATGTCCCGAAACCTATTACATGTCTAGACTGATATACATATGCACTGTATGGGTCGAGATCTTGCAGAAGATCGACAAAGAGCGAGAGAAAAGGAGTGCAAAGGAGAAACAAACGACGGGGGCGAGGCCTGTTGCCGTGTTATTACCAAGTTCTTTATTGTGGGGTGCTTGACTAATGGAATGGGCGCGTCTAACTGCTGATCAGGCATATTATGTGCTGTTAGCTTGAGGCCGTTTCATGCTGGGCATAAAGGCAGGGTGAAAAGTGAGGGTCCATACTCGACTATGTTGTGTGTGGGTGCGTATTCTTAATACTGCAGGGGGTTCTGTATACATCATCCACAGAGTTGCCTTTAGTTGTCTCTGCGTATTCTCCGAAGCCGCACACGCAGATATATGACTGACGGCACGCAGCGGATGTCGTTCGATTGACTCGAAGGTATAGAAATGGTATCAGTACAGCCTGCTGCAAGAGACAAGACCATTGTTGTCTTTTTTACCCCATTAAGGGCCTTTCCTCCTAGAACCTGTATGTATAAGAAGACAGAGCACATATGCGCATCTCTTTGCGACTCTGATACTCCTATTTTTATCAGTCGTAACCTGTTCATCTATGAACTCAGAGTTTCGCTGATGGACGGAAAATGAAGCTTCGCAACTGTACCAACTGGTCGCGACTGTTTTTGCTTTGTGCATGGCTCTCTCCGGATAGCCGAAGTTATGTAAAATAATATATAGTCTTTATGAGTTTTAGTTTGTGTGAAATACAACTATATAAGATTAATAGACAACTAGCAACCCCCCTTAAAACCAGCAGTATGTCATCCTAAACAATGAAATTGTTTAGATATAAATGCATATAATACAATGTAATAAAAAAATAAATAGGTATAAATGCCATAATAAACATTCATAGCCTGCTTATTTGTACCTATCTCTGTACGGTCCTTACGAGCCGCGCAGTACCGACCACATTTGCATTCACTGTAATCAGTTGAGCATAGTAAAGTCCTGGAAGCCACCTGGAAGAATCGCGAAGGATAGCTCAAGGATTACTTGGAATCGATGATTCAAGGTGTCAGCAAAGTGACTCGCCCGAGCGTCCGAACACCTCACCATTAAGATGGTTAGAGTGATTTGCATGGTGATTATAAAGCGGGACTGAAAGCGGATGAAGCTTGTAGGACTTCTGAAAGGACTACGAAAGAAGGCCAGATAAGAGTGAGACCACCTACGGAGACATTGCAGATTGCGAGCATTCATTAGGAAGGGAAGGACCTCGGGCTCGTTTCGGGTGGAAAATCAGCTAGGCATGGGAAGCCGTTTTTCTTCTTCTTCTTAAGGACAGACAAGGAAAAGCCGTGAGCAAACTGCCCTATGTTCACCGGAAATGGGAAACGCTCCAAAGCGTAAAACGTACTCAAAGAATAAAGAACCTTGTTTTCGCCCCACTGTGTTGGGTTACTGATACTACCCGATTGGAATTCAACTTTGCTATCCTGATGACTAATCGGGCAACTTAGCCTTTGAACAGACGCTTCTGCTGGGCGAAGGCACGGATTATAAGTGGCTGCTTTCGCCCGATCTACATGAAATAAACGCGGTAAATCGTATATATGGCGGGTGTTAAAACCATAGGCTGTAGCTATATAATAGACAACGATATAAAACGAAATGATACTGAGCGAGGCAATGCAAGTCTCAGGATATTTTATGTTGTGCCAGAAATTGCGGCTGCATAAAACATAAATTGTACGTCTTAAGGCATATACAAATGATAGCATCACTAATATATGGTTCATGTGTTTTTGCAAACAACCTGGGTTTGTTATGCAAATCTCATAAATTGGAGAGGTTTATTGCTATTTTTCTGCCATGCTTAATAACTGCAAAGCCACTGGACGCTGGGCTCACGCTATGGTTCACGCCACCGATTCTGCCGGACATACGCGTAAAGGATCATTTCCCATATCTACGTAACCAGTTGCAAGAGTTTATGAAGCCACATCAGTTCGCACTGCTAGAAAAGAACAATGCTTGAATGTGGTGCAGTGCGGCATAGACCCTAACTTTGGGTAAAGCCTGAAGTATAGGGATATTGCACTATGTCGCTGAATGTAACAGGCCTTCTGGATGGCTTACTTACTGCGAGTCGTTTCATAAAAAAGCTGCTCGCATAATTGACTATGGTAGCCAATGAACCGCGTTCGTCGCCGTTCTTTTCCGAGGCAAGGAGGGGCGTGAAGATAAAACACCAAAACTGCGCGCTGATATACAGCTAGAGAGAATTAATCTAATAAACTTTTACAGTTACTTGTTATAACAGCTTTGATTTTTTTGTTTATATCAAACGTTTTAAAGTTAGCAGAAGTAATCGAGACATCCGTAGGCCGAAGAACACCGTTGAGCTTACTCATTTGAGTCCGTGACGTTCATTTGAGATAGGTCAACAGCCAAATGAGGAATGACACGCATCATGATAGATCCGAACGAAAAGAACATCATGCAAACAGCCTGTTTTCACGGTTTGGTGAAGTAGGGTTCAGTGAAGCGTCACTTAGTTTGCCTGGAAGGATCAGTTTAGCTCTGATCAAAATTGTTACAAGGAAAAGAGCAGGACGTTGCTAAAATGTCGGCTAACAGCCGGTTGATATTCACCTATTGTGAACTATTAATAACTGATGCACCCCTCTTGAACAAATGTTAACCTCTCGGAAAGCATTTTACCTCTTTAGAGAATCTATTAGATATCAAAATAGATAGCAGCGTACTTTTTCACTACTAGTAATCGAAGTATATTCGCTGGTTAAACGAGCTTTTACGTTTGTTTTCGGGTTATTCCATACAGCGTATTTTGCGAAGATGGTAGGCGTAATCCGGCAAGGTAGCGTCTACGCAGTGTAGTCGAATTGTCTGAGATAGTGAATTTTTTTCCTATCAGAAGCTTTCGTTTAAACAGTTACTTGAGCCCGTCCATGGGCCGAACAACGTGTACATTGGTTTGGTCGCTGTCTCTTTCACTGAGACTCGCTCGTGCTGAATACGACGACAGCGGCATAAAATTTTATTAAAAATGGTGGAGGGATGTTAGGGCCAATCAGGGTTTCCGCAAAGGCTCAGAAGGGGTCACCATTGGCTGATAAAGTTGGGAAGTTAACCGTCCATATTGACTGGTGATAGAAGAGCCGAGCGAAAAGCACGAGGCGGACACACAGTGTTAAGTGAGTACGTTTTGTCAACTTCAGAAACAGCTCATAGGCATACATACGCCATATATTACGCTACTAAAACGCGAATTCTGGTTATAGATGAGTGGGACTAAGGGAAAGGAGATAGATCGGGAACTGTTTCGCGTGGAGCTGCATAGACTCAGCAGGAACTACTCAGCAGTTTGTGATTCCAGTATATGAGTTCATCGTTTAAGGTATATTTATATATTTCTATTCAAATATACTAACAATTCTTACAAATATCATTTCGTGTCCAAATAAACTATACGGATTAAAACAAGGCAGGTGACAGAAGAGGGGTCAGTTATGTGGCGTAAAATGCTGTAGCGTTTGAAACGATTATTTCTTGGTTGCTAATTACTATAAATGTCCACGTAATTAAGCCAAAGGCATATTCGATATTTAACTTCGAGGTTGAAGTAATAGTGAGGTTAGTATGAACGCTTACTACTTGAATAAGGTTGTCCATATCTCCCAAGTTTCCCCAAAAAGATAAGTTGATATGCTCACTTTATTTCATGCGGTACTCTGTCTCATTAGAATAAGTTTTATTTTAAGGTACTAACTTACCGCGTTTAAGACAGAAGTCGTTTTTACGCTTAATTATTTGCAAGAGACGTTTACGTGTAAGCAATTCCGTCATCAGCCTTTTGTCTACCTAAGTCACTCAATATATGATGTATTAGTCTAAGAACTTTGCGAAAAAGACCATAGGGAGCAGCAGGACTACCCATTAACCGTGTGCTCCTTATGTTATATTTTAATATCCACTAGGAGATACTTAAGCTCATCAATCATAAGCAAAGCCTGATCGAACAAAAAGTGTTTCGACACACCCGACATTTTTCTTCAATCCGCCGCTGACAGTATCCGGCACATGCGGTGACAGGCCCATAGAACGAATTGGTCTCGGTACTCAGTTCTCAGTATAGGTGACTGATTCCCATTAGTACGGACGACTGCATTCATGAGTTGCATCGAATAGTTTACAGCATCTTCCGCCTTCTCTTATCCCTTGCTCCAGCGGCATCTGCTAAGCGAAGTGCATGGTCATTTCCTCCTTTTCGATTCGGCCTCCCAGAACCGATCGCTTCCTTGGGCCAAGCCACTGGTCGACAAAAAAAAAAAGAAGAAAGGAGAAATATGTCTTCACAAGAGAGGCCTAGTCTGTCCTTACAGTCTTTTCGAGATACTCCACATTATTCTGCTAACCTTCACTGAGACTTTAGAGAGTCAGTGCGCATGGCCAGACTTCATTGCGATTCTCCCGCTCTTTCGATGAGCTTTGCCACGCTTGTGTGGCCCTATGGCTGAAGATTGCTGTTGTCGCCCACCGTTCATATTAGATATGCTCTGCGAGCTCAGTACTGCCACGACGGTCACTGTCATCAGCATCATAACCGGCTCAATCTCTGTAACGCAATTCAAACGCATTTACAACGAGCACTAAATGTTGCCTTGTCAAAAAACAGGGTGATAGAGAACTGTCGGTGCGCTGAAGTAAAAGCAAAAATACCCCTTGGGCATTCTTCACTTGAGCAATAACCGTTGCACTGGCTCAGATGCATAACGTCTTTTCTGTAAACTCTGCAATATATAAACAATTCAGTTATATCAACAACTTCCAATGTACAAGGCGTCCCCAATTAGTAGATAACCCAAACAAGTTCGGAGAAGTCAAGGGAACAAGTTCCTGTTATTCATATGACTATGCCACAAAAAAAACCAGTAATTATCTGTCTGTAATGTGTAGAGGAATAACCCGTATTATTTTTTTTTGACCTGAACTTTACAAAATCTGCAAACGTGTCAGTGCCTTGGAGTGTTTTAAAACATTCTACAGTTATGGGCCAAAAGAATTAATACATAATAATAATATAATGAATTGCAAAATGACCAATGAACTAAAATGCATATTTTCTCATTATTTAGGATGCGGATTAGGAGATAAACTGTATGCTCAGTCAGTTCTGTTAATTATTTCGAAAACATGATTTATGAAAATTTTTATCTGAAACCATTATATAAAACTATATAGACCGTGAACAAATGCGTTTCGCCATGTCGGAAAAGTTATAACCAGAACAAAATACCGTACAACAATTTACCAATTAATTTTTCATAAAAAAGAGGATGCGAGAATGGGAAAAGAACTGTTGAACACCTAATCTGAATAGAAGGATCGTAGGCTTTGAACTGTATTCTGGTCTGATGATCTTGCCCCTTATCATCTGTTTAGCTGTTCCTTGTGCTTTTATTTTGATATGTCTGTCTACATAAGTCTGGCGTAGGGCTGTATCAGGCTTCCTGATGTCTGACTTGCACTCCTCCTCGTCTTCTTTCTCTCCAGGGTCCTGACAGGACTTCTCCTATTTTGGTCCGTCCTCTTTCCCTTTGGATTTCCGACGGCTGACTTGAAAGGATCAGCCACCGGAGGGACTTTAGGGCTCAACCTGCCAGTTGGTAGCTAGCTCCTAGCGTCTACACCTCTAACGGGAACCCATCGTACTGACAGCCGGCCCGCGTAAAAGATCAAGAAGTCCCTAGTTAGAAAAAAAGGAGAAAAGGGCGTGCTCGTTGTGCCCGTTGGACTAAAACGATCATAGCAGCCAACACATCTACCTATTATATCAGTTGAACACGCAACTATGCTATTGGATGTTGTGGAACGCACGCTGGCGACCACGTATTGATCATGTGTTCAGTATTGCACATATAAAAGGTAATAGCAATAATAAGAACTAAATTAGCAACACGTCTGAATAAAGCAGCCACGAACTTTACATCGATGGCAACGCCAAAAAGACATTTCCCTGGTGATTTGACGACAGCGTATTTGAATACAAGTCCTTGTGGCACATTAGCAATGCAACAAAAAGACTACAAATGACAATTGATATTGTCTTAGTCATAGAACATTGTTTGCGATGGCAGTTCAACGAACAATAGCAGGCTGTAATGCTTCATTAGATGCAGTAACGGCCCGATTCCAATATATGACAACAAGAACAATCAGTATTCATTTCCTAGGTAAATTAAATGTCTTTAATTTAAACAAACGGCTCCTTTCTGAGTAGATTGTGCCGTTCGATCTTCCAATGTAGCTATGCTTTTCATAACAATTTGCCCGTCTTTGATATATACTCGTCAGAATTTCGAAAGGTTTTGAAAACACCTCTTTTGATGACCTCCTGATTTCTAAGTGTTGCATTAGGTGCAACATGCATACTTTTGGTGTTATGCTAATGTTAAATCGATTAAGCCTTGATGACCTTCAACTTAATTTCGAAAAAAGATATATTGATCAATTTTCGATAAAGACTAAATTAGGGTTTCCTCTTCGATGTCTAGCACTATGATCTTATAGAAAGTATAGGAAGTTAAGCATGTCGTTAGTTTTATATCTGTTATATTAATTTACATCTAGATTAGTTCTTAAAAGTTTCATTTGTAATATCAGTCAGAGAAAAGCTGTCCAAATATAACCGAAGCGAAATTGGAGAAATCTCTTTACGGGTCAGAGGTCTGTATTCAGTACCTTACTGAGGTGTATAAACCCCTAGTTTTTACACATGCGATTAGCGGAGCCTCAATAAGGAAGTTCGCAAGTCTAATCTAATGGAAATTATCTTTGGCGCCGGGATAACTACTGCCGTGACGGAAAGCTACAACGTTAGTTCTATCATGAATGGTAAGTTTGAACAATTTTGTGCCACGGGCAAAACAAATTTAAGACAGAGAGCAGTATCGAAAAAGCGTATATCTATAGACGAGTACAATTTCGCTAGCTAGGAATTTAGACAATTTCGTAAAGAGTATTTTTCGTCAATTTTATGTCAGAGAATAATAATAGGCATTATATTATTTACAAGATTTAAATAAAGTTACAGATCCACATAACGCCAACCGACTTGGATTGCCCAAGTAATCAAAATTATTGTAAGCGTACATACATACTTGAGCCCATATCATTAACAGCATTTCTCCATTATCCTGAACATTGTTACTAGAAGAAAAATGTCAAGTTTGAGTTTCTTTAACACACACATATATAGCACAGGGTCAATCGTATTTAATATTTGTTACTTACGTATCTTTTTCCAAGCGTTATCATTAGGATAAAACAAACATCAAAGCTTATCCTAAAAGCGATAGAGGCGATTGGCGACCCTTGGCCGTGTTTCAGATGGATTGCTTATCTTGTCATGGTTTTATTTTGACAGTTTGCCTTGTTCGACTTGCGTTTCGCCTGTGACTCGTCAAGAGGAAACGTGCACAATGAAGTACACTAGCGTTGTGGCTAAGGGGAAAAGTGTGGCATGAAGGCCCACGGGGCATTCGAGTCTTTTCCGAGCTGATTTTACCGTCTGGCTAGGGCCGTGGGTAGCTTGTTACTCATACGTGACTCGACTACACGCTTACGAACTAAGTAAACTAACCCGTTGACGTGTTGCAGAAAAGAGTAGTATAACTCCTCTTAAGCTATGTAAAACGAAATAAAAGAACCCACACTTACATGTGTATATATACATATACACACACATACGCACCTATCAACAACAAAAAAAGGCATGTTTAAGAAGGTCCTAGCTGTATAGGCGCGGCGAAGCTCAGACCTGGGTGACGATTTCGTATGACCGCATTGAATATCAGCGTTGGAAGTCATAAATAATTACTATGTCATAGTTGAGGGTATTTATCATGACTGACTCCTACCGATAGCAGATGTATATATATCTTAATACCCGAATCGAGGGGCTAATTTAAAGAAACCTAACGAGTTTTTTTGGTAGTAAAGAAAAACAAACTCATAGGAACGTACTAGTGTATATGTGTACGTCTAGTTCATTCGAACGTAGGCGTTGTATGTAAGCATTACTGTGGTTTCCACTTTGGAAAACGGCTATGAAAAAGCTGGTAAAGGAGTAATCTAAGCAAAGCTCTGGGGAAAAGAATAGTTACAAATATGATCTGTATTTAATGATCGATTGGAAATCGTATTCAATAAAGTTTATTCTTGAATATTCTAAAGACATTGTATACTACGCAAGGGTCACATAATCCCGACAATTAACACATACGTATCGGCAAAATGCCATGGAATATTTCTATGGTTGTCCTGTTATTTTTATTTGTCCAACGACTTTGCTTGACTTACGCTATCGTTTGACTACAACAAAAGTTTCAGACTGAACACTAATGATCCTTTTCACATGTCAGCTTCCATAGATAAAAATAATTACTTGCATGATCAGAAGTGTGCTTCATGCAATGATCATGCATTAGAAGTAGGGGCATAATTCATGTTGCTTTTTTGTATGAAGTATTATTGTGATGTTTCCATGTGTGATGCTACCAACTCTATTCTATGCAGCCTTCATGTTCCGTGTAAGATATATATATATATATATATACTTATGCAAATCAACCATTATAGGAATAACATGATAAAAATTACTTGGAAAGGACCGCGTACAAAAGTCTCGGTATTTTCCTAGGATGTAATTACACCTTTTTGATTTCGAGAATTTGTCAAATCCCAATTACATTGAAACAATGCGCGTTTTCTTTTAAGCAGCAAAAAAGATGCTCGACCACCTATTCATTAGCTGCAGCGGATAGTCCTTCCCCGTCGTTACGAGAATTCCGACACAGGCGGTAAGAAAAGAAAGCTAGAGGGAAAAATACTGAACCTGGGAATGAATTAAATACAGAGGGCGGGGCATATTACATCCGGCGGTTCATTCGAACGTCTACCCTACTAGCCCCTTCGCGTACGGCCTTACTATTGTAATTCGCAACAGCTTTTGTGTGGACTGAACGTGGAAAATGGCTTACAGCCGAGTATGTCACTTCGTACCGTCTGCCTTTTTCACAATCTACCATTGATATGCTTTGTCGTACCGCGCACTGCCGTGTAGCAGTCCGCTGAGAGGAAAAAATAGTGATGGTGGCGACGGCAACAGTAACAGCAGTAGCAGCAGCCGAGACAGGAATTCGGGCTCCTCCAATTGTCCTGGCAGCGACAGGGTAGCTGCCTCTGGGGGAATCCAAACCGACGAAGCGTCATGAACCGGCAGATGCTGCTCATTCACTGCCTGCGCCAGGTGGCGAGGCCAAGGTGAGAACAAAGAAGCTCGAAAAGACCGAGACTGGCACAGCATAGTGGGAAACGCTCTGGATTCTCAGATCTCAAGCAGTTCGGTGGAAACGTCGAAACGTACGAGCAGGGCGCCCTGCGTAATCCAGGAGACGACCTGAATCTCAAGGGTAGCTCCAGCCGACAAACACCTAGATATAAGAAGCGGAGAGAGAGCGAGACGTGTAAGCCTCCCCGGTACTCATTACTATGAGTACGAAAGGATATCTACGGTGTCAGTGAGCTAGCAGTCTGTAGCAGCGACGGCGCGATCCCTTGTGCAAAGACTATAAGCACGCAGATACCCATCCACTAGGACTAGGATCAAGACCATGTACGATCACAAGGCGAGACAAGTCTAGACTCTGTAACCAGTACAAGTCGAGACGTAAGCTGGGTTTCCGGCACCTTTCAGTTCAACAGCGGTCGTCGTCACATCGTTATGATGACCCTGGTGCCGCCAACACTACCCAGCAGCAAAGAGCCCGAAAAAGGATAGAAGGATGGCAGGTGTAAGGTGGCACTGGGATAAGGGATACTCGCTGTGAGATCAACGAAAGTGACTGAATAGCTGCAAAGGTAATGGTGACTGCGGAGCCAGCTAGAGCAAAAGAGACAGCTGGCGAAACGGTTGGATGGCTGTCTTGATGCCGATTTACCGGGCGGACCAGTGTATACGTAGCAGTTCGGGCTGTGAAAGCAACGCGCACATGATTGTCGGGTCTTCGTCTCCCTATCACAATTAGATAGTGTCGAACGAATGGATAGAGTCGAGGAAGCGTTTGCGGTGACATGTGGCTGGCAGAAAAGGCCAGCTTCCTCTGTGTTGTCTATTCCGTTCATAGGACCCCTTTTTCCATAGATAAATAGCGTTGCCGCTACCAACATGGTGACGTAACAGCGGTTGATAACAGGAGTGAGGTAGGCGCCATCGACGAACGCAAGCAGAAAGTACAGGCAGCGACGCGACACCGACACATCTGTCAAATCAGAAACCGTCGCTTCTGTACAATGCCGAGTTGTCAATATTATAATTACAAAGGTAACGGCGTCCAATATAGCGTCTTACCGTTTGGTCTACCTGGATACTGAACTGTGTTCCGCTCGCAAGTTTTGATGGTTCCAGGATGGTCTGATAATTGGTTGTACCTCTTGCGCACAATTCCTGAAGGAGAAAGACTACTAAACACGATGCATAGCTTGTCTTATTTCAACTGAGTAAGCAACTAAGGAAATGCTGTCCTTTTCTAATCAAGATAAGCAACGAGATTGTAACAAAAAAAACAACATTTATGGTAGACATAGAGCGTATTAATTGTCAAATTATTGCTGACTTTCGATAAGGTAAATCCAATTTCCTTCTACTGGGGTAATAATTCTGCATATATTAGGGCATTTGCCGTTTAATATGCAATAGTGTGGATAATAAAACTCTATCAAATGATTGAGACGTATGCGTCTTTCTCTCAGAATGAGCTGTCCTTTCGATGACTGTAACCCTTCATTAGTTTTAAAAATATTTGCGTATTTTCTAAGTAAGCAAATCATTAGAAATTTAGGACAAGACATAACAAAGCCGTATGCGAAGGCCATATTAGTATCCAAACTAAGTTCAACTACTACTAGTAATCGGCTGGACTGGTATGCGAGGCAAATGTATATTTCATTCAGTGAAGATTATTCTCGTAATACGGCTGGAGGCACAGACAGAAATCGTACAGTCTTTGTCGATCCTAACCGTAAAGTCGATGTAAAACACTGAAAAAAAAACACAGAGTTTAGCAAATGACGTATTGGTCATTTCAACCAAACGTTTTAGATTCTACCGACAACCCAGAAAGTTCAACAATCTTTTTCTCGTTTAGGCAGATTGAAGACCAAGACCTTTTGTCATTTCCATTAGCAGAAAATGCCCTACTACAATGATAGTTGCCCAGAACGAATAGGCTCATATATATGCATGGTCTTTTGCATGTATCTATCTATATGCAAAACACACATATTTCAGTATAGAGCAGCATTTCAAGGAAAGCTGAGGGGACGAAATAATGCAGAATCTCGTAGGAGTTGCTAATGATCCCCGATTCATTAAAGTGAATAATAAACTAGTTTTTTTTTTTCTTTTTTAAGCGATAATACTGATAGATAATGAACAATGAAACACCTCCGAATATAATGATAATCTACAAAAACGTTAGTACGAACCTAGAGGAATAATAATAATTGTAATAACAGCTATAGTGCATACATCTAAGATCATAGCTTCCGCGATGTTTTTGCAAGGATTACCTTTTAACGGGGCCCAAAGACAGCGTGATGTTTTACCATAAGCCCGTGATGGCCTATCATGTTCAGATACATAGGATACGCATATGACACGCGCCTTGTGTATAGTCCTTTCGATTAATTTGAATGAATCTTGGCCAAGAATATCGCCTAGATACCGAGTAGACAGATTACGGAAAAATTTTCACACGGTCTTCCTTAGAAACAAATTCTCATAATAAAAACTCAAAAAGGAACTCATAACACAATCAACAGAATTATGTTCAAAGCGTGTTCATATATTTGGTAGCCTAAATATGGGACGAAGGAATTTTAACACTTCACGGTTATCACACCTCAGTTACGTGACCAGAAAGCGTGCGCTCGATGGGGGCATCGTAAGATGCTTAATACGAGAAAACAAAGGATTAGTAGTTCGTGTTGTCACGCCTTATTGCTGGCCATCGCAAAGCCTAATGAATGCATTGACTTCAGTGAAAAAACAGCAGCAGCGGAGTTAAGAGGAGTTAGTAATACTAGTAAGCGAACTTTAGCTATAGATACTACAAATTAAAGATACCTAAAACCTAGGAAAAATGAGGGAAATTAACATTTAACTCTCTCTTTTAAGTAGTATATGAGAAAGTGATGCGAGGATACCAGTCATTTTTTTATACACGCGCGTCTGTCGGCCAGCTGCCGCCAACAAACCGCTGAAACATGGACGTTCTTGCGTAAAATAATAACACAAGTTTACCTTACTGATTTTCGATCCTTTGGACATTGTTCAAGCTCCACGCCTACATTGCCTCTTCAAATGGAGGATATATTCCGTCTATTGTTTTAAGAAGAATTTTGAATCCTCAGATAGTTCAAGTTATCCTACTTACACAAGTTGGTTAAGTTTTTATGTCTTTTTAGTTAATTTTAAAGCGCAAATCGGATGCGTTATCATGTACGCGATGGCTGCTGATTAAAATTCGGTATTCTTTAGGGGTGGGTGTATTTGGGAACAACTGGGGTGTGTGGGGTATATTTTTTTTTTGTTGCAGACACGCGCCGTGCCGCTTTTACTACGGCCTTCCATCTTGGCATTGAAGCAGAATCGATATTTTTGCATGAATGATCCGATATCCTTGTCATATCACCGACCTGCATCCCTGCTCTAACTATAGAAGATCTTGTAATATAAAACGCTTGTGGAGTCATCACGCGACGTTGAAGGCAAACGATCCTTGCTGTTGATAATCTCGATAATAAAAGAGCTTCTGGAACGAGAACACATTTTTAGACGAAAAACAATATTGGATATATTAATTCTATATCAATCTGTTCGTACGGCTGGAAAAATAAATCTTGTATCTTGCTCATGGCTTCTATCGTGTACCAGGCCAATTATGCTACCGTTATACAATTAGGTTATATATGAGATCGACAGGTGTGCATTCCATGCTAAACCTTATGTCAATTGTAATCTATGCATTTTTAAGAGACTTCTAGATTGACTGTTTTTTTTTTTATTGAACTGAGATCTTTTTATCCCAATAGCCCTACTGTTCTGTGCCAGAGGTCCCGTAGAGGCGTTTACTTTGAGTATGCTTCGCATAACTAGTTATAGAGCCATTCGAAAAGCTAGAAGCTGCTGTCATCCGCGGCAATCACCTAATTCCTATGGGGAGATTCATATATTATATGAGTTCCCCGAGTTTACGTTTTAATTAACGGCTTTCTGATTTTGTACTTTTGTGGTATCTTATATTAGCTCGAGCGAACTCAGTGCTGCCTGAACTCAGCTGCATGAGACACTTTCAGCTCGTGAAACGAATGATGTTATGTAGATGAGCACGCATTTAATGTAAATCCGATATTAAACAAACATACGTATCTTTTTCCGACGCTTTTCTAGACAAAAGGGAGGGTCTTGTGATAGTCGTCAGTTTCTATGCGATCCTTCAGTTCGAGCACTTCGCTTCCCAGCGCCTTTTTGTTATTGAACAAGAGGAAGATCTTCAAATTTTCCAGCACTATAAATCAGCATGAAGGTAATGACTTGCCATGAATTATAGATATGATAATAGTACACTGAGAAGTTAACAAACAACAACCACGAGAATTAGATTAGCAGGCCGTGTTAACAGGACAACCTTGAAGAGTCTGGGACTATCGTAGACGTCTTAAAGGAGTATACGAATATTAGACAGCCGATTCCGAGAGGTGGTTCGTCAATAACCGAGTATAGCCAATAGATAAATTGTTATTTCAAATTTACATAATACATAGGCCGCTAAAAATAGCGTTAAACTTTAAAGCGATACTCACTAGTTCGGCATATCTACTTTCTCTTAAAAAAAGACGCACTGAATTTTAACGAAAAGAAAAAAAAACTGAAGTTTCAACGAATGTTTTCAGGGAAAACGTTGTAGTGGAAGAATCTCGAATGGAACCTCGGGCGAAGGGTGCAAATCCTGAAAAAGTATTTCGAACAGTCGACGGATCTAAAAGAGATTTTCGATCATTTATGTCGTTTTAGACGCTTGTCTAGAAAGTCGCAACGCGCCTGCTGTTCGAAACGAAAGGTATTCTCCTAATACGAAGCGTCCAATTTAGCAAAGAAACTTCGATTCTATTTGCTTCGTCGAAAGAGTTTAGTTTATTCGTCATCCCCTCGACAGTAGCGTATTGGAATGTCCATTTAGATCTAGGCTAGCTACAAAACAGCATCGGACATCGATCGCAGTCGTCGTTACCAGAACAAGCACCCCTCAGGAATATTCTTATTGTATACGTTGACACGTGTTTCATCAATGTAAATCATCAATAGCTGTTTTCTACGGTAATCGATTACACAGATAGTTTAGATCCGTTCAAAGGATTTTCTTTGTTTGGACTTGAAATCGTTCGACTTCCCGTGATTAACACACCTTATTTCTTTTTCAGACAGAGTAACAGCCAACTGACCTTGTACATTTATTGAGTGCTAGAAAATCTTATTTGAACAATATTGCACTGAGTCAAAAGTTTTTCTGTATAGAACACTCTCAAATGGCCTACACTGTTAGAGATATGAAATCGGATTTGAGTATTACACGCTTTACACAGATTTGTTTCAGGCATGTTCAGGATTAGCTCTGCCTACGCACAAATTCAATGCTTATATCTCTTCACACTTTCCGCCATTTTTTCTGCCTTACGCCAAGCAGCACAGCTTCTAAATGCCGACTCCACTTACAATTCGGCTCCATATCGTTTTGATGATTGTGAGTTACGTGAGAATTTTACTTCCACTTATTCTAAGTTGTAATTTAGTTGGCGGATACGCATTCGACTAAAGTGTGTGTGTGTGTGTATGTAATTGGGTGTACCTGAAACGCGTGTCTAATCGCAGTTGAGTGAAGGCCCTCTTATGATTTTTTTTACGCTATTTTATGGCATTCGATTCAAGGAAGAGGCCAGGAAAAAGCTCTGTTACCGTCTCATTCCCTCCGCTAATCCTTTTCTCTCTTCAGGACGCCTGCGAATTTTAACACTACCTCTTCGGCTCATTTTCCTGCTTTTCTTCTGTCCGAATAGCTTCACAAGTACCGCCGCCGCCTCTGCCAATGGCGCTGACCGCTTCTGCCTCGAACAAAATGAACCGCCACCCCATGTTGGATATACATACATATGTAGTTGCGGTCCCTGTGCTAGCTCTGCTATAGCAAAGGTAGTCGTCGTCCACATCGTGATCGTTTTCATTGTAGCTGTAGGGCAAGTGAGGCTGACTGCCCGCGAGCGGGGTAACGACGAACGAATAGGCCACGGCAGATAGGCGAAGACGTAGAAGCACGAAATAGCAATAGGTTGCTCAGGAGAAACCTCTCCAGTGGGGTTAATAGTAGTCCGTCAGCTGCAAAAAATACTTCAGCTGCTGCCTTTCCCAGTTGTGATAACGGCTTGGCCAAACTCGGCCGCTCCCACAAGTCAGCTTCAGACAGAACAGCGTATTCACAAAAGTGAACCTTACGAATAACATTACTGCGCTTCTACGCATGTTCATTTCAACCAGAACTATGTATAGAGTTCAATGAAAATATGAGCAAATTTTCGGGGATCTGGCCGAACTGTCCCTTCTAGCTTCCACAGCCAGTCAAAATACAGTCGCCTTTATGTTGATGTCCCAAACACAATTTACGAACTCGAACAAGTTATGTTACCCTCAACATTATAAGAACATCGCCTCGTATTTGATATGCAACGAAATGGCTGATCACATATAATCTAACATTAGCTCGGCTTACGTGACGAGGTGACCTTCTTCGTCTGCCGCATCGTCAAGTCTTCGCAATTAGGCAGATCTTCCCTAGCATGTAAGCCTCTACATTTGCTTACACAAACCTCTACATAGCCGCCGTTCCGCATGCCTTAACCTCTCATAAAGCTGCTGCGCGGTCCTTGGTCCTGGTCGCCGCAGGTGGTGTGAGTGGATCTCTGCCTCTGTCGCACACGGCGCAGCCAACCAGTTAGCCTTTATTTTTGCTGGGCCTGACTTTTTACTCTCCACCTGTGTCTTCAGCGACTGCTGGCGGTGCAAAATGTAAATTTGGGCAAATGTATTCGTTATATACACGGTCTGTTTGAATGTAAGCCTCGGGAAGTTGTGCCATAAAAAAAATAAAAGAGAAAAAAGGCAACCGGCAGGGAGAACGAGGAAAAGAAATTTCTTGACAATGAAAAACTGTTTTTGTATTTACACGGGTTCTAGGCAGCAAGGCAATTTTTTGTTTAATTTTAAGCATGTAAACAGCTTATCATATAATTTTACATTTGCTACTGGAAAACTTTCAACCAAACAGATGATCTGCTTTGAATTGCTGAATTGCTTTAATTATTGCTCCTCCAGCACCAAGAAAGGTGTATATACAGCAATATATTTATGTACGTGAATATCATTTCTGTTCCTTAATGCAATAATGAGCAGGTGCCACCGAGAATGTTCAGTCGTAGTGAAAAGGTGCAATTTAAACCATAAATATTTCCCCCTCCATTTTGACTTGTATATTAAGTATTAGGACATATTCTATAGGAAAATCATGTAAACAATTAAGCTAGCGACAATATACATAGGACACTTCGTCTGACTCTTGCAGTCGACCTCGCACCTCTCGACTCCTTTTTCGAGCCTTAAAGAGCATGACAATACCATGAATTAATTCATATTTTAAATGGCCACGTCTATTTGACCCTTATTTTTAACACGCACAGCTACAAGCCATTGGCAATACTAATAGTACCTCGGATATCGTTTCTGGTGGCGAAAAATCCTTTTTTGCCCATTCTTAGAAAATTTTAAGATATTCCAATAAGAAGTTTTTTTGTTTATCAAGGCTTACACAGCTTGATTATGCAATGAGTTACGTTAAACGATAGTTTGTCTTCTCTGCAAAAATACTGCCGACTTTACAAGGCAGAGAAAGAATACATTTTTGTTGAGAAGCTTAGTTATTTAAGAAAACAATGAAAATAATGCTTTTGTGGGTCTTTCCACAGAAATTCCCTAAAAAACGCAAGTTTTTTTTTAGAGCATAATAAATAGATCAATTTTCTTAAAATAAAATTTTTAAACGTTACTCTTTAAACAAAAGTATTATTTTACTGTTGACTGTAAAGTGTTTTCGGAAATTATCATTAGCGTTTACGTGAGAAGTTGTTGCTATTTTACAACGCACCACATCACAAGCGTTACTTACACGACATCAAATAATTTTTAGATAAAGTTAGAATTAAAACATTTGAAACGTCTTAAAGCACGTCCACTTAAGTTGTTGTCATAGTTACTTCATATACCACTCCCATCAGAACTTCAAATGAGTTCTTCATTTTATGGTATCGCTTAGAAGTATAGATTCGGAGGCTGGTACCGTTTCACTGGCGACTAGTCACTTATACTTTGGTTCCGTTAAAGTTTTAGAAAAAGTACACTTATACCCGGCCGCAAACTCATAACAGATCTAGATTTGTCCTGTCTAGTAATTATATCTTTTGCTGTCAAGAGCCACGTATCTAGGAATGATCCACTTATGATTAATGAGGGCAGAAGATAAAACGTAGAATACTGTGAAAGCTAGTTACATATAACTTTTTCATGACTCTACAAAGTCTAGAGAACTCCATGTTCCAATACAGTCGTTCGTTGTCTTTATGATACATTACTTCAATATGATTGCTTTCATTTAATTAAACACGTTTAAGCGTGCTAGCGTGTTGTGCTACAGAGAACGTTAGAGATAGGTTAGTAACACAGAATATCCAATGTACTGTTAGATTAATTTCTATGTCTTTTAATAGAACGACTTCGTATTTGTGTATAAAGCACCTAGCTGATTCGACATTTATCTCTTTCCCTTTCCCCACATGCTTTCCCTTTGTTTCTACGCTTGCTATTGTGTCCTGTATTTTCTTTAATCTGTTCTCCCTCTTCAAATGTTTCCTTTTTCTCTTTCTCTCCAAAATCAAATGTTTATAAAACGCTATCAGTTTCAAGGGCTACTCACGAAATCACATAGCGTTCATGCGGATATAGCCAGCGGGAAACCGATCACAAGATGTAACCTCGGTAGCCACAAGAGGACCATCTGTATTGCCCTGTTCACTAGCTCTGTCTTCTGCGCTTGTTGGCAAGCCATCTGTCTATCCATGTTATGCGGGCGGGCAGTTCGCATTGTGCACTATTATTCACAGCGAGACAGCAAAACAGCGTTTTCCATTCCCCCTCGCCTAGTCAACCACTGGTACCATGTATAAGCAGACGCTTTTGCGCGAGCTCACTGACACAGATCCACTCAGCTCGCAGCAGCAACTCGAACAGACGCACACATGGACTTCTTACGACACGCAGACAGCGAAACATAAATATCAATTTCGAGGAGTGCTCTTCTCTCGAATGCTGCCTCAGTCGATGCTACTGAGAGGACTGCTGAGGCCGCTGCTGAGGCCGATTCGAAACCAGGCCCTCCTTCCCTCGTAGCTGACCGAAGATGCAACGCTGTAAGCGCTGCTCCGGTGGATCTTCATTTCAGTTGGCCATACACCTACGCCACAGTTACTATTGTAGCTAGTAAGACACAGCAGCGTAAGCAATAGTAGTGACAAAGCCAGCAATTTTTTCCCTGGGCAGCGTTCTGCAGAGCCTCCGCTGATAACGACAGTAGTATTCAGCGTAAGCAAAACTGCTGGACAGAGCGAGTCGCCATCGGTTTCGCACTCTTTACGGCGACTGCTACTACTAGTGGCACTTCGACCCACCGGTTGCCTGACTCAGGCAGCTTCGGGCCACTCCTCACCTACGTTCTCATCCTGAATAATTCAACACTCCGTCTTGTGTTTGCTTCATCGCTAGGTAGATAGTTGGCTTCGTCGGCTGTCAACGGAGGAACGAGTTTTGATCATTCGAGGCAAGGTAGCAGCAAAAGTATGCCATCGGGAAAAATCGTATAGAGCCGAGAACGCTGTCAGACAAAACTCGCTCAAACTAAACACTATGGACCACCATCTGGACATCGCCGTCATGTGGTAGCGTCGGTCAAAATACAAATCCGTTGCTTATTTTTGACCTATTTTTATTCTTAATATCCCTCCTTCATATTGTTTCTCCCTCACGTGGCTACGGATGGGATCTATTTTATAGATCCTATGTGGTAAGAGGGACAAGCAAGCAAGCAATCTATGAGAGTCTCCTTTATTTATTAAAAGCCAGGATCGCGTTTTCGATACAGATCCATCCTTATGGTTCCAATAAAGGCTTGTCGATCCGAACATAGGACCAAAAATTATACATAGGTATTTTCAATAGCTATCTGTCTATTTACGGTCGCCTGAGTAGCTACTGCCTTGGAGCAGCAAAGACTCGACCGATTAAGAGCTAAGTTACGTTTGACTGATGCGATTTTGGCCATGATTGCTGCAGCGGATAGGCTGTATAAGAAGTAAACAAGGAATCTTTCTCATTTCAGAAGGTCTCCACCTAAATGTGATTTAAAGTTATTGTTATTAGATCATAGGTTTAACTCACGATGTGCACTGAACGATAATTTCTAGCGTATTGCCTATACGTAGTTAAAAAGAAGACGCCGCGAATTCGCCGTTTCCTGTGGGTTCTAAAGTATCAAGCCTTTGTCTTTGAATGCCAAGATTTTATGTTAGGAGTTATGCAGTGTTCTGTGATAATTATCTTAGAATTAGCGGTAGCATGGCTTTTACTAACCAATATATGTTAGCGTGTAAGAAAATTATGAGAGCAATTTGGGACTTACTTATCTACGGGTATACAATATAAATATATAGGGTTACGTGAAATCTCTCTCTCAACATATCGTTAGGAAGAAACACTTGTGTCAACAGCTAGTTCGCGCACATGGGATTGTTCTGCACAAAAGCTCTTAACCATTGATTACCGTCTAAGCTACTTTTCTGTTTAGTGCGAAGCGTCAGCAGGACGCTCGAGTGGATCAAACGCAGTTGTTTAGGATCACAATTACTCCAAGTAGTTGGACACTGAGCGCGTTTCGAAGATCGATGATAGGCCTATCTCAGTGTATTCGCGCTCGTCTATGTTCCCCTGAATTTCGTACTATTTCCCCGCTTAGTAAACGGACAAGTTTCGCAAGTGCCTAACTTGATTATCGTCGAACGCCTTTTGTACCGGCAGTCTTTTGCCTCGGTCAGCTAACCATTGGCAAGTGCGTTGGCGCTTCCTAACTTACCCGGCGGGATAGCTGCTTGTGTGGCCTTAAGTGAGTGGACTAGCGTGTTCTGTCCGTCTTTTGCACTAATGGGGCTACTTCCGGCTAACAAGTCCCCATGAACACATATACACACACGCACGCATAGGTTTACCGTCTCTTCCCCATCTTTGTACCCCTCAGCCCTCCCTTTCTTCCGGCTGGTCCGAAGAGCTGGTACCAAACGGTGCACGTTCTAGCCAGGAGGGCCAATCAATCATTTGAGAGCAGAGGGGCAGCCCTGTCATAAAGAAGGACGCTCGCTACAGCGCACAAAATACTTTCTGCGTGTATAAGACTCCAAACAACATTAGCTCATATTGCCAAAATGCTGCTGGTGGCACCCGTACGACACAAATTATCCGCTCAATGCATTGATTGCCTGTGAGACTCCAGATTATAAATTGGTATGGAACAAAATCATGTACATCATAGAGAAAACGGCCTTTTGTCCGATCTAGCTTGTTCATAGATTAATTATTGTAATAGCTATTGACATATTTAAAAGGTTGGAAGTTTCAAAATTGTTTAAGGTGACTACGTGCGAAGGCGCAATGTTGTGTAATAAATTTATCTTTACACATATAGCAGTACCCTGAAAGTTAAACCCGTTATATTTTGGGACGAGGAGTAAAACTAATTTTAAAACACTTTACCCTATTCGTAGTTTTTCTGGCATACGGAGAAACTCAAATCTATGGCTTGCTTGAAAACGTGGCTTAAAAGTAACAAATCATCAGTTATTATCATCAGAGGGCACATTAATTACTGGCAAAAAGTTGCCTGCTCGTATCGTAGCTAAAAACTATATGTGAACGTCTTGTTTTCATGAAATTGTATAATTGTATAACATCGATAGGTTGAAGCTCCTTGAAAAACAACTATAACAAAATGTAGCCTTATTAGCGTTTTTTAAATGGTATGGTACCTTATGCGGTATATCGATAACGTTCAAACTCAAAGATCGCGCACTTCTTAATAACTTAACCCAAAAAGGGCAGTCATAAAGTCGTTACTGTAGAATGGTCCTGCGGAAGATTTGCATAAGGGACCTACTATGATGAAAACGTACGAACTCTTGCGAGCATTTAAATCGTTAGTGGACCCAGGTTTATATCAGGTTTAGGGATTTTGGCGTACTAGAGAATTTAATAGCACTTAGGGCAAGCCGTGCTAAGTGGGATGATAGTGTCCCTTCCTCCGCGAACAAATTGTATTTATCCTTATCGTCAATGACGAAGCGCTGCTAAGACGGACTTTTGGACGCGTGCTACGCCCATGGGACTGGGATGTTTATAGGGGAGGTATACGAAAAGGAAGATAAGGTAAGGTACTCTTGTCACGTCGAAGATAACAAACCAACAATAGCTGTAGTACCAACCGTAGTACTAGCGAAGGAAATGCCAGACACGGTAACAGTATTCTCGTTGGAAACATACCGTAGCCTTCTGAACTCCTAACTAGATTGAACACCTCTTTTAAGGGTGGACGACATTTAATGATTCTGCCAGTTGATCGAGCGCTTTCAGCGGTGAAGTAACCACGCTTATAGCACAATGAGTAAACAGAAATAAAGAAATATTCCTAGTGCTTGGTTGGAAAAAAATTAGATTTACAACGTCACGAATGGCAGCACAGCTATTGTGGTACTCACATTATTGTATGTATATGTGGATAATTGGTAGTGCATCTAAGTATTTTAAGTGTATCTGGATAAACTGCCGCGGTAATTAGGAAGGTGGGATAATGTACTCGCAACCAAAGAGCCACAAGTTCCTGCCTAATTCACCAGCCTGGATCTACTTACGGAGTAAACACTCCGTTCTCCTCGATTCTTATCTTATAGATAACCGACATCTTCCACAGTACTAGGGTAGAAGGATCAGTGTCGTAAATATCTATGGAACACTGGTTTTTAGTATTTGACTAACAACAGCTTAAAATCCAGTTTTTTTTTTTTAGTCTCTAAAATAGAAGGTATGTGTAATGGATTTGTTCTATGTATGTTTGAAACGATCGTTACTACGAGGCCTTTAGGAAATGTTTTGGTATTGCAAGGGTTCAGCGACGTGCAAAAGCTGAAGCGCTACACGTAGCTGTAACTTCGAACAAATCTAAATACACTTTGAACTTTCACTGTTGTCCTTATCGAATATGAAGTTAAGTGGTATTAAAAAATACTGCTGTGCATCCTTGACGAGAAAAACATAGAAAGCTATTATACATACAGCGCCTATATCTGATACGTTTCATGCGAAAAAATGTGATGTCGTAAAGGATCCAATTGTTCGTTGGGATAGCAGCATCGCAACGATAACGGTGAATGTCAATAGTCTTGAATATATCATCGTCTACGTTATGCAGAGGTGGGGTATATACTTGACAAATAGCGTCTCAGTTCTCATTTTTATTTATAATCGCGCGGAAGTCAAATCATTGGAGGGCCTTTGAAAAAGTAGCAACAGGACGCAGCCTCCCAGGAGACGTTGTAAAACGAATGTGCCCAAAAACAAGCCATCGATCATATGATGACAGACTTCTAACACAGGTTTCGCTTTTCGAGCCTCCAATCACACGAACGACAGGCGGTAACATAAGCCGTCTGTCTTCCTTCACACTCATTCATAAAAAAATTCGTAAATTTTCAGGAAACATATAATATAGGCTCCTCGAACTGAGTGAAGTTTTTTTTCGATCTTCACTGCTCAAAGGCACTAGTCCTATATTTCGATAGGCACTTCGCAGAGTCGTCCAAGCGTCGAATTGAGTGTTTTCGTAGAAGTATCAAGTTTAAGGGCTTTCTTTGTAGCAATAATGGAAAACCACTGTATTTTGTACTGATACAACTCGTGGTTACAAGTCTCTTCTCCAGGAGCCGCGTGTTTAACGTAATGATTATAAATGAAAGTATTAAAAGTGGCCTCGAGGCTCGTTAATCTCCAAACAGGCTAAGTGAAAATTGTGGTGAATCGTGTAAGGAGCTAGCTAACCGTGCTTACCGGCATTTAGAGTACGATATTACACTGCATCGCATCGATAAATGCCCTACGAAAGGAATTTATTCCCGCATTCAATGAACGGTAAGGTAGAAATTGTAATCAACTTCAAGTTTATACGTTTCATGTTGATAACTCAATATGAAATTCTTTGTCAAGGTCTAAAATATTCCACACGGTCTAGAAAGAGACGTTTTCTTGTTACATTAGGTGCATCTGCAATAGTGGGCCTATCCTAACAGCCAGAGTAATTATGCTAGTACTTGGATCTGCCAGCAAAGCGGTCCACGGCTTCGTTGAGGTAGAACAATACATTTACATCATTACCAACTGAAAACACTTATGGTACGCGACGGCAGGTTTAGATGACGCGACACTACGACGACAGTTTATTACGCGTAGCAGAGAAACATATTGTTTATCGACGTTTACCGGAAATATGCCATTGCGCCTATATATGCATCATTCACTTCAAAGTAGCCTGTATCGTATCAAGTGAGGAAAATTATTATTAACACGCTGATAATATTCCATCGATTTGTGGTGTCTACGACTTATGTTGCGCATTCACATTAAACTGTCCTGGCAAAGACCTAAAGGATCGCCTTGGGTACGAAATATCATACTAGGACAGCGTGGTGACCTGGATTACTTACCTACGTACAACAAATGAAGATTGTATGCTAAATTAAATTAAATTGTACTTGTTTTGAACCTGGCGCTTTTGCACAGAGGCACTAGAGGCGCAGTTCGGCGCATAGAAGGGAACTTACATTGCTTTTGCTTACAGTAACCGATATCTTAGAATCAGTCAAACGTAATCGATAATGTTGTTGCGTTCTGCATTACCAGGAAAATGAAATGTTAATATTACGGCATCGTAGCGTACGACCTAGCGCAATATTTCATGTCGCATAGCCCTTTTCTGTATTGTACGATCATGCCAAGCAAGCTACACTTGCGCTAATTATCAGAATCCTTAGATCCTGAAGTATGAAAAAGAGGATATTTTGTTTCCATTCGAACGCCAACATCACTTAGGGAAAGCGCTCTCCCCGAGGTTATATATATATGTGCAGATGTAGCAATAGTCATTAAAAAGTAAAACGACGAAGTCGACGCACTTGACCCAAACGGGGGTTGTTCAAGCAAGCTGCTGCTGCTGCTGCTGCTGTTGTTCGCGTTTCACAAATTTACATTGGGGAGAAACCCTCTCTAACGCTCTGGCAAATCCCGCTTTTTCGCGAGATCTCCTGCTATACATATGTATTTTGCCTCTCGTCCTCTTTCACTTCCCTGCTAAGTTTCGTTTATTAAGTTTAATGACGCGGCGGTAGCTCGACCATGCCAAAGAACAGGAAGGAACAAGCAACAACCGCTAAGTGCACCCAACTGTAAGACTAGAAAGAAGTGACGGGTAGTTGCACCAGCAGCCAGTATCGGAGTCTCAGCGAAGAACAAGGAGAGATACCCAAAAAGGCGAAGCAGAATGGGCCTTTTTTTCGGTTGCTCTCTTCTGTTGGCCTCCTAACAACTTGCACGTCGAGCAGCAGTGGTCCGATTCAAGAATCAGTTTATGACCGAAAGAAGGATTAGGGAACTGTACAAAAAAAAAAAGGACTGACGAAATTGAACTGATACAAGTAGTGAAAGCACTAGCTGTGCTGATAAGGAGAGGCGATGCTCTGCGTAGTTAGATATTGACTTACTACATCAACTACTAGTTATTGCTCTGGCTATAATCCAGGAAATGCTTGAAATTAGCAGAAAACAATTTCAGAAAATCAGTGATATGTGGCAGACCGAGATCAATTCTTCCGGCCGTTGTATACAGGAATCAATCCGTTTCTATAAGGCATGCGGACTTTTACTCAAACCACGGTGCTGGGCTTTGCGCGTTCGAAGTGGCTTTTCACGTTGCCCCAAGTTCCGCGACACTTCAACGACAATCTTAAATCGCTTTTACCTTCCTTAACTTCAATATCGCTGAATCACGACGAAGGGAGCTGAATCGTTGTATTGTCAACCGGCTTTTTGATATGTGAAAAAGAGTCGCGCGCTTCCATCAAAGTCCCGCGTTCATTTGAATGAATGTAGTCACGTTCCATGTTACGGAGACTAGCTCACTGACCTGGAAAACTTCCTCTTTAGCTGTAGTACAGCGCATTTTTCTTTATCCTTGCCAAAACTTTGTTGTATTTAGAGGTCCTTAATGCACCGGCCTTGTCAGAGCTTTCTAGTTTCACAGATATTAGTAAATCCAGTTGTCACCTATGAACTGTTCATAAATCCAAGATGAGCGTACGCACTATCTCGCATCATCTAATATTGGCTCAAGCTTTCCACTGGCATTTAAAGATCGAGGGTCTTCCATTTTTTTTTTCTTTCAGATTCCCTTCTGTGTCGTATTGCTCTCTTTTACGGGGTGTTCGGACTAAACTTGGACCCATTTCGCGAGCTGTACATAGCAACGGCGGCTTGCGCTCATCGATAATAGTTGGTACTGAAAGAAAAACAATTCTTTTCACAGCAAAATCTCATGACAGAGGCAGAACTGTAAAGCTCGAAACGTGAGCAAAAATTGTTTATTGTTTGTTGTGACGTATTTGTTTCAAACGAAATTTAACCAAGTGATCAATTTTTCTGATGTCCTGAAGTCGATCTAAATTATTCTCAAATCCATGATTTCTGAATAGAGGGTCAAAATTAGACTAAGGCTGTAAAACGTATCGAAATTCGTTTTTTAAGCCTGGAATTATAATGCAGAAATTAGACTAATTTTGAACGGACATTATACATTGTTGATTAAGCTCTGACGGTTAGTTTTCTCTTGAGCTTTTCCTCAACTTCTCGGTTGTGTTGCACTCCTTGGCACTTTTAGGCCCTCGGATTGTAGAGGCTGTCGGTTTAGTACATGCCTAAAATTTCAACTTAATAGCTTTTGAGTCTGGCGTACTTGAACAACGAAACTTTAACAAGTATAATTATGTTCTAAAAGTTGATCGTGAACTTGGAGAGAAACGTATGTTTAATGATTTGTTTTGTTCCATTAAATGAATACTATTATGGGGAATGTCTCTACCGATAGATGAAAAATGTCAGTCAAGCATTTGTTTTTATGTAGATGCAGCTTATAAACACTCGACTGCAACTTATAAATACTCGACATAAGTATTGTCTTCAATTTATTTTAAACACCTTGTAGATCTGTATATTTTGTTTGGTATATGAAAGTATTTTCTGATACCTATTTTACCCTATAGGTTTCTGTACCGTATTTTGGATCGGTATATTAACTTCGTACATAAAAATAGTCCGGATTAGCTAATGTTTGTCTAACCCTCTCAATTCAAGTCATCCCTTCCGAAGTAATTGTGCGTCGAAACAGTTTTCGGCTTGGTTAGCAATTTTTCCTGTATTTTTTGGAAACGCTTCTTGTTCAAGCTTCTCTTTTGTTGTGTAAATAGGAAACAATCACAACAGCCAAGGTCTGGTGAATGCGGCGGTCGGCGCAACACACGAATTTTTTGGCAAAGACTACCGAACAAACAGTGAAACGCAATTGATGCCTTAACGTGATGGAGCAGCCAATACTCGTTGTTGTGCCACGTATTAGTATCAGACTTACGCAGTCTTCTTGAAACTTCTTAATTGTACTTCATGATGACCGTGGATGGCATAAATGATTACCGACTGTTAACGAAAGCTTTCTGACGCCTAAGCGGTCGGTAAAAATGGCCTGACATGAGCCAATGGAGATCACAGTGTGCTCTGTTAGGTCTCTTTGTGATTCACGGGTTGACAAACACAAGTTATTCTAGCTCCTCCTGTCTAGCTTCGAAGCGCCTGAAGCAGTCGCTATTTTAAACTTCATTCAGTGTATGGTTTCTGAAAGCATTCTGCAACGTCCGGAAAAATGTTTGCTTTTTTTTTGTTGCCGAGGATGATTCCGTGGCGCAAAAACGCAAAGGACTCTTTTGTTTCGACCACCCGAGAAAGCAATAAAAGAATGGCTCAAAAAGGCTTATCTATTTAGGACGCAATTTTTTCTTGAAAAGCCCTGTTCCAAATATGACTTACGCAGTAGACAATTGACCTCAGAATTTAAACATGTTACAAACCAATGAGTGATTTGTGACTAGTCTAAATCTTGACTAGATTGTGCGCGAAGGCTATATTCGTTGGCTGGCGTGATCTCTAACGTCTTCGATATGTCTACAGAGACGGAGCTGATAAATTATTGTCTGTTGACGGGACCCAAATGGGCGCTTTTGGAGTGTTCATGACATCCACATTGCTGCAACTGCGTAAAGCAAGCAACGGTGAACGTTGGCCGACACGCAAACGCAGAAAAGTAGCCCACATGGAATTGCCAGTTGGGTTGGCAAAAAAATGAATAGGGTGGCTTACTATGAGGCAGCGCATTGATGACGATGCCCACTGTAAAAAAGGCAGCCCCTATCGCATTTCGATGGGTATTTTTCGGCATTGCCAATCTTGTTCACAGGCGAAACAAAAAAGAAAAACACAATCGCCTAAGTTGAACGTATCGAATGCTGACATGGTGTTGATTGCTATTAAGGAAACGCCAAATTCGCTAATACGGAGTGCCTCTAGAAGAGAGGCATATTACTTTACATATACATACATATTACTTTAATTTGTGGATGTAACATCACATATTAGACCGAAGAGAGGAAAAAGTCATAATTTAGAAGAGTAAACTATTAGAATATAACATGTGTGGAATTTCTGGGTAGTCTATATTTAATTGGCCGATGACTGTATCTGTGAGAATACTTACCACATATTTTCTCAGCTCTACGTTTAATTGCTTCGGTATATAAACTACCTACGCCTCCCACATTTTCACCCTCGTAAGAAGTAATGTTGCGTGAACCTTGCGAGCGAACCCTATCGACAAAAAAAGTGCTCTCGAGTGTTCGTTTGCTATTGACGTTCGTTCGACACGCAATCGTTTGACCTATTATCGTGCCGATATAAATGCGTGAAATTCACACGCGCAGTATGAACTAGCTTTGTCCGGCAATTTTAAGGGAGCGCTCTTGGAGGTCAGCCCGCTGACACAGTCGTTCTACAGTTATCCCAGCCTACAAATGGTTATTGGTCCTCTAGGACAGCATTGGTAACCATTTTTTATACTACAAACTGCTGCTAAACTAGACACATAGGTAGGAGGTAGTACGAATTTGGCTGTGTAGGAAAAGGTGCTCTTAGCATCCAGACGTAATCGTAAACCTAGCATATGAAATAAAGCCAGTGAGTAGTGTCGCCGATCGAATGAATTGCTCAATACAGCTGCTGCGGACGCAGCAGGTCCTGTCACCAAAGCATATTCATTAATAGCATATTTTTGTTCGCTTCTGTTTCTATTAGAAAATAAACGAAGGCGTACTTCCCGCGAACCGCTCTATTTCGTCGGTTTTCGTTTCGACCTTTGCTAGTGGTGCCAATCAAGATCATCATACGCATCCGTTATGCTTTTGCCTACTCCCAGAACTCGCTGGTTCGGACCCAACTGCAGACAAACCTCTTTATAGCGGGAGAAACACATCGCGTGTGTGCGTCCGTATCAAAGCTCTTCTAGAAAGATATCGTACATCACCATGAGGGAGGCCCACGTTGCAACAAGCTTGTTGCAGGCAGATTCAAGTCAAGAAAGCAGTGTCCATTATTATAGCAGGGCACGCTTTGAGAGAAGGAAGTATAGACGCCACCTAAGCCTTAGCATGAGCTAAAGCCTTAGCTTTGCCATTGCAACAGCTACCAGTACATCTCGTGCCAATTACTCTTCTCTTCTTCCTCAGGACACCGGCGGCAGCCTAGAAAGAGACCATAATGTACGTATATATTTTATTATCGTATGTGTATAGGCTAAATTAGCGGCGATGATGTTGAGTTTATAGATTAGTTTTCAAAATATGCCAGCGCTCTCTATGTTATTCCGTCGGGAGGCTGGTTGGCTGGCTAGCTTCCAGCATGAAACGAGCATATTTGAACTTGAGATTTGCTGGCAAATACTAGGCTATTACGGGGACGTCATAGTATTTCCAGATCCTCATATTATCATACAATCTAACATACCTTATTCGCATTTATTCGATCTGTGTTACGTTTGTGGATGAAGGTAAGTTTGTAGGACATGATGTATCTGATTCAGTACGTAAAAGCTTGATTTTCCAGCCTGGTTCTGAAAGTTCAACTTTTATGTGTTTTAAAGTTTATACAGTTTTAGACAAATACAGGCGACTATGTAATCTCACCTTCCAGGGGAGTTGTCGCTTCATGGTTAAAGATTTAGACTCCATTTCAGAAACTTCCTGAATTGGTAACGGGTAACGAGATGGACGCTGCTCATATTCTATATCGTACCAGTACGGAGATACGGGTATAAAGTCCAAACAACGCATCAAAGGGCGGTGCATTTCTTACAACCTACACCTGTGCTCTCCAGGGCAATTTGAGACGAAGTTACTCTAACACAAAATATAATCCAGCACGTAGATACTAGTAATTCGTCGCTCCACGTAAAACAGCAAGTACCTTGCTCTTACCTTAAAAAAACTGACTCTGCAGGTGTATGTCTGACAATAAAAAATACATTTTTACAACCTAATTGGGGAAAATTTTAAAAGAAGTAGAAAGTAATTCGGAATCTAACTGGCTTCAATACAGAATATTCCACCAAGCAATATATCCGCCTATATTTATGCTAAATTCTAAGAAAATTAAAATATTAGAGAATTCCTCATGATATAGGAACAAAACCCACGAGATTATGCGCGAGCTCATTGCACCTCCACATTAACATAAGGAAAAATAAAAAGACCCTGTAATATGTATACTTCTATCCTCAGAACCTGCAGTTGTACCTAATATCCGACTACCTGGAGTAACAGGAAATACCGTAGAGATTTGGTGAGAGTACTCCCGAAGTAGAACAAGGTGCATGGTGAAAGCGAATATAAGGGTGTCACAAGAAGACCATAAAACATTCCTCTTGGGATGAGCGCCCGTAGACTCTGATGGAAGAATGAACGGTACTGCCACCTTCAGGATTAGCTTTATATCTGTCTCTTCGCCTCCCCCATCCGCGTTGCTCGCCTAACTTGCCAGCATTCGGCGTGAACTACAGGACAGCAAATACTGGTTTCCTGGCTGCACAGACTTGAGGTGTTCTTGTCCATGGTATCCCTTTATGACTTAAGCATGTCCTGACTTTTACTATAACATCCTCGTTTGCGTCAAGCGTAGACTCAAATGTGTTCCACTCAGTCGGAAACAAATAACTGCTGGTTATTTAACTTTGAGTCTCTTCGAAATCTAACCTTTTATCCATTGTAATGGATACATTCTGGTTTAAAAATTGTCATTTTGACTGCCTGGGCGACATTTCAAGTTAAATCTGGTCAAATAGAAAGCTGTTCTTCGTATCGAACTTGGAAATGATCCTTAGACCATATCAGTACCATTTGTTCTATGGTGTAAGTTATTATATTGCAGGTGAAACGGAAATGAGCGATATCGCCTATATGTTTTCATAGCGAATGCTCCCTTCGATTTATTTAATTACCGTGGAAGGGTTGATTTAGGTAATACTTAATTTAAGTGAAAAACGCTTAAAATATTAAATAAAACACTGCTTTAGGGGATAGGGCCTTATCGTTTTCCACTTATTTATTTCTTCCTTTCAGCCCTTATTGTTCGTTTGCCTAATGATGAACTTCAAGTTTACATAGAAGTATGTCTTAACTTCACTGGATTTACCCTTGTTTTCTTTTCTATTCATATATTCAGTCGTTCTTAATAAATTGCAACTTTGCTCCGACAACTTTGCATGACGGTTGAATTGAGAAAACAAAGATGGCTGGACTGTACCCCGTATGTCCATAGGCGTGCTAGGGCACTGTGAGCGTACGTGCGGCCACATGAAAGAGTCAAGGGTCCTTTCAAGTCATGGCGTTCGTTCAACGCCACGTCAATTCGGCTTGCTTCTTACTCAGCGGTAAGTAGGTCTAGCAAAAAGCTTATGCGAGTCGATCCATCAAGCAAATAATATGGCAGAGGGTCTAGCGTTTGCACCTTCGGTCTGCTTTCTCTTTTCCTAACAGAAGTTATTCCTGTGGCGTTGTTCAGGGCGCGTCGCTTAGCGTTCGCCTCCTTCAATAAGTAGGCAGCGGTAGCGGCAGCATCGTCTCTCACCGAATCACTTCCTGTTCCTGCTTTTACTTGTTCTCCGCCTTTTTTCGCGTCATCGTGATCATCGCCGTCGGGCGTTGAACAAAATACTCGTGCGCACAGACTTCCTGTAAGGAAAGGAAACCTTCGAACGCCATCGCTTAGACCCCTTCGTTGAGGCTCTTTTATTCTTTCGCCGACTCTCTGCCGTTAGCTATATCGGTAGTGCAAAACAGGGACCACTTCGTTCTCCCGTTTCTCGTGAAGGACAGAAAATAGTGAAAGCTACCGAGAAACGAAAGACCGTACCAGAGAACCAACGACACCAACGGGTAGTGGCGGGAAGTGTAGGCTGCTGCCGCCGCCCGCCATTCTACGGCCTAGCCACTTGCCATGACAAACTTTTGACAACAATATCCCCATGCCCTCGTGGCTCTCCGTCGCCAGTATTTCTTTTTGGTATATGGAGAGAAAGAGTGCCATCTGTGAGGGCGAATTGACGGGCCCGTTAAGGTGGGACAGTGGCGCTCCAGCGCTAGCAAGTGAAGAATAGGAGGATCAGGAAAAGAAATAGGAAGAGGTATGAAGAGAGAAATGTGAGAACGAGTAAGCATGACCACTTCTGAGTGAGTCTTTTGAGCGACGGCCTGATTACGCAGGCGACTTTTTCCCCAGCAGCGGCCCTGCCAGACTCAATCAGGAGAGACCTGCGGAAGCTTCTGACAGCCAACAGCGGTAGCCGCCAACCGTCACTGCTCCCTGCGGTTCTTGCCTTACACCTGCTTGGTTCATCGACAAAAACTTCTTTTATTAATGTTCACACCGCGGAGCCTTACCTGTACCGATTGCTACACCAACAGCAATGTGTAAAAAGGCCAACTTGCGCGATTCAGAGGAAAATACGGAGTAAAATCGATGCTGATGATAACATTGATAAACTGAAGTCAGCGATGCGTACAAAAGGAAAAGCACGCTGTTAACCAAAGACGGGCTTGGGGGTGTGTAAATGTGCCTAGATGTTTGCTTGTTCTCTTCCCATTTTTAACCTTTACAATAACATGGATGCATATAATACTATACAACGACACTTCTAAGCCAAGTAGATGCCTGAATATTGTGATCTACGACGTAGCAATCATCGATACGACTGATTTTTCCAAAGGGGAAAAACGTTCCCTCTTACTATGTTGCTGGAATTACCAGGAAATTGTGTATCATTAGAAACATTTGCTTCATGGCAGTTTGCAAAATGCTGGTAAAACTACTATGACTAATTCACCAATACGATGATACAAATATGGAACTTAAAATTATATATATAAAATTCCATCGCTTCAAGTTACAAAAAAAAAAAAACCTCATCCTTGATGTAATAGAATTGTACTTGGGCTAAAAAAAGGACATGTTTTTGACAAAATTATCTATAATACAGATCACTTTGAACTGCTGTTGTAGAAAGTATTATTATTTAAATTTATATTAAGAACTCATTTTCGCCACGTTGGATTTTTTTTTCTTGTTGCTTATTTGGCGAATCCCGTAATAGTAATATTATATCCACGACAAGCCTGCCGTCGTTAATTGTCACATACGTCGATACGTTTCGTTTTTTGTAGTTAGTAAAACGGTAACTAAACCAAATTGAAACATATCTAATTTACCATATGTATGTTGTTTGATTGTGTATAGAAATGACTTCCTATCATTATCGAAATCTATCGAATGGATTCGGTCCATCTTTGAAAATATTATGATTTCCTTGTCTGAAATTTCTCAGTGCGACACTCTGTTATCAGAAAACCATATATATATGTTCATTGGAGAATATTGACATTGTTAAATATAGTAAGCTAACGTACCAGTTGAATGAAATACGCCCGAGAAACGTTCAAATAGAACAAAATCTATCAATTAAGTGAACTTCAGATGATCGCTGGTATTCACAGCTAACAAACATGACATTTACACATAGGTTCAGCAACAAACGTTGACAAATGAGAACTAACTTAATGCTGTAGGGGTCGTTTATTGGACAAGCGGTATTGGTTGACATGGGTTCACATCCATTATCGCGTGCGGTCCGTCCGACGCCCGCAACGAGTAACCTCGTCCACAAAACATTTAAATAACATTCTAATGGATCCATCTGCACAGGGGCATGTATGTGACGCGATATGCATGTCAAAGATAAAAAATCAATTATATATTTGATGAAAACCAAATGATATAGCAAATACAAATATATCTACGAAATCGTAGCTCGAAACAATTTCAGAATTTAATAATTCAAATAGCATTCTCAAAGGCTCAAAATTCGCAACGCCAATATCTGCGCACAGACAATGCATAAGTTGAAAACATATAATTATGAACTTGTCTGGTCTATCTCACCAGTTGTTTAGCACTACTCTGGCAGTCGGAATAATCTTATGACGTTTTGGCATGCTTTGACTAATTCGGAACCATCAATTCAAGTTACATAGAACAGGACTGAATTGCAAGGACATTATAGACAATACAATTTTTACGTGGCTCTAATTTAGTCCACTGTGAGTAGCCTGATCGCCATGACGATACTAACACGCCCTGCCGGCCTACAAATTGTAGCTTGTAGCCTTTCCTGCATATGTGTTAGGTGTTTTATGTTAATATCACCGATGTTCAGGACGATAAAGGTTTACCGGTATTTATAACTATATAGCTTGATGCAAAAGAACTAATGTGGGATTGCCATTAAAACTGCAGGTAACTATGAAACAAGTTAGTGATTCTTTGCGCACAAACAATATACTTAAACAGAAAAGCGTACAGGATTACGTGTGCTTAATACACTCCAACCATTAATATTTTTAGTACATTGAGGCCTATAGGCACATGTGATCGTAACACACGATGTGTTTGTGTTACATTAATAATCGCTATTTATCACCCAGTGTAATGAGATATATGCTCTGGATCCGGAAATTCAGCAGGCCTTTACAGGACTGATCGAAAATGGCCAAATCGGTTCAGTCGCTCGTTGCAATCCAACACGCCAAATGCGTTTTGCGCGCCTGAAAACGATATGCGCCCATGATCAGGAGCAGCTATACAAACAAGCTTACTCCATCACAAACGTCATATGGCTCAATCTACGGCGGTATGGCGACTTGCCTAAAAAGTGTACATCTATTGTAAATCGGCGCAAAAGCTATAAGAGGCTAGCGTGAAGGTAAACCACGTTCTCTGCAACAAGATTACCGAGGGACCCATAGAATAAGAGCTCAGAGAGAGAGGGAAGGTGGTAGAAAAACCATCATTATGTGTATATAGTGAGACGAACAGGACAGCATTTGAAATCCCAGAAAAATTAATGCACAGCTTGGGCTAGAAAGAAGAATACGAATTTTTCTTGTCCCCTGTGTCCTATGTAGAAATAGGCGATCCTGATCTGCGTCGCCATCGTAAATGCTATCTATTGATAAGCGCCGTCGTCGCCACGCGCTTGTTTGCCGCTAATGAACTTCCTCATTGCCTATTTAACTAGTATATAGTTGTAGCAGTAGTTTGCAAAAGTCCCCAACGCTGTTCCCTGAGCTATGCAGTACCGGAGGAGCCAACTTTGGTGATAACAGGAAGAAGACGGCGGCGAGCAATCACCATGCAAATCGAGCGACCCCTGTAGCAGCGGCTGTCGCTGTTTTCGCTCACGTTACCTGCGCGACTCCACTTCTTCAACTCCTTGATCCCGTTTCTTGTCCTAGTGACGCCTTTGACCTGCCCGAGGGACATGCCGACGGCAACCTGGAGGTTCCACTGTATGCCTAACAGAAAGTGCTACGCACGACAACTGCACTCTACTCCGTCTTTACATGCCGCCGCCCTGATTGGCTGGATACGTAACATTTATAAACGCCGTACAAGTAACCGCGCCGGATGACAATATAGCAGGAAAGAATTTCTATGGCAACTCTAGCGAAATAGGCTATTAAATCGCTTCAAGACGAAGGCACTGTTAGGGAGCATCGGGGTACTACATAGCTTATTTATTTTTGACGCGATATAAAATTTACTCATTATTGACTAACTGATAAGATAATAGGGAGCTTGAGACGCATCGAGTCAGTCGAAGTGACGAGATGGTATCGTGCAGTCACACGGCGTTATGCTTATCGGGACCAAGGTATCGTTAGGAGCGCAAAGCTGACACAATAATATGCGAGTTTTTTAGGTGATAAAAATGTAGAAAAGGTGCATGGGCGAAAAAAACCCACAAAGTAAAAGTCCAAGCCCTTGCGAAAAGTGTATATTTTAGCCATTCTCAGATCTCTAGAGACAAAATGTTAAAACCCGCAATTGTTACTTTACAGCGATAATGAGCTATAAACAAATGGTATAATTAGCGTCTTGATAACTTGTTTATGTAATACCCTTATTAAATAAGAACGTTTTATTTTCAGAGCTGAAAGCTTGTTCAACATTTTGTAATACCTGTTTCTTTCGAAAGGTTTCTAAAGTAATATATTATAGAGATATACGAGACAACATGGAGTAAGGTTGATCATGGAAAATAAACTCTATATATAATGTATATACATTAGAAACAATCGTATTGAGTGCTCCGTTTGCGAGTTATTTTTGCCGGTGATCAGAATGCGATCGCATATTTGAGTCCTGCTAAACCCTTCAGACAATTTGCCTTTACTATAGACTGAAGAACTTCGAATTATCTGTTTAGCTAAACAAAAGCTACAGAGAGTGATTGAAGTTACAGTATGGAGATTATTATAGAGTCAGTACACTTACGTTTTGCAGTACTTTACTTATTTACGTACCAAATACAAATGAATTCTATAATAGTGCTCGTTCCTTTGGGGGTACAGCGTAGTTTGGTTATTTAGACTTGACAGTTATTGCCTGCATTAAATGCATGACTGGTCGCTTTTACAGCGGTACACTGCTGGTAATGCACCTTTAGATCTGCATACAAGCTCTCTCACACTCAGGCACCCAGTAAGGCCCATCGCCATAGACGACTTTTCGAAAATCGAATAACATGCTAATGAACGCTAACCTCGCTGCATTCCCCCATTCCTTCAATCCCCGATTTATTACCCCCGGGCCTCATCTCTTCAAGTTTCCCATCCGCTTCTATGGGACGAGGTGGTTTTGGACTGAGGAGGAAGTGAGCGGCAGAGAGAAGGCTTTGAAAAGAGGATTACCGAAAAGGGTTTGGGGGTAGAAAAGTAAGAGCGGTGCTTAATGAGGGTTTATAATTCAGAAAACTCCTGTCCTCATTAACGTTCAATCATCTGCTTTATGTTGAATACGTGAAGTTTACTTTGCACACGAATGCGGACATTCAAACGATACTATTTGTCTACAATAGCGTATATGGATCAGGCGTGGTTTATAAACCTGTACTAACAGCTATATATTCATAACATTGTACAAGAGTATTAAATATTTGTTTGTTAGGAAAAACAAAAAGCTTATTTATACTTGTTGCGTCTGTAAGTAAGCGGTCTGTGTAGCCCTGCCACCATCACTGAGGCAAGCAAACAATTTGCTTATTGGTCAATAAACATCTCAATTTAGTCGTTTTGTACAGTTGCCTTAAACCATACGCCCTCTATTCCAATTTTGCTTTTCAATTAAACAGTGACTGACTTGGAAGTGTTCATAACTAAAGAATAATTTACAAATGCCCCTTGATACTCGGGTCATTCATTTACTTATTTAACAGTTGGCCCTTATGCTCATATTTCACACACATAGTAGTCACTGTTCATTTACCAACAAGTGGTGATTGTAGAAGATTAAAAAAAAAAGCTTATTATTATAATTCCAAGTTGGATATTCTACGAAGCATAATATTATAGAGTGTACAATGAATGATATCTAATACTCTAAATAGTCGAACAAAAAATATCATTGATTGTTATCTGGTTACCTTCAGGTATCTCTCGATTGTTCAACTCCTCGGTGTTTCCTTTATACAATAAGTGAGAACGTGTATAATTAGCGAGAAGTAATTGAGGCAGAGACGTGTAGCGGCCTATGCTTTATCGCGTGCCTTCGCAGCACCAACTCCGTCATATGCATTATCGCCAATGAAGAAGGTTAATATAAACTCAGCTATAAAACGTTTATGGCTGCGTCATAGAAGACGTATTTTACGGGCCTGTGCACTGGTCCTGCAATGCGCAGTATTGTACCGATAAATCTGCCATTTTGCTTCGTTTCAACTTACTTCCGGCAAACCGGCAAAAACATCTTATAAAGTTTTGATGTATGTGTAGATGTACCGTGCAGCCGAGTAAAGTGGAAGTAACGGTGCGACGAACGATGTCTTATTGTATGACGATACAGGCAATGCAAATTAGTTCAAACTGAGATTTGCGAATACGATCTGGTCTACGGTAAAGTTAACTATACAAAAAGAAAGTTAAATAGTTAAAAATTAATACTTAGTTGTAGTCACTTATATGCGCAATCTTTGGCAAGAGATTCCAATGCTTAAGTCGTGTAACAATCCCTGAAAATAAAACAATACATATCTTATTCTTACAACTTAATGGGAAAATGGAGTTATGTCTAACGAGCTGTCATATTGAAAGCTGAATTTCAGACTACCGAAACAGCTGAGGCTCAGCTATGATTAAAAAGAGAGGACCCATATAAACCCATATTGATAACAAGTGGCACTAGCACTTTACTTCGTGTTTATACTAGTCTTGTTTAAAAAATATAAAGAAAAAAGAAGAGTTGATAAAAGATAATTATATGTAAATATCGTATGGTATTCAAAATAGGAACAAGGCATTGGCATACATCATACTTTTGTATAACGAAATGAAGAATCGGTTATAATGAGCGAGCACTTAGGATCCATTTGAGAAGGATGCTTCATAGTAGACTATTTGGAAGGTATTCTAATGCGAGTTATGGGTACATGTGCAAGATCATGATGAAGTTTGTTATGGGCCCTTAGCGATCTGAAAGGCTGAAAAGCTGTTGGGTTCACCCCGCGGCAATGAAGCTTCTGGCTTCGTGTGCCGATAACTTCATGTATCCTCACAGTCCTCAAAGGCCACTCGTCGCCCATCCTAAGCGCTAAAGTTCGAATCAAAAGGTTTCGACGGTCTTTTTTCTTACAACATTGACGGGAAACAGCTTGTTTTGTTAGAAAAAATAAGGAATTATTAACTATGACAGCAATCGTCCAAAAAGTAAGAGTTTTCACAGAGGCATTTTGAACAATGGGTGTAATAAGGACGCTACTTTACTGTAGAGACATTATTTACGTTACTACTGTTTTATCCTTAGATGGACTTTCCTAACTATCACTATTACCAACTGTATTCAGCTCACACGCAGACGAAGACATTTATAGGGCTGCTTCAATATTTCATGTTGTGAATTCGATTTTAATTTTACATATTCGTTCATTTCTAGAGAGCAACGTTTTTGTTTAGCCCTCTTTCATATTTTTTCTATAAGAGCTACAATATCTTGGCATCATCTGTAATGACTTTTTTCGATAGACCCTCTATAATCAAATGCTAGAGGCGCAAGTGCTGTTCAGAACAACCCTATATAAAAAAGGACGACACTGAAAAAATTTAACCTAGGCAAAGCACTCCCCCTGCCAAACGTCTAGAACGCATCCACGATTTGCAGCTGAGAAGTCTGTTAGTACGTGCTAAGGCCGCTGCATGATGCCTTCCGAGCCGTTGTACAGGTTTTGAAGACGATCGTCTTATGTGGGATCTAAAGCAAACCCAGGCCACAAACCGTTAAAAGCACCCAAGGGATTCGTCGGGTAAATATGTCGGACCCGCTGATAAGCTGCGTTAGTCTACCCGCACGACTCGTGAAATTTACGTCGCACTCGCAATTTGCTCACTTACCAAGTAGATCCTGCAAAATCTCATGAGGCATCAGTTGTTATCTTGTAAACAAACGACTTCGCTCTTTTTCGAATAAATAACATTGGCAAGAAGTAGCATAGAGATTTCCATGATATAACAGGACAAAAGAAATTGAACTTACGTTCGCTGTGTACAGGCCCGCGCCTCTATACAAGAAAGAACAATATTTCTTATGTTAGGAATCACGCGCTTTAGATGCTCAGTATTAGATATCATGAAAAATCCTATCCCTTGCAGCGTCGATGCTATATTCAAACCGTTCAAGTGGTGCTTGATTGTGTTAAATGTTTCACGTACCTTGCGTACAAACTTACGTGCGACAAACATTCTATTCTTTCAGGCAGGGGCTAGAAACGTTGCGTTACGTTGTTAATTTTTTTCAAGAGGACAGTAGAACAGCTTTCGTGAGCAATGTGCATTTCATGTATACACCTGAGGAATTTTCTGCATGTTTAACATACTACTGTGTTAGAACAAGGATTTCAGTGCCGTTATACAGATCCTAGACGCAGCTTATGGCTAATTCGGCCATTTAATAAATGTACATAGAAGGACGTCTTTTTTTTGTGTAGGGCACCTTACGAAACTGAAATATTTAGAGAAACTGTACTTGTGACAGGCCCCCCCCCGGTAATCTGACTTCACCTTCACGTATGTCGTTCAAACCAGTTCACCGATCTGTGCACGCGAGTCGCACAGTCAGATGGCTCGGCTCGTTCGTAGCGAAAGGCCAGTACACCTTTTTATGGGTCTCAAGAGACCGCCCAAGTTTCTAGATGGCGCGGCAGCAGCAGCAGCAGCAGCAGCAGCAGCAGCAGCAAAAATGGTCCACGTATTCTGCTTTGTCGAAGCATCAGAATGGATGAACAGCCTTAGCCATGTATAACTTTAACCTGCCAATTTATTTTAGCTGAACAACTTGATTGCGTGTCGCGTTTATCGGCCGCTTTTTCGGCGCTGTCTTTCTTGACTACAGTTTTATGCACATGTAAACTCCACTGTCATTTAGAAAATAAAGCTGTTACTGAAGTCCGACACTGTGCGCCGATATAAACACGAACTATAGGACGAACAGGTTCTAGCATCCTATCCTATCCTATTGTTCTCCAGCTTCCTTTTTTTGTTTTCTTAAGATTTATTACAATTGTAATTGAATGACGCTAAAATGACTATCCGCGCTGACAGAGTTAAGCAAAATGTGCATAATACCTTTTCTACTCAGATAAACAACCTGGGAGGAATAAAAATTATAACAGTGATTTAGGACATAGCTCACAACAATAGAGACGCATAGCGTTACACGACTGCATTAACGACTGTAATAAACAGCGGAGTGTAAAACCCGCATACAAGTGCGATTTTAATACGATGAGCGACGTTTTTTAACGTCGCTCATCGTATTAAAAATGTATTGCTTTTAACTTTAATCGCTGGCCCGCAATCGATGAATTCTAATGCCCCATGGGTTTTTATTTTCTCTGCACAGGGGTTTTCAAACATTGACCACGATTAAAACTGCTGCCCTTCATGGCTTCTAGACTACATATTCATAAACACTTCGGAAATTTCATTTTCTAATAATGTGACGTTCTAATAAAATTCCCTCTTTGTCAGAAAAGATGTGTCGAGACCCGACCATTTAAGATAAAAGATTTTTTCTAGCGGCCACAGAATTTGTGCATAATCTAAACCTCATTAAAACCATCAATCTCTTAGTTAAAGATTTTTTTTTACCGTTTTCTTACTCTTATTATGTCAAAAGGTCCTCGGGGTCACCTTTGCTTCGGCTCGGCATCAAAGAGTCGCTCTACTGAGAGGAACGCCCTTGGGGTGGCTCTGGCTAAACTTATTTTTTTTTATTGTTATTTTCAATTTCTAGTAATAATTTTCCGACACTAAAATTTCAACTAGCTTGACTCTATGTTTTTCCGTTCAAAGTTCGTATAATAACGCACCCAAACAGGTGCTCATTAACCGATCTAACCACGCCGTCTATTCACTGGAGACTGTGTTGTCGAAAATGACGGTTATAGTTCGCTACAGAAATGTTCCGTAGGCGTTGATGAGAACGTCTCACAGAATCGGTCAACCTTCTTCATTTATTTGCATATCCAGTGTAGTATCCAATTATAGCGATGGTAATTATATCACAACGGAACACTAGCAAAAAATAATCCATGAATTGGTATGTAGTTAAGTGTTCTGCCGCACCTGCCGTAAATACTGGCCCTATCAGCAGGAAGCACCAGCAGTGACAATTTATGACTAAGATTGCTATTATCCGCAGTGTGGAAGCATCCAGTTGAGATTACTATTATTAGACATGCGACGATATACTGCTATAAGCTAGCGCGCAGACGTAACTATGCTGCCAGGCGAGCACATCCATTTCCTGAAGACTTTTTCTTCTTTCTCTCTTTTGTGGCACTACCGTCGTCGTCGTCGTCGTCGAATAGAGGATGGTCACTTACTCTACTGCCGTAACGTTTACGTATAGGGCATGCAGTCTAAGACGATAACGACGAAGTGCACTAGTCCGCCGAAATAATCGGCCACTCAAATTTGTGGCTGCAGAACGTTTCTGCGGAACTCTACGGCAGTAGCGAATCTCGCTGATTTCGTGCACGCCCATGAACACTCGGAGCCCTGCTTGGTGGTCAGCTAATGAACGAACTTCCTGATGAAAAGCCACATGAGATGAGAGACACTCATAAGTTCGTACTGCCTTAGCCTATCTATCCAGCTCCATACCAGGGGCAGACACACATCTAATGTTAAGCGGTCTCCATATCTGCTTAGCGACGTACAGGTTTTCCTTTAGAAATGGACGGGATACGCGGGCACCTAGCAGAAGCCTTCCTCATAAGTAGCTTAGTTACTTCTTCTGCTTAGTTATACGAAACAAACACCTAAACCTTGCATAAGCATAAATCGATCTATTTTTACATTATCAAGTATCTATTGTTCTATCTACGTTTGACCACGAGCCCGCCTGATAAATTTAAAAACTCTAAAAGTTCGCACATAATTCGCAACAAAGTTCAGCCGTCAGGCTGAGTAGTTATGTGGATTTTGGGAGAAAATTACTTAAGTCACAGAAATAATTGCTGAAAAATATGCGACAAGCATGTTGACAGTATCCATCACTTAAGTTGTTGTCAGCTTAATCGGAAAGATATTTCATTATTTAGTGCTTTTTTCGTCTGGTTAATACTGAAATCGATCGTCTCTACGCGTATTCATGCAAATAAGATTACAACACGTTTCCTTATAACAAAAATATAGTGTTTTTTTGTTCATAGCTTAAAGTTAAAAGAACACAGATTTTAGTTATCTGCGCTTCTGAATATATATCCGTTGAGTTCATATTGTCATATACACAACAATCGTAGTAATTCAATACTGACCCCTACGAAACAAGTAGACGCACTTACCTCATTTAACTTCTCATTTAACTCATGAAAGTTCTAATTCGCATTCCGAGCAAAGTTCAAACCCATTGAGCTATACGTTTGTTCTGGCAGGATACGTACGCCTCGATGGGTTCTACGTCCGTCGAAGAAAATCTAAAGTTGGGGGTGGGCGTTGAGATCAGCCCGAATTTTCCATTACTGCTGCCCGTTTTGAAATTGAGTCCAGCGAGCACTGCTTTTTTGACCCAGGCTCTTGCCGATTCCGAGATTGCATTCGTTGCGATTTTATGTTTCGTTTGCCGTTGTGAACTTTTTGCCTACTCAGCTAATAACAGCTCACAACAAAAATAGCCTGGGCGTTTTTTCTGCATTCGCTTGAGCTCGAAAAGAGAGACCCCTGTGTAGCTCATCGAGGTGATCAATATATTAGTATGATCGGTTGTTCGTTGAAACAATTCTATTTGATATAACGGCATTTGGTGACTTATACGATCAACAACGTCCTTTCTTTGCCGTTGTGCGCCATTTTGATTTATCCTGAAAATAGTCATAATGTCCTTCAATTTAGTAAAATATTTCGATAAAGTTTGCTGAAAAAATAGAAGATGATTCACTTTCAGCGACGTTATTGGATGAGCGTTCCGTCTACGTACGTAAATAGGTCGCTGTAAAGCGACCGTAGGTTGCGATACGGATCACCGCCACTTAACATATGCACTGACCACCATCATAGTATTACGCAAAGTATGCAAAATTGCCATTTACAGATACTTTCGTTTTTTTTCTGCGTTAACTGGTGGGCAATAAACCTTTTTGCTTTACGAATGGCTTAAGTATTACCCCATAGGCATTCTGGAGCCAAAAAAAATTCAAATGCGTTCTCTCGAATAGCTTATCTAAGGAGAATTCGTATAAAGGCATCGAACTATAAACAGTACCGTTGGAAATAACCAACGGGTAAATTACACTGAAAGCACTCGAACACGGCAGTGCTATCTTCCTATTAATGAATTGGCTTAGTAGTACGCCGAAGCCCTACGCACAGGTTGAAAATTGCGGAACTACTATCAGCTACAAATTACTGTTATTCGATTGAAAACTTTAGTACCACAAACAGTGAAGACACAGCCTAAGGCTACGACGAGCTAGTTAACGGTCAGAACATCGACGTGACTATAATTCTAGCTATCGAAATTTATAATCAAAAGCGAAAGATCGATCTCATATCAGTCCTTCTCAATGGTTCAAATTGGTAGCGTCTTATGGCTGTGCTGAATCTATGGTGTGTTAATCCGTTCCGGACATTTTCAGGTTATTGGTATCGCAGACATGTTGTTCAGCCTGTCCGCTCTTCTTGGTGGGTTCAGTTACGACTCCATTTTGCGAATCGCCCAAGAAAGCTAGCTTGCTCCTTCGTTTACCGCCTTTGAGAACGAAGGCCTCAATGAAGAATCATATCTAGATACTGCAATATAAACGGAAACCATAAATGGAACTGTCTATGCTACACTATCAGCCGATGTACGTATAATAAATTGAAGCTGTTTTTAATAGTCATATACTCGGTATTTAAAGTACAAAAACAATACCTTTTCTAGTAACGAAGAGGATAGCGGTAATATATAATGAATTTCCCAACAGGTGACCGAATCTCGGGAATCACAATGTACGTTTGTGACATCCAGTGACTACCCAGATATGTGATGTCAATCTAGGATACGTAGGACCACGAGAGCTGACTGACGAACAATGATAAAATAGTAAGGTAATTTCGAAGAACTACAAGTTAAGATTTCGATAGATTTAATATACAGCTTGGCGTATACATCACGTGGTGGATGAGTGAACTGGGCGACTGAATAGAAACCGGCATTGAAATTCGATTGTCAATAAAACGGCTTGAGAACAGAGGACGGGATGTTTGCATATATCAAATTTTCCTATTGCAGTAGATGAAGCATGGCTTCTACATAGCTACTTGCCAAACACTGGCTCAAATGATGTTATACAAATGCATTGCGTACAATTAAAAAGTAATTGCCCGATTAGTAGGCAACGTGTTTAACAAAAAATTAAACGTTGTCGGATGTACTATTCTCCAAACAACGAACTAAGTTGTCTGCATAATCGGTAAAACGAATTTCAAGTAGGTTCATATTTAAAATATCGTTATTTAGTTGCGGCCTTTGACACTTACATGAATTTGATGATGACCAGAAGGTGGAGAGTTAAAATTAGCTGGCTAAAATCTCACTTCGTAACGCAACCTTTCAGACATCAAGTAAGTCATTCGTCTATGTCCTCTGCTCTATGTTCCAGCTGCTCTGCGAGGCTTCTGAGGAGCTGCTAAACGTAACGATCTACACTCTAACACCATTAAATCATTATGTAACATTAACTCGTTCCAATCCTATCTTACTTATCAGCATCAGGGTTAGCCCTGTTTGTTAGGAGAGGGGACGAGCAAGTGAAAGTGAAAAAATGATTGGAAAAAAAAACGACTGGAAAAAAGATAGAAAAATAGAAAAACATAGAATACAACCGTTAGAGGCGACTGTGAAAAGCAGTGAGAGAGATTTTACCCCTAAACAACACTCTCCTCTCAAATGGATAGTGACTGTGTGTGGACGTTGTCAATAAAAATCGGTTTCTCTTCGAGGTTTCGAGGCAAGCAGACGGGTCGAATGGCCAAACGGTCAAGACACACTCTGCTTCAGCTATTCGTCAGGAGGAAAGGAAGGGCCCCTTTACAGCCGGCAATCACTGGTGGGCCTTCCGTTGATCTAACAACCTCGCCCCCCCGCAGTAAGCGGCTGAACGAGCCCAATCGAGGCCATCGCACGGATATGACAAGGACCCAATGGCGGAGCCTAAGAAAGTCAAAATTCGCTGTTGCCTTCCGCTGAGCATTGTCCAACCTCTTTTTGTCACCAGTCAATGATGGAACCACACAAATAGCAAATAAGCCTGTTCCAAGTTTCTTAGATATTTAATGTTTTAAATACCAAATCGTCCTTTTGCGATGCTAAAGCTTTGCAAATTAGTTCTGCGCGTTCCAGATACAGACTGACAAACGGCCGATCGGGTTAACAATGACGAGAGTACCAACAACAGCAACACTAGCCGGTGATTTCTTCGGTTTACATAATTCGCTGATCTATTCGAGTCAACCCAAATAAAAAGCACAGAACCCCGAAAGTTACGAAAAACAATACGTGAAAAATAAGAATAAGAACAATTTAGAGGGAGTGTATGCTTGTTCTACGGTTAATTTTGAAGCGACAATAAAGTTTTCGGCAGCTTGTGAAATGCATTCCTATTTATGTGCTCCCTACCGATTTTTTAGCAAACCTATATAATGAATAGGTGCTCTGTGTGGTGGTTCCATACGTAGGCTTAGGCAAAAACTAAAAAGGGGACTGGTATATCTTTGTGGAGGCGTTCTCTCAATTAGATATACTATTTTTTCTATTTACTGGCAAATGAAACAATGTGAGTTGTTCTTAACTGCCAACGTAACGTTTTACGCACTTTCTCTGTTTATATCACTCTATCTCCACTTTTACCACAGGTCATCAAAGGAAAGTCCTTATCATTACGTCAATACAGAAGTGCTAACAAAGACTTTACAGAAAGGCAGGACATGTTGCAAAAAAGTTGACGCGATCAGGTTAACTAAGATACAAATGCCATTACGGCTCAAAAATAGACGTCGTTCGATCGACATCAACTGTTCTATCGCAAAGAACGCCCATGCTGCAAATTTGACCCGGGTTTGTGTGTATTTCTAATAGTGCACTTTGTTCTTTTCATTCTGTGTACATTCCTTTAGTGCATTATTAATGATCTTTTCTGGAATTGTCATTGGTAATTCGAATTATGTGTGTTTTAAGGCTGTCGGCAAAGTCGTTGTAAGCACCTATAGCATTGGTTTGTATCACAGATGAGGAAACAGATAGCAACGGTCCGAAACAGAGCCTTAAAATATTACAGGTAGGCCCTGGAAGGATCATATCACGTCATGTCTCATTTATCTTAACTCGGAAGTTATGACCTAGTTTGATCTAAGCATAGGTATTTTATGGAAACGGAAGTGCACTGTTTAGCGTGACACGATGTTCCGGTCCATCAAAACTAACTGAGATAACCTATCTCCTTAAACAAACTTTCAGTAACAAAACAACGATGCCGCTACTTAGACTTATCTAGAGCCAATGCAAACCTTCACCTTAGCATCTTAATTTCGAAATTTTGGCTGGAAGGTCCTACAGGCGTTTTCCTTGATGATATGGCAAGTACTTCATATTTGAGACTTGCTCTTATAAATAGACTGAAAACGGCTAATTGCTTTGCAGTTTCCCTTATTAGCTTAAACACACTGATGGATATTCCTTTATAAGATTATAAAATTTAGATTTTCTATGCTTCTAGAGATATTTTTGCATAATGTATTCCGTTACGTGAAACATGAATATAATTATTTAAACGTTCACACTCTCATCAGTCGCGAATCGCGTATGGGTATTTGTTTTTTTCATTTACGCAGTGGTGTAGTGTGCACAAAATAATAATTATCAGTTAATTAGGCTATTCGAAATAGATCTACGTACGATACAAAGAAAATTGGGGAGTATTTACGCGATACAGCGGAACAAATGGCCTTAACTTCAATGCTATTAACAATACTCGCGACGCTGAACACTCGTATCGGTAAAGCAATATGTACGAAACATAACGTGACTACTGAGCTTTAAGCATAGCATAATATTACAAATTAAATATGCAAAAACTATTCACATTTGTTTATAGGTTTGATTATGTACTGTTTACTGCAGAACCGCCAAACTAATTCCACTGTGAGATATTCTCATCATTTAAAGAGTATCAAAAATATCTCAGCATTGTCAACACACATATATATATATATATATATATATATATGTATATGTCTATATATACGCGGCAAGAAGCAGGTCAGAAGACAATCAAGTTCACAGCCTCGAAATGGGCTCTATTTTTATATTACAGCAGGATATAGTTGCCATCTGCTGGTAACCATGCCGGCGTCTCTTCCATTGAATCCGTCTCTATTTCTCCTGGCTGATCATCTATCACTGCGTAGCAAGTATATTTCTTCCCCTAAGAACTGCTCTTATACGAAGGAACCATTCCCACTCGGGCGCCACCATCTCACCTTTATCGTGCTGCAAGTCTAATGAGGAGAACTTTAATTCATTAGCGAAGTCTGTCTTCCTGTCCTCCATACAGTTTGTATCTATATTGCCTCTCAGTCTTTGTGAGTAGATTGAGGAGGCTCCATCCACATCATTAGATGAACTAGGCCATCATCCTGTTGATGAGCGAACGTGACACACTGTCTGTACCCGTTAAGGACCGCTTTGGCCTTCTTCTGCTCTTGCTACTGTCTCACAAGAGTATCTCAGCAACCCCTTAACTGCTATATGTCTATAGCTTGATGCATGTGGTCATACGATTATAAGAATCGTATATGCTGTGTCACATGTCAAATGTCTATAGACAGCTGGTGGAAATCTGGCTGTTATTCGATGTTGAAATGTATACACACTCGGTGTTCATCGTTTCTAGAAGAAGTCGTGTTGATGTTTCGAATGAAAACAGGCACAGCGCGGTGTTGTCGTTTCCAATACGTTGTGACTTGTCGAATAGCAAGCAAGTTCAACTGTGGCATAAGCGGACATTGCTTTTTTAAAGCGTCGATTTTGTGACATGTTCTACTATTTGTGGTCAATAGAAAAAAGCCTTTATCTCGCAAGGAAAACGGCGCGCTGCATTAAACAAAGTTGGATAATTTCTCACTATCCCGAACCAGAATACCGACAAACTCCACGACCCCAAAACACATGCCCAGCACTTTCTGTTTGACGATCAGCAAAGTCATAAAACGGGTAATGCTACGGATATATAATTGTGAGCATTATCTTTATAAATTTCAATACTAGTTTTAATTTCGTGTGTGTGTGTGTGTGTGTGTGCGTGTGTCTGTGTGTGCATGTGTCACATTTAGATTCCGTTAACAAAACGGTACAAGCATACCTTAGCCAAGGAAATAGAAGTTGGTGCATTTTAATTTGCTATGCAATTTCTGTAGGTTTCCGCGCAGTTGAATTTAAAACCTATTGGCATACAATAAAAAGAACGATGGAAATAGGTACTAGCCTATTACAAGCGAATCCGGTGATTTTTAAATTGAGTAACTGACTAAGCTAGGATAATTAATAATTGTTTTTATATGTATTAGAGGTGTTGTCCTTCTTCTGGCAGCTTCTGGGCAGTCATATACCTACTATTCGTGTTCCAATATGTAATTTCTCTGTCTACGCCTTTCCTTTGTATTGTACGGTATTGATCTATCCTCGCCAATCAGTTGCCCTTTCCAGGGCATGGAAAGCTCCTTAATCACATGGACTTAAGTTGGAAGAATATGCGGGTTTCACCCGATGTTGGATATTCATTTGTTCATTCCAGGAAGCTACTGGTGTCTGGTGTTATTGTCAGCCAAACTGCGTGCCTGTAATTCCTGTGCCAACGGCCTATGGATGTCCTGAGGAACTTCACGGCGGACTTCGGTTGTTGCTTCATTTTTGGCGAATATCTCGCAGTAGGCGATGTATCACGCTACATACGAACTTACTCGGTACTACCAGCGAACTCCATTACTCCCCAATGCTAGTCCCTCTTCAGCTGGCGGTAGAGATAGAACCACGCCTCATCTATGGTGACCGTATACTCTACACGGGTTTTACAAACCGCACGTAGAATACAACACACATATATCCAACTGGCCGAAGAGTCAATTCACTGATTATTAAGTTTGTACTCTATTTCAGTGTTTTTAGTGTTTGGGTAAAAGTTCTGTAACACGCGACGGGAATGTCCTGCGGATTTCGCTATTTGAATCACTTTCTCCCTGGTCATCCAGTACTGCAACGTTCGTTCTTCAAACATTTGTATTATTCACGTGCTGCGCTCTCGCTCAGTGCCTCCTTGCTTAATGTCTTAGCCAATCTTCGATAAAGTTCGACGGCAGTGTGACCTTCGGGGGACAAAAACTTGACCACTAAGCATTCATTTTCGATAAGTTTCTGGAAGACTGGAGTATCGGTTTAGCGGTCATACTCCGTCTACTAGCGGCGCGAAATTCAAAAAAGTTGTTCAGTTCCAAAGTTGACCGGATTCACCTGTAACAGCCTAATATAACAAATGGCTCATTGAACACACTGCGATATGTCTTCAAAAAGTTGAGTTTGGCAGTCGTCATTATACCTGGCTTTCTGTTAGGTTTACATAGTGTAGGGTACTTAATACAGACCCGGGCATCGACAATCACGAAATAGTGTACATTCAGAAATCGAAATAAGAATATTATATGCAAAACAGCATCGTGTTACAGCATCGATAGAATCTAGTAACTTTAGAGAAGTTGTGATGTGCCCTGAAGATCTATAGTCTAAGAAAATTATTTAAAGTAATACTACGTGTTCTATTTGTAAAATCAATACGAATTTGATTTAACATACGCCTACTATTATTAAAGTGTCTTTATTCTGAATTGAGTTAATTCTGGTATGCTTTATTAAACGCGCTAAAAAAAAATAGACCCAAATTCACATGCGAAGACTTATTATATTTTTAAAAAATGATTGACAGTATCTGCGGCTAAACGTCATCTTCCATTAAAACTGCTAGCAGTGGCAACAGACGAAATGTAAAATATCTTGGAAACACTCCGCTCTTCAACTATATTCTAGATAGAAGATTTTAATTAGAGGTACCTAGTAGTTTAGGTTCGAATTCGATGGTTGACATAGTTCGTTTGCTGCTGGGAGCCAACCCTTTGAAGGAATGCTTAACGGCTTAAATACTAGAAGTGATATTCGACACACTTATTTTATTATTATTTGTAATTTATTATATTAATAGGGGATAATAAAAAGAAACCAGGTACCCCATCCATAAATAGACTGTTCTTTGTATTAAGCATTAGAGTAAAAGATTAGCTTCGTATCATGGTATCAGAACGATTTTAAAGACAAAAACCTACGTCAAGCCAGCGATCGTGAGCAATACGTAATTTCGGTGGCCGATAGCAAATACTGCCAGCGCAGAAAGCCTGTGAGTGAGGTGTCAAGCCGTTATGTGGCGAAACGTCTCTAATAACACCAAAAATCGACGGTTTTAGAAAAGGGAAGGTCCCAATAAAGGAAAAAAAAAGTATAAAATCCGACCCGAATAAAAACATTGGGGGAGTACAAGGTCCGCATAAAGTAGGTAGATAGGTATATAGATAGCTAAGTGAACTAATTAGAGGTATCGCTAGCTGCGATTCAAGTCGATACGTAAAAAAGAACGAAAAGATAAGGTGAGACATGCAAAGGAGACCCTCGATACCAAAGTAAAAATAGAAACGTTTTTAGGCTCGTGCCAGACCACAGCAGCAGCAGCGGCGGCGCAATTTGCGGCAATGTTCAACGAAGCATGGTATTCATACAGCCGCCAATGCCATAACGTCGCCTTGAAAGCGATCATGAAACGACGAAGTAACTCGTGAAAAAATGAAGCGTCTCATCATCCCAAAAAATGGTGTGAGCTACGAGGTCTGTAGAGAGCAACTTATTTACGTAGAGCCCTTCGCTTTAAAGCTTTAATCGTTTACACCCGGTTTTGTTTGTGGTTTTTGCAACTATGAATTCACGCCATATTTTTAACCTGTTGTTAACAACCCGTTTTTTCTGAGCAGCTGCAATGGGGCCGTCCAGTATTAACAGTAGTCTATATGGGGTCCGACCGTGCTTCGAGAAAGTGGTTCTTGGTTTAAAATCACAACGTTGGTAAAATTTGAAAACATGTGTATAAAAGAGTACGTGAAACGTCACCGGAATTGCTTTGTTGCCATACAAAGCAAATTCACGAATTCCTTGAATACCACAGATGCCATCACGAGTTCTTTGAATATCACGAATGCCATCACGAATTCCTAAGGAGAATTCGAGAAGTACATAAAAAATGCTGTGCTAGCAAAGATCGCAATTGCTATATTCGTGGAGTAGCTTGGCGTCTTCTAAGGCTCCCTCGCTCGTTGTTCCTTCAATAGCGAAATTTGCATATTGTCGAATCCATTCGATTCGGTGGAAAATCCGAGCGAAAATTCTTCCATTTGTGGCCAGCCAAGCAACGGGCTATTGCTATGTTAAGGACGCGTTACTACTTGGCGGAATACTGCTGCCCGGGATACGATAGGTGAGCAATGATCTGCTTACCACATATGCGGAACCTAGCACTCGACCATTTTTTGAGCTATGACAAATGCAAGTTTGAAATTAGCTTAACAGGAAGACGCTGTTCGTGAATTCGTCTCTTTTCGTCGCCCAAATCCATCTAAACATTAAATGCTTTCTGTTTCGACAATACGTTCCATAACAGTTTTACTATGGTTAGAAAAGGATGGTTATTGTAGCTAATATGTAAAACGATAAATTGAGGTTGGCTGTTCACGGTACGACGGTTCTACCAACTAAGCGCGCGTAACGTCGCACAAACAGCGCGACGACGTACGCGATCGAGACGCACGGAATGAGCGTTTCAATGACCAGGTGTCGGTAACGATAGCTAATTACGGTGCGGGTGCAATTAAGGTCTGAACGTAATCGTAAAGTAGACGTAGCGAATTGTTTCCTCGCTCCATTGCCCGGTGCTTGCGGAAACGGTTAACCTAGCTCGACGTTGATGGTGTTATAGATAGCTAAACATTCTGGAGGTCTTGAAGCTAAATGCACAACAAAATGAGTTGTTCAGCGAATGACTGTGTATTACAATGTAAATAATTTGAGGGATGTAGCGGTAGCAAAAGTGAGGACTAAATAGACCGACCTAACGATACATATCGATAAAGTACCACTACTTATTAATAGTTCGCTTAGAGCTTAGATCAGCTATACTTATGCAAACTTTAAGGTTCAGGCTGGACCTCTTTAGATGTGTACCATTATGTAGATATGTACTTGCTTTCTACAGAGCGCAAGATCTTATGGTGCATTCCAGTGCATCGTGTTGCCTAGATGCCCCATGCACCATCCCCTAATTTTGTCGAATCAACGCTGTTTGCACACCAACCGCTTAGCTTGTCATCAACCCATTACCGATGGTCTCATAACCTGCAACTTTGAAAGGGGGCTAGACAACTCGACCTGACTTGGTTTTGGTGAGTGGTGTAGTTCCTGGAGAGGCAACCCAAAGATAACTGTCCTACGCCCAACGAAGGTGAGGTCTATCTTATCGACTGCTCTCACATTACTGTAGTGGAATAGGACAACTACATATACTAGACATAAGAGGAAGAGCATATGAGCATTTAACGGGAGCAGATCCAGCAGTAGGACAGTAATGTCGTTCTGTCTTGCGCAGTTGTGCCTTATCTTGGCTTTCTATTGTATCCCTAATTACATGCGTACGACGTTGCAGCGGTAGGAACGACGTTAACAACAGCAGCGGAAATCTGCGGAAAAGTGTTTACAGCAACAGAAACAAGCGATCGTGACTGTTCCGGCTGTAGAGAGGGACTTGCACTTTTATACCTCTTGCCTGTCTTCTATGGCCACCAGGCCTGATATAAGTTTGCTAAACATTATCCATCTATCCTATTTTATCAGTCCTTCCCTGTGTTATCTACCTTGTGTATATTGACGTAAACCGACTTGGCCTTACTTTTATAGGAAGACATGTCGACCTTAGCAACAGTCCAAATCAGGTCAGTTACCGACAACATGGTACAACGGGTATAGCTTACCTGCCTTTACCGCCGTCCTGACTCTCAGTGGGATCTAGTGCTGGCACCACTTACATTAAATGTCGAGGTCTATGACAGCATGGAGACGATAGCGTTCTATACTGGCCATCTGTTACCAAGGTTCAACGTAAAAATGGCGTAACGGTTACACGGACATTGCGCTGTGTAAACACTTACGTGCACTATGAAGAGAACAGGAAATTAGCATACTTTTCATTGTAAAATGCTGTCCGTCCTGCTGCTCATCTTTGTTAATCTATTGATGAAGTATTTTCCGCTCTCATGTCTGTTCCTTTAAACTGCACCGTCAAGTCAAACCGCCCATTCGTGATGAACAATGACATCGGAGAAAGACGAGCACATGGCGCTGTTCGTCGCTTTTGATCCGCGAAGGAACTGGACATAACCCGGGTGAGCTGAAGGACACCGATGCTACGGTCTGAGGTCGCTCTTTCATTAGAAGTAGTCGGAGTAGAGCAACAAGGCTGCGCGATATTTGTCATGCTCATGATCCTTCGGTTATCCCTTTGACATGCATTTTACGTTTACGAAAGCCGACAAGAAAGCAGTATTTCCGGAAGAGGTGATCTATAAAAGAGGATCACAAAGCCTTGCAAGGACAATGTATATTCTTGATATAAAACGGCGGTCCAAAAATACTTTGCTTCATAAGGTTTGGCGCTGCATGAACTACGGAGCACAGGACATGTATTCTTGAAGAACCTCAAGATTGCGTGATGACTTAGTACTTTATATAGAAAACACAGCTATACACGCATAAAATCACTTTTATCTATCAAGCTTCTATATAATATGACAGACCTCCGTCTTTTTATCAGAGTGTATATATATTACAGTAAAATTAAAAGACGACAAAACTGGTTGAATTGTTAATTCTATTCCACTACCGAACATTCGCAATCTGTATGCATGCTTCCACTGAGGTGCTCTAGTGAAGAATAAAAACTCAAATACTTAGGCTAGCATCTTCAATAATGCATGGTTTTATGTAAATCTATACTCGATTTCTAAGAATCTTATATCATCTAATCGCAATGATCAATTGAAAAGGTCGAGCGTCATGCGTGCATATATGGCCTAAAAGATAAATATAGCGGGTCGCCGATCACCATCCAAGAGACATAATCTATCCTATTCAATAACAACTCTGCGCTAGTTGATTGCTAGACACGTATCATTACGTAACTGAATTCAAACTATAAGTTTATCGCGAACCCATTTGAGCTGTCACGTTACATCTTGTGTGTCTGCTTCTGTCCAAGGTGAGTTTATCGGTTAAATACAAAACCACCGAACAATGTCCTGTTTCCTGGGTGGCGTATGCTTGTACAGCTGCGGTTTCCGTGACGGCGGGATGAGTAAACCAGCTATGTTTTCGGGTATTTCGTATTCATGCCTGCTTTCCGTCTGACTACCGCTTCACTTCGACGAAAGCCAACGAAACTGGGTCGGTTCTGTGTTCAGTTGGCGGAGAACGATAGCAGCGGTAGCAGTAAGACTTACGCAGTGAAGACAGCAACTCCCTCTCTCTGTTTTGCGTACGCTCGAAGTCCTCAGTAGTCACAGAAATTCACATTGCCAAGCAACGGATAGCTCTATGCCGGGCACGTACGTGCTGATCGCGGCGAACTTTGAGGACACTTCAAGACTAGACGTGGCCGAGAATGCTTCACTAGAGATCACGTAGAACGCCTGGTCGCCAATTCCAGGTGGTGGAAGTATAATTCTGGAACTGAGCAAAATTAAATTTACGGAATTCAGCTTTTCACCAGCCAAAATCGCGATATAGGGCGCAGTGTACGGAGAGGCATGAAGAACGAGCAGCCCCACGCCCTCCTCCTTCATAATTATATGAGTATAATTATATAAGTAGAACTTGTATCCGATGCCAGCATACGTCTAATTTTCTATCAGCAAATCGTAAACTGCTGACCTTCGCATTTGAATTTAAAGTATACACACTCGGGTATTGTTCGAAAGTTAGTGGAATACAGATTTTTTTGCCGATTTATTATTCTACATATTGCTAATATGAGGCAGTAATTAATAATCACGGAATATCGTAACGGGGCATACTGGATAGTAGCTCCTGCAATCCTTTCGAAAGTAAAAAAAAAGTCAAATATTTTATTCAGTAAGCATTGTGTTTCAAAGTATGAATAATTCTATAGTTAGTCATTTTGGACCTTCTGTAATCTGTAAAATCACAAGATGCATGCAGTAATCGTACAAATGTACAAATACCAATTTATACGATGAAACGAACGCAAGAAGACATTTCTATCTTTTAAATGTAGATAGAGTAAATGATTCGTATGTTGTCGTTTGATCATTCCCGTTCTCACATCTTCATCGTCTCTTTAGGCACTTTAGGTCTTTATACTGCCTATATGTAATTATGTAGTGCTTCTTTATGGGTTTGTATTGTCTCTCAGTGGTCCAAGTCTGTAAGCGCCAATATTCTTTGATTGGACCAACTGCCTGCGGCACAATAGATGTAACCTGCCTTGTGTCTTCCACCAGTAGAGAGCGTAATTATGTTTACAGAGGTCGAAATTGTTTACATAGCGTGTCCAACCAATGATATGTAGTGACACTTTGGATAACATATACAGGTCATATTGCGTGTATTCATGAAACAGTATAATACCCTAGTTATTGCTATAATTTACGTAGCATGTATATCTAGACGAAGCAAAAAAACAAAGTTAAATAAGCCCGGGAGCAAATCTCACATAAAACCCTTTGAAATCCTTCTGTGTACTCGTTGTTCATAGGTGACCCCACCATTTATTGCCCGAGCTGTCTTTAACGACTGAGTCCGCTTTTACTCAGCTTTTTTTTTCAATGCTTTATCAGATACTTGCGATTGCGACGAAAGAGTTACGTCTCATTGCTTCTTCGGATAAGATGCGAGAACCACACTCCGTCGTTAGGTGTAAGGAAAGGACGACGCCAAGTAATGGCAGCGTGCTCCTAGGGGCCGGCAGCGGCAGCAGCCGTCACAGCAGAAAAAAAATGAGATTGAATGAGAGCACGAATTTCCCTGTTCGCTACTTCAACCGCGCGAGCATTCTCCCCCACTAACCGAAGTTGTTCAGGCTGGATTCTTGAATGTGCAGGACGAGGTAGCGTGGAGTAACGACTCTTAATGACAAGAGTTCTGCAAGACCAAGATATCTCAGCTCGTCATGCAAGCCTTATAGCCAGCCTTCCAGATAGGTCCTGACTATCGTCTTCATGTCTTGCTGGTATCCCACCGCTATGCACAGCGCCTTTCCTGTGCCTCTGCTTCGTTCTCCCAAGAGATGTCGAGGATGCCGCTGAGTCATGCAAGGATCGTTACTGGCTATCCTACTGTCATTTTTGTCAGTGTAGGCAGTCACATTCAGGACTGGAGGGGTATTATTAAGAGATTTGCTTACGCCTGTTACGTCGACCTTGATATACGTTGTAACAGGAACACGTTTAATTGTATAAGAGTTATGAGGAACAAAAAGTGTCCAATATACATAGTCTGCAATATATTCCGTCTATAAAATTCTGTCTAGATTAGTACAAAACAATCTGACTTTAAAACTCGTTTAGTCAAACGTCTACACAACTGCGTCCGTAGAGCAAGTTCGGGAGGGGGGGGGGGGGTAAACAAAAAATTGCTTAAGGTTACCTGTTTCGTGTGTAAGTGGCTAGAATAGAAGGTAGAAAAACTCCAAGGCAGTGTTCATTCTAAGCGAGCTGTTCGGTATGCCAGCTGATTGAACGTCAGCTACATTCAAATTTATCATGCAAAGTATATCGGCATCTCCAAGAATGAGAAACTTTTTTGTTTCTTTTGGATTTCAAAAATTTCTTTTGGATTGGTCTGTTCCAATAAAACTGCTGAATTCTGCTAGTTCTGAATGGCTGAATAAGTCTGAGAAGCACTATTGCCAGTCTATTCTTTTCGCTTGGAGGTAAAGTGTAGCCTTAGTATTGGGTTAGGTAGGTGGCGCTTAGGCATATACAAGCGACAAGGGACGAAACGTTATTGAGCTCTAAGAAACTGTCTAGAACAATTGAATTTTGTATTATTTTACGTAACGTTTATGATTATCAAATACACTTTGTTGATAACTATGCATAGTATAAACGCCTTATATGTCCCTTATAAGTAGCTTTGCCATTTTACGCAACCGCTTTCTCGCAAATAAACCCATCGTAGCCTCTGGAGAAGATCTACAATCTAACGACGATGATAAGCGAATCTTAATGACTTCTCTCCTAACTATAGTACCTATTTCTTGCATAGCTATCGTCGATATGAGTTATATTATTTAGGTATGTAGAACGTGAATACGTAATAAGGCCGTTAAACCAGCATTTTTTTTTCATGTTCCAACATTGCCTTCAGGAAACGAGTCCCTTACATAGGCTTAGCACGGCAACATATTTATCGCTCAATGGCAAATGACAATGTTCGAATGGGAATGGCCTACGTCAACCGCAACACCTATCCAACGGTGTTAGAACCAAATGTTCTTCATTTCAACAAATCAATTTCACATTGTTAATAATTCAACAAACTACTTTATAGTTATCTACGTGTGCTCAACCAAGGCTGCGCAAGTTTTCCTTATATTGTAAATTTGTAAACGCAGAAACATATACGACAGGTTTCATAGCAATAAGACGTATGTAGCTTTTTAACACTTAGAGATACAGGGATACCTTTATTTCTATATGACCATGTACTAAACATCACTCATTTAGTCACTGTAAGCGAAGGTAGCGATCACTAGAAAAGTCTGTGAGATTTCCAGTCAAAACCAACAGGCGGGTATTTTGTATTTCGCCACTGAAGTTTTACCGTATCCTCCGCTTCGTTCCCGCGAATTGCTGAATCGTCTAACTAGCCAATATCAACTTTTATTGGGATTCTGTCACTTATGTTGAAGCTATCCCCCGCGGACGTCCATGCCCAACGAAGGGTACACCTTAACTAGATATCTTTCCAGAGAAACATCGGGGTGGAGCAGAGTTGACAGGACGAAAATGTATCGTGGGCTAAAGGTAGCGGATCGCGCCTTATTTTATCTAACTGCAATAATATTAGTAATGATAACCTAATAACTAACAACCAGAGTGCCCAGCTGCTGATACCAATGTTACCGCTGCCAAAAACGGGTCCCATTGTTTGTTTATATATCGCGGCGGTTTCTCAGATGGGTACCTCCTTCTTTGAGTCGTTGATGAAATGGCGCGTACGACAAAGTGTGCCGCCGACGTAGCTAACGACTACGACAATATCGACTAAGATGGGCAGCTAAAGAGTCCTATGGCTTGCCATTATGTTCGCGTCTAGTACTCTTCTGCCAGAGTTAATTAGTCAGTTCCATCGAGCCCGTTTCAGACAGTCTCTCTATTCATGTCATAACTTCTTCTATTATTTTCTTCTGATATTGTTCACAAGATATTTAACTTCCTCGAAAAGTCTACTAACAATTTATGTTTTAGTTCTCTCCAGAGTAAAATAAAAGATCATTCTGCAATCTGTATCTCCATGAATGTCTATAACAGAATACTTTAAATCGTGATCGCTTGATCGTTAAGAGCTGATCAAACAATGCTGGCCCGATTCGATTCCTAATATTTGCGTGCGTTGCTAACCTATCAAAATAACATGGTTAACATTGATAATTTCTCTGTGGAGGCTTATTTGGTACCGTTAGATTCAACCTTAAGTCCCTATTAAGGTCGCACTTGGCACGTACCTACGTACGGCCGCTATTATTATTATTATTATTATTCTGCTTTAGATCGACTTCTGATTCATTCGAGTAAATAACTGGATCTTTCTAACCTGAAACTTTTTAGAAACTGTTTCGGTGCCGTATTACTCCTTTGAGTTCCTGAGAAATTCTTATGTATCAACGTTCCATCTGGATCTAGACCCATTTCTGTGCTACTGTCGCAAGGTACGTGATCGTATAATACGTTACTCGTGATTTACGGAAGCTCTCAAATGTGCCAGCTGGTTCTATGAGCAGGATTTTAACAACTCTAGGAATTTCAAGCGATTTGCGTTGCTTCCTCTGCTTCATATTGATCCTTTTCAAGGGCGCAGAATGCGATGTCTTTCGCATCTCTGTAACTATATATTGAGTTGTTGAAAAACCATTGGCCGTTTTGCTAGCTGGCTTCAAAGTTGCAGGACAGAGTTCATATAGTATGGGTCGCATCGGATCGGCATCTGTGCCATTTAAAAGCTGAGATTGAGCAGCAGTAAATGTCCGGAAATTCTTGGGATACCTATATCCAGACTATTCAACAAGCCATTGAGAATAGGAATCAGTGAACAAAGAAGGGGTCGTCCTCTACCACAAAAATTGTTAGATTACGCCTTCAGCTCCATGGCAAAAATCGAGAAAAAAAAAGAGAGGGGAAATTTTTATGTAGCCCGTATCTTACGCCATCAGGCTATCATCTGCTTCGTCCCCCGCAGAATTCCTTTGATAATGTTAATTTATCTTCAATAAAGGTATGCAAAAGTAACTTGTCACAATTTTTTGACTAAGAGCCAACGAAGTTCTACGTTAATGGGATTAGAAAAAATGAGAGACCGATCCAAATGGTGCATACTTAGTTTATGAATAGTATTTTAGGATATAAAACAAATATTTGCTTTAAATTTGGCTTAGAGACGATCTCTTTGATCGGCACCTTTCAACAATCTAAATTTGAACTTGAGCAAAATTTTCAGGCTCGTGAATTGTGAGCCTTACAGTACCTAATTAGGTCAAATCAGACCTGCGTAACGCATTCCTGTCGTTTCCTAGGGGTAAGCGGCTTCCAAAAGAACAAACGAATTGCCTAATTCAAGTTGAGTCGATTGATGGTGGCGTATCTGAAAATTTGTATAAAACCAGTTATAGAAAACTTATTACGATTGTTTTATTTTACATTAAAAGAAATTGCCGACTTGTATACATATCACAGACTATTTGTGCAAATAAATGATAAAACGGTCGAGACAGGTTTTTTTGATTACTAAGCCTAAAATATTATGGCTACAATTTTCAGCGATAACGCTAACGAGATTAGTTATGAGCGATGTGCGCGGCGGCGACGACAACGGAGGTGATAAAAACACGGAGCATCTAATTCTTCCCAACTCAGTTTAGGTAACTGCCTTAGAAACCAGATGTCGTTGGAAGCAACAAGAAGTTTGTTTGCTTGCCCGCTCCACATGTGCAACTTGTGGATGACTTGGATCTAAGTGCGGTTGACTCGCCGCTGTCCAAATGATGCCTTTGCCGGCTTGGTCGGATTAGAACTTCCTTTACCCATGGCCCATTCAGAGCGGATTGCAGTAGCAATGACCTGGTCAACTGCTAACTCACTGTCTATTGCTGTTGTGCGTTTTTATTCCGATTTAGTTGTCGAACTGCCCTCTCCAAAGGCGGTAGTTCGTTTGTGTTCCGCCAAAAGGTTCCAGCTACGTGCCGAGAATTGGCGGTGGTGGGCAGGGCCTGGACCTGCTGCCCAGTCTGTTGAATGCCGTTGGATGAACGGTTTGTTGGCTGAAACTGGTGAAAACGGGAGCCAAAAAGTCAAGATGGTTGCCTCCAGCGCTTTCGGCGAGAGTGGTTATCCAATCATGTCGGCATTGCACGGTTCGTCGCTGTGGTTTTAGGGCGCAACAATCTATTTCAGCTCTGTGTTCGACACTATCATCAAGGTCTTGCGCTTGAGGAAACGTTACAAGGCGGTCCGGTATTCTATGGTCTTCTGACACATCGAACTGAATTTTATCTTAGATGTACTTGGTAGGTTGTGGTTATTATGCTTTCTTTGCAAGCTGCGGGACCGTACCCCTTTTTGTCGCAACATACTTAGCCTAATAGTTTGCTCTCCGTGCTTGCTATCGTCAGCTCGGCAATTTATCGTTATGGGAAGACTATGTTCGACTACTCATACATCGTCAAGTGATCCATCGATCGTCACCATCACACAGTCAACCAGTCATGCGAATTTTTCACAGATGGTTTAAGCAAAATTATATTTGAAATTGTTGGCCAGTAAGCCAGATGACTGGTTGAGTGTATTCTAGTATATCATCGAGGCAAACTATTTTATGTAATATCTCAAATCCAAGTACTGCGATAAGTGTACTTGTTCAATCTGTTTCTAGTTCGCCGTCACTAGGTGCGTAATATTGCAAAAGGTTACCCATTATCCACTATGATTACGAAAGTGATCGTTTGCCTTTACTCAATTTCTCCAGTGGTACTGCCACCAGTCACCAGTGGCGAATACCTGTTCTTTTTCCAATAAACAAAAATATCAGTAACAAACATATCCTTCGATAGCGACTGATCTGAAGGGCTGTATGGAATCATTTATAAGACCCGAACTTCAAATTTAGTCCGATTCTGGATAAATGGCAATTTTGTGATTGGCTCGAAAATTTGCCCAAAAATCAAAAGCTTGTGACCAGCGACCGGAAGTTATTAGCGCATCTAATTGAGAAATATTTGCTAGGTAGCTGCAATAGCTATATATACCTAGTAATGACTTATAGCCTTGAACCTATCTAGCCCTGATAAATATTTTTATGAAGATTAAATTTCTATATGTACGAACTTCTCCTTGTGCCTTATATTACGTGCTTGATAGTATCGAAGATTGCTATCGTTGTCATTCCGATTTTTTTTTCAACACAATAGAGGCCTAATATGGATTGGTTATCTATTAAGGAATAGTATAGAAAAAAAGGGGTCAAATGAAATGACGATGCAAGGTTTAGTCTCTGAGCTATTTGACCGAAACTGATCAGACGACACAATTTAGTAAGCACTTTCTAGTAAGCACTCAAAAGTACTCATGAGACATCAATTCTTTCTGCTACTCTTACTTGATCAAAAACAACCTTTAAAAAGAGTAGAAGACAAATGTCTAAATATAAACCGTACGTCCTATGTGAGGATGCAGCATTATGTTCACGGTCTGATTACTGCCATCTCTTAATTTATATCATATAATAGCCTATATTTATTCTTTCGCTTCTTTAAATGTCCTTACGACCCTTGCCAGTGTGGCTTATACGCGCGGACGGCTCATCTTGGGGGAAAATATTTTTTCAAATATACTTGCTAAACTTGTGGAGCGGTTTGCAAATTTTGTCAGATAATATAATTATTATAATATAAACGGTGTTCTTTAAAGCCAACTCATTAATACGGGGTCGGCTTTTGTTGGCCCAGTTGATCCTTTTAGGCAATACATATTATAAAATTAAAGCCTTATTTATTTTACGTTTTTGTCACTCGTATAGTTTTCTTTGGCCTTCGTAGAAACCGTGATAGTTGCCGAAATAAATTAGAGTGGGCTTAAAGAAAGTAAAGCGTGTAGTTATGTATAAGACGCACACGCACAGAGACGCACACCAAGTGAAGCCCTTTCGCAATAAAGGATTTCATCTCTCTATGGTCCCTGTCTGTGCTATGGGGTCGAAGGAAACTCGGGTATTCAGATGGGATATGTGAGTCTCTGTGGCGTAGCATCTCTGTTGTCACTGTAGCCGCTGAACATCCCCACTTTTTTCCCTGCTTTTTTTGTAAAAAAGATCCATCGATTTTTCTTGGACAGAGTCGCGCTAGCGCAGCACTAAAGGCGCAGGCCCATCACTCCGTTTTGTCCTTGATCGGATTTCATACCGAAAAAAAGGAAACACTGGACTGCTTCAACCACTATACCATGATGCAATTTCACAACGAAATTGAAGACATTTCACCCTATTCCTGCTTCCTTTGGCCCTCTTTACCAGACTGTCGGCCAGTCGGATTATTCGTTGCTAGCGGATGCACGTTACCACGACGTCGAAGCGCGTACACGGCAGCGCATGCTATAGCCGCCCACGAGAACCCTCACGTAGGCAATGGAACGCGAGCACACATACCCGTATAGACAGCCAGGCTGAGTAAGTGAACGCTACACGTCCTCGTACTCTTACCGTTATGTGGCACTTTTCATTGATGGCTTGTTATCCACATGGAGCGCGTACTTCTGCACTGAAAAATGGAAGCTGGTGAGTCTGACGGTCAATGCCACTTCATATTTTCCTGCATATCTACAGCAACAGTAGCACCCAACGATAGGAGCTCTTAGTCCTGAAATGTTGTCTATTGACTCAACAGACAATATTTGAAGAGTGTTGATAAATATAAATAATACGGCGAACAATGAGGAGTAGCAGTGCATTTTTTCAAGGAATTACTCGTTGAATGCCACCAGTGAAGCACTATCTAATGCATATGATACAAAAACATAGTAGTATATACTCATACGAGCTCTGTTCCTCCAACCTATATATATAACTGGTGGGCTAGTCAAATGAACGGTTTTACATTACAGCAGCGCCGTTCAACTTAACTGCCAACTGGTTTCATCGACATATAACTAATATTGAAAGATAATTTACTATATAGCCTTTCCTCAGCCCGCGGAAATTCAAAATGGTTACCGTAAATACAGTGCTAATAACAACAGCTGATTCACTAACTTCAGTCAACACTTAATTTAATCTTTTAACACTTTCTTGCCCGATTGCGGTCCTTAAATTTTTCGCTTTTCTGGTGTACACGTTATTTTCAAAAGCACCCACAGCGAAAAAATTATTGGCGTCAGGTCTGGGGAAGAAGTAGGCTCTTTTGTGAGACCTCTTTATCCAACCCAGCAACTTGAAATATTGATTAAATTCTGTTGAATAAAATTCACTATCTACATGGGTGTCTGTGAGAATGTGTAGTAAAATAGATTATTTGAATAAATTTTCCTGTCTGTACTTTTTAGGAGCCTTCCATATATATGTAATTTTTGTTATGATCTGTTCCCGAAACCGTATCTAAACAAAGGCAGATATTTAGGTAATAGATTTCCTTATGTTAGAAGTATATTTCCTAACGGTCATGTTTGTTCAATACAAACATTATTCACCGCGATTACAGTTTTAAATCCTAAACGGTTCACAGACTCGTTCTAAGTGATTTTTTCGCGATACTGCGAACGTTTTCTTAATAGCGTGAGTGAACAAAGTGACATTGCTTTATCGGAACTTGTAGGACTCTCGCTTAATAACGTTCCATGTACGGTAACTGAACGGGCTCAACTCTGAGCTGGTCGGTGGCCATACGTGCTCAGTCCTGAGCATGCCTGCATTGTCAGGCGGCCAAACCTACACGTTTGTCGACTTGGATCTGAAGCCTTCGTTCAGGCACTCTAGCTGCCTGCGGTTGTACGACAGTGTGTCGAGCATGCAGATAAACTTCTTTAGTGATGTGATTGCTGCAAGTATGGCTACATGACGCCTCCTTTACTGGAAACCAAACTCAGCGAACGAACTTCTGCAGAAAGTCTACTTTTACTCACAATAGGCACATTCTTTGGATCAGGAGCGAGCCAGCGATCATTTCTATGGTTTACTTTCGCATCACGAATAAAAAGCTTTTATCGGAAGAATGATTTTAAAAAGAATTGGGTAACAAACAACCGGGTTAAATCCTTTGTTTTGACTGCCTTTAGAAAACATCTGACTGACCAAATTACAAAAATGGCACACTGTTATTCACACGATGTAAATCGCTTTAGAAAAAAGGCCTTAGCAAGACCCTTTTTTAATGTAGTCATTACGAGGTTAAAGGCTGACCGCCGCGTTGGAATATAGTTAATATCATTCCTGTAAGCTAATTATGGACTTATGTTCAACTCGTACTCAAAAAAATTGCTGAACTTTATTATACCATTGTCTGTCAGTGTTCTATTACGAAGCAATTCCTTTTTTATTTTTATGATTAACCTTACTTTTGAATTTTCTCACACCTAATAATACGATGTTAGCTCGTCTGACATGATATATATATATATATAAGCATTGCAATAATCTAGAATTCATAGGCTTAAATGTCTCTAGCTAACGTCCCGTTAAGCGTTCTGTTCGACGGGTGGCTTCCAGCACGAAACGAAGTGTGTCTATGTCCAAATGCGAACCTCGGCCATTTTAAGGTTAGCAGGCAACCCCCTAAGCTCTCACGGGGAACAAGAACTCGTAGGTCTAGTCTCAGTAAATCCATCTTCGGAAGAAGAATTGTAAAATATTTAAAAGTGACATCAACGACCCTTTGCCGCATAATGAGATAAGAGATAGTTATTGGATAGTTATATAGACGCAGTTGGTCTGGAATCGGGGCAACTCCAAGACCCATGCTTATGTACAGATGTAAGAATATATCCTTTAAATCGAGAAGAAACATCATTTTCAGAACAGCAGAGAAATGGAAATAGGTTCAACCGAGGTCAGCTAGATCTTGGGATGCTACAAGCGGAAGTTAATAAGACGTGATGCTACATATCCTTTTTCACCTGACGGAGAGCAACGTTATTAATAGAATTGACCGTTGATCCGTTCTATTGATGTTTGTCGGTAAAGTCCTTTTGCTATAGCCCGTTTAAATCTATACGCTTTCCAAAAGCCGTACAGAATTACAGCTCCTGTATTTTCTCCTACTTCAGCATAACATCGTAACGAAAGGGGGTATTCCGCTTTTCGACACTAGGTACTCCTCTGCGTAACGAGAGAAGCCCCTTTGCCTACAGAGCTCGATTCCGTTTTTCCCAAAACAAAAAGCATTAGTTGAAGCCTTAGTCAGCTTCTGAGCTAGCGGATGTGGACCATCGGATGCATGCGCTTGATCAAGGATGGTTGCACGACCAATACTCTGTAACAAGTTTACCCTTAAGGTACTCCAGTACTATGTTCTATGAGGAGTGCAGGTAGCATGCGTGAATGATTAGTATCAGCGATATTTTTTAAGTCAACATATCAGAAATAGTCAAAAACTTGCTAAGTATCTCCAATAGCTTAGTATTATCAATTTTAATGCTTTAGCTATAGATATTGTTCCCCTAGCAGAAATTTCTTTCTATTTCTACGGCGCTGTCTGTCACTATTGGAAAACAACGAAACGCCAATTGACGGGGTAGTTTTTATTAGAAGAATCGCATCTTCTGCAAATACCCTTAAACGGTACTTGCATGTTATCATGAAAAATAATATATTGTTCTTGAGAGAATAAATAAATAGGTAAATACTCGTACAGCGAGTTCAATAAAACACAGAGTATTCCATATAGAGTTGTAAAGTGAACGCGCTGCTAGGTTTTAGCCGAAGTAGAAACATTCACTAATTTTATGTACCTTAAGCACAAATATAAGAGGCTGTTGAAAAATAGGCGTTTAGCTAGCTACTGTAGGGGTCTGCAGGCTTGGCTCTGTGTCTATTTGGTCGTCGATTTGACTTCTGAATATTAAACCTAGCCTAGAGTAGTTTCCAGTACATATCGAGAGTTGTCCTATAGTCTGAACGGCTAAGGCGCAATTTTTCAAATACGCTGTCATGCTAACCATGACTAACAAGCATCCTAACTGAGGACTGGCCTTTGATGTTATTCCTAAAGGGAGTAGTTCTGAACATTTTCTCGCTTAAATAGCTAAAGGTATTAACGATCAATACGCTCGCCCACGTAACTTGTTTATTTCTTATAGTTATGTTAACAGCTTGTTTTGACACAAACGGATTTAGTCTGCATCACACTAGCTAGAATAGCTAAATGGGGTATTGCAAATCTACACCGGCCGATATTCTCTTGGAATTTTGTAACTCAACCCCCATCAAAAAATTCGTGGTAATTATCGCGTTACATAAATTCGATTGGGTTGGTCCAGTTCTTCTAATTTTGTTTCAGTGAGCTCGCTATAGCTATCTCGTTTCCTTGTTCCGATAGTAAGTCTATTACAGTTACCCAGTACTAGAGATGCCGTTATCCAATAAAAGTAGTCTAGTGACCTCTTATTCACTCCGTCTCAACTGTCCCGTTGCTTTGGTTTCTCGTATACCCAACTTACCATAGATCATCGTATCGTCAACTCTAGTTTTCCGCACTTTACCCTATCAGGTCCGTCATTTTCTGATTGGAGAAGTCATTTTTTCTGATTAAGTGAATTTCCCACTTTGGGTCACTAATTCCATTAGCTTGTTCAAATATTGATCTGTTACCCTGCTGGCATGTATCTGCTTTTCTGTTGAAATACTACAGTAAATAATCTGCGTTTCACAGAAAATGTTTTCCATCAATTTAGTTCCCATATGATTTATTAAAAATAGAATCGGTATGTAAATAAGCTAAGAAACATTAAGCTTACTCTAGTCTAAGTAGACAAAGGCTTTTGGGTTGCTTCGGTAGCACGGTCAACGACGTCTGTCGACCCTCAGACCGTGGACTGTGCCTGCACGTTCAAAAAGCATGAGGGAACGAGAACATATTATACCAAAGCCATCACTGATATAGCAAGCTTTGCCAGGCTTTGTGCGCCCTTCAAGTGCCCTTAGGAACGCAAGGAATCGTGCAATAGTTACACCGTACGAAGTTGTCAAGGACCAAACAACTTTTATATTGACCCTAACGCTAGTGAGCTTTCTTATATATTTATATATTAGGAAGTCATCATTTTAAATTATGATACAGATCGAAAGGACAGAAATAGTTCCACTTAGCCAAACAAACCTCTGTTACATGGACAGGAAAATGTTTTACACTAATTGACCATTGCATTCTTTGAAATTCATCTAACAACATCCTTCTATGAGCACTCTTCTTAGAAACACCTTCGATTTTATCATGACAAGTTTACACGACTTTATCTATAATAATTTGATACCATACAGAAGTTTACATACCAGCCTCACAGAATAATACCATACTATATTAAAAGCTATAATCAGTGTCAACTATGAAAGTATAATGTCTATATAAATGTATCGACAATCAGCTCACTAAGGTAATAATAATAACTCGTTAATTTCTATATCCTGTTTGACCCTCATTCCGCCTCTGTCTCAGCTATATACGTCTATATTATTCGTGCATTGCCTATGATGAGCGGACGAAAAAAATTCTGTCGAAGATCGATCTACTTTTTTTGTATGTTTCTTGAAATCTTCCTAGTGACTGCTTCGTACGGATAACTGGATATTGCTTCGTCTTTGTTAACGACCAGCTCGCCAGAAAAACGTGGCTGTTGCTTTGTGTCGTATATTTTCGTACGATCGGCTAGAAAAATAATGGAAAAACGTGAATTTCTCTACAAGTGTTACTCTGGATCCTGCTGAGTTCATATCCAACTTCCCATTTCACTCCTTTTTCAAATAGAATCTACAGCTCGACCGTAACAAGCCTCTTATTTCACTAGCCTCATTGACATCCGGTCACCTTTTGTCAAACTTGACTCCGTTTTCATTGCGCTGGCTGGCAAAAGAAAAGAATCAATGCTCGTTTTATCAGCACTCGTTGTTCCTTATATAAGGAGGAAATAGACTCCAAAGCAAGGAAAGGAATCCGTTTTTACTAGGAATGTATAACCGACTATCAAGACGGGATGAGGTGAGGAAAAAAGGGAGGGACGAAAGGGTCTCCTTGTAGAGGGCCACCTATACGCATGAGCCAAGTATATAGAGAAATATAAAAAAATGACGAGGTTTTCTCACGGCTCTGTATATATCGTCTGTCCCATTTCAGTAAATCTTTTGAGTAGATATGGGGTTGTACTGTATAGGCACTCTAATATTACTAAAGGCAGAACTACAATTTCAACACCTCGCGACAGCTAAGCTTCACAACAATAAATAGGCAAGACGGCCCCTCCCAGCCAGCTTAAGGCTCATTCACTGCGTCGAGCTGCCGCTACTTGAGCCAAAGCGACATATCTCCCAAAAGAAGACTGCTTCCGGACGCTATCAATGGACATAGCGTGATCAATAGGTTCTCATCGACGAAGCCTACTTGCCTAGGCTCTTCAAAACTCTCCATTTGAATGGCGTGCCTAGCAGCTTTTCAGTCGGCAAGATTAAACTGGACTAATGCGATATGTGGAATGAGGAAGAGGCGGGAGCCAAGAGTATTAACAAAGAAATAGTAATGGTACAAAGCCGTAATAAATGAACGGCAATAGACTTGAAGTTACAGTAACCTGTATTCGTATAATTTTATAGGTCCTTTACGCTGCGGTCTATACTGCATTATGCGCTAACTTATATTTGTTTGTAAACATCGATACTACAGAGTGTTAGAAGTTCTACGCAACTCTATGGGATCCTTGTCAAGTCTGACGCCCTGCATAAGTATACGATACTAACTAGATACGTATTTAGAAAAGAAATGGCAAAGATTAGAGAGAGAGCAAGCTTCAATGAATAAAAAATCAATAAAGCAATGTTTTAATTGACCTGGGTGAGTCAAGTGACAAGGATTAGCCTACCTGGTCTAACACATAGTGAAGTCGACGTGTAAAATTCTAAGACGCCGCGTTTGTGCTTAGCTCAAAAGCGATTCTAGTTTATTTACAATTGCTGAGAGGTTGTGCATAGGTGCGTCAAAACCACTTATTAAATTCATATGTACAAGTTCACATGTAGGCTCATCTTGTATTCAACTTTTGCATTCGCTACACGGGAAGGCGGCTCCCAGTCAAAAGCATGTCAGTCAGACTGAAGTTCACTATATTAAAACAGCAATGGGCGCTCTTATCTAGGACTTCTTCGAGGTCCCATGATCGTTGTATACGGCTTTTCGACCATAGAGTTTAGTTACGTCATACCCCCAGTAATTTGCCTACAAATTGAATAAACGCAAAACAGTCGAGCGGAATTATTGCGGCACGGGAGTATATTGTCGGTCTGTGTGTGCTTGCTGGTCAACATGTCTTTGTACAGCGTAAGGCGTATATAATATGAGGCGTAGGCGAAAAGATGGCTCGTCTAGAAGGCTCTATCTCTACGTAGTCGCAGTATTTATTTGTTTTCTAACCTTCGACGCCGCCGATACTTTTCGCGAATGGCTGGCACTTATATGTTACAGGTTATTAAACTTACCATAATTAGTGTACTGGTTCGTCCTTGGTTAGGAGCACGAGTTCTCCCTTATAGCCGAAACAATCTAGTTGTTTCTCTTTGATGAATAACCCAAGCAGAAAATTGTTTGCAGGCATCAAATGCATGTTCCACTTCATACCACAGAATTGAAATTTTCGGGCCTCACATTTTAGGATAACTGCCAAACATACTTCTGTTTAATGACTTCTATGTTCTGTAGTTGCGTCACCCTCGTATCATAGTGGCCTTGTTATATAATAGGCTACCTCGATAGGTTATAGTTAAATATAAAGCAACGTCCCTATATATACAAACAGAACATGAAACAATATACCATATCTTGCTGTGGGCAATATGCAAAAACCCCTTTCGTTTTCCTAGACTGCAGGGCATCGAAATAATAACCCGATCTATATCGATTCGTAGCCAAAATTGATTGATTGTTCAATCGTTTAAGTCGTTAATATCAGCTCACGGTGCAATCATTTGTCGTCGTCGTCGTCTGTTGTTTCTCAAAATTTGTTGCTATTCCGTCACGGACAATATTGGACCCATTGGACTGTTTCGGTCTCAACAAAAACCGCCCCTAAACATCGGTTCTATTTATAAAATACAATAAATAGAATTGCAGCTTGTATATTTTACAACATTTGTTATTATTCAGTACCTCCACGTAGTTCCATCGTAGAATACGTCCGTGCACTTGCCTTCTCTTACGAAGGTAAGAGAAGGCAATGTAGAACATACACACAGTGCCTATCTGCTTTCTTAAATGTCTGCTAAATCTTCTGAGTATATAAAGGAATAGTGTTTACCTATATTTGTAAATCTATATTTTTTAGACCCTTACACTAGAAAAGAGCTAATATCTACATAATAGAAAATATATTTCTTCAACATTTCGATCTCTATGCTTCGAACTGTACGTCCAGTATCATCGATCAGATGGCTGGCGCCCAGTACGAAACGAGGTATATGCAGGGGTTCAAACAACATGGCCCTATGATTAGTAGGCAAATATGCTATCACGGGGACTTAACAATACGACCTAGAAACCTTTTTCGGTAACGGACGATTGCGGGGCACATCGCAAGCACTATAATTAAGGCTGGATGGGATTTGTTTATGTGTCGATCCTTCCATTCAAAGCATTTTTATCACATCTTCTATAGAGTCGTTTTCTAGATTTATACGTAATGTGCTATGGAAGTTAACGTTTTTCGGGTGACCATGTATTTTTCACACCTGTTCATGGCCTTACCACAGAGATTGTTTAGCAGATGTAGCGAAAGCCGTTTTTATCTCGTACGCAACGGAAAGACGCTAACTCAACCAGAAAATATGCAGTTCTGCACGTTTCGCTTGAGACGAGGTAGGCTGATGAAATGAACTTGCCTAGGTTAACGCCTGACCAGATATTAATAGTTCAGGAAAGACTACATAGTCTACGTAAAATAGCTCCGAATTTCCCCTTTAAGACAGGGTTCCAATAGTTATTGAAATTGAACATTGGACAGCCAGACGCTCAGAGCCGCGAATCTGTTCAGAAAAATTAGAAGTAAGCGTACTTACCTTTATTCAACGACGATAAACGCGTCTCTCGCGAACAACATGAAAATTCTTATCGTAAAGTTTAGGATAAATGCAAACAGCAGCAGCAGCAAACCATGACCGACACGAAGAGCAGCTTAGTCGACAGACCTGTACAGTCTTGCGGTACCGCTTGTAAATAAACTATTGATAACTGGAGTTTGACCCGTGATAGGACAGAGCAGAATCCTATTCTATCATGGCAGTTCCCAGCGACGGAAACGTCTCGACTAAATAAACGTTCTGTTCGATATAAGTGTTTTCGCAAAAATCGCCAAGATGGCACGACGTCGTAGATTTTAAAAATTTCTGAGAAGTCTTATCGTGCTGATTTTATGTTCTGACGATTCACATTGTATAAGTAATACCATACCGAGGCCATATATATACGTTCCTTATTATCTGTAAGTTCCATGTCAGTAGTCTGTTGCTAACTGTATAATTTGAAAATCGTTAAAAGTACCTCGCGGATAACGTTTTACTGTGATATTACAACAATGGCTGAAACCTAATTTTGCACGCATGACAAGAAACTATAGGCATCTAGGACAACATCTGTGCATCTGCAGGTCACTCAGTTAAATCTGCCAGCATTGTCCAGCTCAAACTCTTCACATCAAATTGCCCGCCGGGCTTTAAAGGGAAGCTTAATACTTGACATAACTCATACCGAACCTGACATCATCTGCTCTTCTCTGCATCGATTCGTCTCGACCCTACCATATAAATCCGCGATAAGCATAGTGCTCAGGCAAAATCAGCGTAGACTTCGTGAGGCACAATGGGGTATAAATGTTATGTATGTAGGCTGTGAGTGGCTGCCAACCTGTAAGAGTGCTACATAGTAGACGCTTATAACGCTGACCCGATAGCTCCAGACTAGCTGGCTGGTATTATCGTTGGTCGAGGCGTGGCGCCGCAACACCCGCTTCGATATAAAATGCTTTATATGAATCATACATAGGGTATGTTGGTCCTCTATTCTTAATGGATAGTTTTACCTTATGTACACAGTCTACAGTTCATATTTTGTGATATGGGACAAATATACTATGTAGTAATAATGATAATATGCATATATTATTGTCATTACGGTTATTGTTATGTGTGCGTGCGTGCGTGCTTCGGAACGTGCACGTGCATCAAAGAAAAATTAGTTTACAACCAGTACGAGTCATGAGTAATGCTAGCTCGTCTTACAGGACATACGCCGATCGAGGTGAGGTGCAAGATTGGGATTACACACACACGGCGGCCTCAGTCATGAATACGTTATTTTCATTGCAATACAACTAATCAAAATGGAAAGTTTGAAGTTACTTTTAGCCACTGCTATATACAGTGGCATAATGCACTGTATGTATATAGCGGTATACCTATTAAGGTGAAGTAGTGTTGCTTTTGTAGAGAATATGAGGTTAGCTGAAAAGGAGAAAAAATATCATTATAGGCATACGTCAAATACACCATTAAAATTAAGTTTAGGCTTACATGATATGTGTTCGCGTAGGACGTATGTCTATACCCGCATATATTCTCCCCAGGCGGGGTGGTTTCCGATATTCCGTTTTATGTTTGGCTATGATTCGTTTGACGCTTAGTAAGTGTACCCTTGATCGTATCAGTTAGCTAAAGTTATTCAGACATCATCGCTGCACCTTATGTTTATAGATGATCTTAAATACGGTACGTAAGATTATTCCATACGAAACGTGGCTTGATCAACTTGTTGCAATGGTCTGTCCAATATTTTAACAGATATATTCATAGTCTAGACAAAGCTGCTCTCTTTTTTTAATGTGGATGCCCGCAGTATGCCCTCACAAGAATGATTACCCACGCTTGCTCCACATGAACATGCAAAACGTAGTAAATTAATCCACGCCTTTTTCATGTTGAAAGAATCACTTCTTATTGCAACTTTGTTTGAAACAGTGTTTGCTATCGCTGAATGTTATTTTTGATCCCGTTTCATTAGCATCAAATCCACTAATATGGTATATATTTTTTATGTATATAATTTTTCCGTTTAATTACAGTTAGGGATAATGATATCCTATGATAATGAAAAGTACTTATAGAAATTCTACTGTCTCTCATGATGTTGCGTTGCCTTACAGCTTTACGATACACTCTGATGGCCGGTCCTATTCTAAATAAAAGTTGACAATTTGCAGGTATGATCGCAATTGGCTACGGAATTATAGTCAAGAGAAAGGATATAATATCCGCGTAATGTTTTTGTTTCTGCTTTGTTTCGCCACATCACATCGTCCGGTTGATGATAGATGAAGAGCCACTTCACGAGTACTGCGACCGACCAGATAATCGTCTACTTCAACGAGATTACCTAGGCTGCTGGTGTTTGAAGCTTGTTTCCTAAGAAAAAAAAGCAGGAGGGTCTCTTCACTTTTGCCTCTATCCCCTCAATACAGCGAGTATCTTTGATTTTAACAAATGTCCTTATCTAGGCCACCTTTGTACGAAAAAGGCAAGGTCAACTTGCACGCGCGAAAATTCCTAACTGGATAGTATGTTTCAAAAGAGGATAGCCATTTTGGTTAGTAAATATAAAACATGCATTCTATTCTCGTTTGTGCCATTTCTGCCACACCACCATTGCTGTTTACAATACACAGTGCTCAAGGTGTTTTTAAAAATTCGAGGACAGTAACAGGCGATCTATGGGGATTCATACTTCTTAAGCCTCCGCGAGCTTTAGGAAATTGTTATTACAAAAGATTTGAATTATAACTGTACTTGACTATAGCATACTACGATGTAGGACTCATTCGTGTAAGCAGGAACACACGCTTGATTTCAGATATTCCCTTGTGGCCTTCGGAACGTTGATTATCCGTGTGCTATTTTCCGGTGCTATTAATTATATTTAAACATTTTACGCTGGCTGCTATTTATGTCGCATATATTCCATGTGGACGAGATACCATAGCTGCGAAATGAAGAGAAGAAATAAACGGTATTTTGTTGGCCTACACTAGTTTCAACAACTATGACAAAACACGATTGGCGATCACCTGGAATCCTTTTTTGCTGTAAGGTCAAACTGCGTTTGTCTAACGGCTAGAAACAGGACAGGAATCTGACCTTTGGAAGTTCAAAAAGATTTATGGTTTTGTACTGTCATTTCTCTACACTCACCAGTTTCCAACGCAGTTAAAAGAATGCTCAAAGGTAAATGTATCGTAGTGCACTTAACGCAGGTATTCTGCGATACTTACTTTTTATGTCACCGTCAAACATATTAACAATCCTGGCTTGCCGTTTCTAGGGCTCAATCTAAATGTTTCAGTACATTTACTTTTATGCGCTGTAAGTGTCGTAAGTGAGAGTCAATTCGTTTAAGAATGAAGTTAACCTATAGCGACTATGACTCAATTCAGAACCTGAATTGATTCGTAGTTCTAAATCGATAAGTAATAATTTTTTTTTATCCGCTAGAAACGTCTTCGTACTCATCGTGCGTAAATTGTTATTAGTCGGTGTTAGCTCGCTAAATGTTGCGCAAATACCCTACGTATAAAATATTCCAGCGGAAATATATTTTGGGTTGGTAGCAGGGCAGAAATCTCAAACAGAACTTATTGGAATAACTTTATTGCTAACTAATATTGTCCTTTCGAAAACGGCCGTGAATTTCTCAAATAGTCAAAAATAGCTTTTCGAAGTTATTCCTTCGTATTCCTTCCTATTAGGTCCTTTTCATCTAAAACCCTATTGCAAACTGTTCGGAAAGATCTTCATCAGCTTTGGTAAAAAGCGAAGTTTTTAATATTAGTGAAGATTCGCCGGGCGAAAAAACCGCAGGGCAGCTAACCTTCGCTGACATTTTTCGCCATGATGAGTCTCTGGTGTGGTTTAAAGACAAAAAGCTTTTTTCTAGTACAGTACCGCCATTTTTTGATTCGACCGCCATTTGAATATCCCACCCCATATTTTCGTTGTTAGCAGTTTCGATTGAAACTAACAGAACAGCCTGTTTGGTATTGCCACACACGTTACTTATGCGCACTGTGTATTTGCAGGTCGCTCTTGTTGAGGAAAAAGAATTCCAAATGAGGTCAAATATTGTTAAATATCCCGATCACGTCTAAACGGGGTTAGTAAAACACTCTCTATGTTTCGAATCTCTTACGTCCGGCATCGCCGTTAGGCGTTCCATCAATCGGCTGGCTCCCAACACAAAACGAAATCTGTCTGTACGCGGGTGCGAACCTGTACCAAAGCATGTCCCACAATCACCAGGCAAATGTATTACCCGCTTACCTATCACGGAACATGAAAGATGGTGGTCCATTCTTGTACTTTTGAAACGTCATCGCTTCAACACAAAAACGTTCGTCCTTCCCAGAAAGCAGCGTAAATTATAATGTGCCTAGCTTTTTTGAAATTATGGGGTTTCTAATAAAATCCACTGATATATATATATATATATATATATATATATATATATATATATTGAGCATTCTACATAACACAGAGTCAAATAGCAAGGCCTTAAGAAACAATTTTTCTATATTAGTATTAAAAACTATCTGAGAAATTGTATTTTTGCTCTAATTCGAGCAGGTTTCGCTTGACAAATCGTCAACTTTTCAACGTGTAATTCGCCTGCATTTAGCTTAGGGTTCCCATTAGTCCACTGACCGGCATGGCCGAATGGCTGATTGGAACGACGAGTTCATCTTAATGTCCCGATCCAATTATAGTTTCAGTCAGCTTTTCGGTCGTGACGCGCCCTCCCGCCCGCTTGTTCCGAAAGGCACAAGCAACCATCTCATCGTCGTCGACTTCTTCCTCAACGTTCTTCTTTTCAATTGATTACCTCCATTCGTTTCTCTTTAGTAGTACCCTCGAGCTTGAATAGCCTGAGGGAAGTGAAACGTTATTACATGAAATAAAATTGGCTGACGGAGACCGTTTCCGCCCCTGGCCCAAGTAAACTGCTTACCCACAGAATGCTACATTATTATACCTTTACAATGACGGAGAGAATAGAAGTCTTCTACTGATGAAATAAGTTTTTTTTTAACTGGGAAAACGAAAAGTATTGAGCGTACAGCGTGCCATTGAAATGTTGAGGGCTGGAAGAGCGTATGTGCGTAAAGGCACAGGCGCAGGCGCGAGCGCGAGCCTGCGTAACAATCTCATTAGGGTATTGGTCAGTTCTGAAATTATTGGCTGACCTAAGATGACTTACGAAGCGTACGCTCTTTGCGATCGTAAACTTCTATTCTACAAAAACTAACATTCGGAGTCTACTTTGAAACACACCCAGTAATAAGATCAAGCTGAATTATATTATCACCGTTATTTATATTAAGCTTGGTACCTTTAATTCGTCCAAACAAATATATGCTATCATTTATCTGAATTCCCACTATTTATCTAATGTTTGTCCTAATGATGTTCTTTGCCTACGAGATGCCCTTGCTAGAAAATCGATCTGAAAGCGTATGCTGTACAAATCGGCATTACATCGCAGTATATCATCTAATCATATATAGCGCGGAAAGAAGTGTAGAACATCTTAAACTTAAAAAAAGGCGAACTTTAGAGTAATAGTTTATCCGGCGGCTTAACTGAAAAGTTAACTCAGTTTCGATCTTAGATAAGAAAAAGAAAATCGCAAAGCGTAAAAAAATTAACGTAATATGTTTTTGGTGAAAGTTCTGACGCTGAGTCGCTTCAGCTCTTGCGACATATATAGAATGGGTGGACATGCTTTGATGTAATCTATAGGTTTTTATCAGAGAAACATGCGACCTCGGACAATCTTCTACGGTATTAGGCACCTTAAATGAGATTACCTGGCTATTATGTGGGTAGGACGTATGACCTCCGTGTGGCCTAACAGCAGTAGCAGTTACCTGAACCTATTATTATTATTATTATGAACTTAATTGATATGACTGAGCGCGACTTACGCCATTATTTCTTCTTTGAGAAGTTTTTCACACACAACAGATAAGGGTAATTTTTCCAAAAGAGATTCAATGACTGGATTAACATAATCTACAGTTTGTCGTTGAATTTCGTTCAGTGCCATATAAAACCTATAGTAGTAAATTTTATATCGTTATCATACACCATATATTTGTGACGTTATTGAGACCATTCTTTCAATATAGCGAATTAAGACTGAACATTAGAATAAATCTAAGTATTTTGCGAAGATATACGATGTTTGCCAAAAACATCTTTGCTGAGGTTCAAGAAAGCGAAAAAAATGTTCTGCTGTGTATTTTTCTCAGCAGAGGTGATCCGCTAGGACATGCAACAGCGTTTATCTTGATACCTAGTGCCTGAAATGTTATCATTCAACGAATTTATTTTCACTCTAAATTAGGTAAACCCAAATTATACATGTACACATAACCACCGACAGCTCGTATTCATAATTTATCATTGTCCGTGAAGTTATCATTTGACATTCGTGTTCCCGTACGATAGGAGATAGCACAAGCAGCGATACAAAAACACGTACGGGTTGGCTCGTGATAACCGTCGGGTGTGCAAAATAAATCCTAAGAGTCATGGGCTGCGAATATCGTCGCTATGTAACGATTTGTCCAAGCTACAGGTTCTCAATAATGACTATTGATTACTTCTATATATTGAGGAACACGGGGATAAAGTTGCGTAATTTTTGCTTGCGAGGTACTGTGATCTGTTGTTATTCTCGTTGATCAGATAGAGCAGGCTATTTTTAGAGTTTCTCCCAAGGAACCGCGTATCAAGTGGCAAGCCACTGAAACAGTTCATTCCTCAGGGACGGGTGAAGACCAAAAGCCTTTTCTGAAGGACCGACCTGATCTTGTCCGGAAATCCAAGATGCACGGCCTGAAACTTTACTCCTTTATATTATAAGATATCGTAATTTCAGGTAATAGTATTGCATTCCGTTCATGTTGAATCCATACCTAAACATAAACTTAATTACGTGTACCGTATGTAAAACGTTCGTTACTGCAGATGGTCTCGGAAGTAATAGGATGACACCTATTGCTAACATTATGCTATTCATCGTATGCGTTCTTAGAAATGATTCATACCGGAAAAGGTCACAGCGGAAGATACTTGTGGACAAATTAAAAAAAAAACGATGTAATAGTCATTGATCCCTATGCATTTTTTCGGCGTCGGAAAATAATACCTAACTAATGATCTCTAGCGGTATCTGGTTTGGAAAAGCTTATGCCTGGAGCGCCTCCTATGAAGTGAATTGTATAGGAAAGTGAAATAAGCTAGGTTTGTTTTTCATTTGAACGCCCTGTTGGCCCTTTTCCACTAACTCATCGAAACTGACGTACCTTCCTTTCCAGAATGGCCCATCCAAAACCACGGAGCTAACCACGCGGAGAAAGAAAATGATCAGGGCAAATACTTTTCAGAAACGGGAGGAAGTAGAAGAAGTGTCAAATGAACTCTTTCCCACCAAATCTTCTACTCGACTTCAAAATGCTCCTAAATGACTGTGAAGTTCGTCGTACACGAATAGTTTGTCCAAAATATTAAACACTGTTTGTGCGTGAGTTATTGCGTTTTTGCCTGTTTTCGGCAGAAACATAACAGATATTTAGATGCAGTATAGTGGACACTTCAATCTTTATTAAGCAGCTAGGAGATAGGGAGTAGGTCAATCAGGCTATCCTAAGACAGATTAGCAAGGCATTTGCAACAAGGCGCGCTTTTGATCCTCTTTAGGGACGTAGTGTGTTTTATTTTATTGTCAACTTACATCGATGTCTATATCGGTTAGAATTATTTTATAACGTTGGAATCATATAAAACGTAAACCTCTAGAAGAGCGCTTCGATAGGTATCACTTTGACCACTCATGTGCTGATTGCACTGGTCCACATATTCAAGCAGCGTTGGAAATACATCCAGGAAACTTACATTTAAGCTAAAATTGTTCGATCTGCCATCGTAGCAATGCCAGCCCGAGGCGGTCCAGCTCTTCTCGGCCTGAGAGCTTTCGAAATAGACTAATATAAAAAAAAAAAAAAAATGAAGATTCTCTTCTACTACAAAAGGATTTAATCTGTCTGCGTTAGCTATCGTATAGGTGTTATCATCGTATTCGCTAAATACCCCCCTAGAGCATCCAGCATTCAAGTTCTAAATACCTTGTTTTAAATTTTTTATCCTCGATTATAACGCCTGCCTTATCATGGTTGCACAGCTAACATTTATAAGTAACGCTAGTTTTTAGTGGTAATTATTATTATGGTGAAAGCGTTTTCTTAATCCGGCGTGCTGAAAACGAAGGACTGAGCATGACATGGAGGTGCTGACAAAATCCGAGTTTTAAACAAACGACTAGTTAAGTCTTTATAAGACGATTTGTAATCAGCCTTATTCGCATGCAAAAACATTATCGAATGATTTTTTGTTTACCCAAAAGACCTCTTCGTTGAAGCGGCGGGCAAGATTGCTTATGAAGGTTATTTGATATATATATATATATTTGCCGTCTTTGATGCCGTACGGCCATACAGATTTGCGACACCATATTTCCTAAGGATCATACCAATTGAAACCTCACTAACTAATTGTCCCTTTGATATAACTGAAGCCTTTAGACTAACCCGCAGTGGACCTTTGTTCCGAATCGAGGAATCATTTTATACCAAATAATCACAGAACTTTATTGGACGCTACGGAAATATTTATAAGTTGTACTAACTTCATGAAATTGAAATTCCCTTATCCCGTTATTAACCTGTTCAAAGCAGGAAGTAGTTTCTAATAAATGCATATACAATCAACGTACGCCAGAGGTCGCATCGTATCTCTAGAAAGAAGTTCATAGTTTTTCTGTCACCAATATTTAGCCTATAGTTGATATACCTTATTTTTCTGGAGCTTTATTTTTAATTGAGGCAAATATCAACGTGCGCGTTTCTGTTTACTCTTCCGAGTCGTTTGTAATAATCAATCTGATAACGAACTCACGCTGAACAGAAATTTGCTTGCTGGTATGGCGGGTATGTTTTAGCGCCTTGATGTATTTGTACCTACATAGAAAAATCCTACATAAATGGCGAAATTTCGTGTGTTCTCCTTCGGTTCCTTAAAAAGCAATGCGATGGTAATAGACGAAAAGAAAATTGTCCAGAAAGTTCCATTTTAGCGGTTACTCGTAGGTAGTAACGTGGACCAGATTCAATAGTGGTACTTCAGACTTGCGAGCATGACGCAGAAAGCTATAAAGGCGCTGCTAGTCCTGCTGCTGCTGCCTCCACCGACTTTGCCTGGCACCAGCTATGTATTGTAGCACAGATGGAGCACATGCAAGTTGAGAATGGCCCTGGTTCACATCTTCATCTGCGAGTTGGAAATAGTTGAGACTCTTTCCGCCACCTGCGCCCAGTTTCCCTATGCGGTCGACCGTGCGTCAGCCTGAGCCGAAAACGGAAAGCCCTATGTCTTCCGCATCTGAAATTGAGAGTATCTGTGAAGTGAGCGAAAAAGAAAGATAGTGGCAAGGACAGCGAGAGAGAGAGAGAGAGAGGAGAGTCTGAAAAAAGTGGGAAACGATAGAGAAAAACAGAGAGCCGATAGGAGCGATTTAAGCCACTGCTGTAGCGTACTGCCTATTTTAGAGGCCATCTTTCGTCTACTGCCTGAAGTCGAAGGTCTGCTAACGCACACTGTTCTATAACGAGTAACGACTGGCGTTCGCGGCGTCCCCTACTGTCAAACAGAGGTTAAAAAACTTTGAGATTGTATTGATAATAGGACTTGACAGGTCGTTGACTGGTCTACTATATAGAGTGTCTAGAACAAACCACTATGTGAAGAATCTCGCTATCCAAGTCGTAATACAAATTAAGCTCGACTGATAAATATCAATTCATCAATAAAGGTATTCGGTAGACGACAATTTAAAAATTAATAACGATGTATAGAAACAAAATGCATTACTTTGGAGTTTGCGTGTTATCTATACTTTAGCTTATAGCGGCCACTTACATGTTTTGCTCGATCGTATACATCGTTTGCACCGTTTTTCCTATTCTTTAGTTTTGCACATCCGGTTATAGTCGGACATTATTATAGATACTGGATTACACTCGCATAAGACTATCGTTACCCCTTATACCCCTAATGAAACGTTATCACGAACCAGAACATCAAGCCTGTAAATAGTTCTGCTCAAAGGCATCCGAATCTAGTTTCAAATGAAACGCTTAATTATTAATTTCACGCAATGTAGAACACTGCCCGAAGATAACATTTTTCGAGCGTCAAAACTAACGGAAAAAGAAGCCCTTTGAGAAGAAATGGATCGTTCTAAGCAGATTTGCCAGAAATAGAAAAACTGAGCTAAGCCTTTTCTGCTACATATTCAATATATCCTTATTAGATTTAACGTAGCGTAGCAGTCCATACACGTTCACACGGGACTGGCATGATCATTTCAGGAATTGCCATTTCCATTTAGTAAGAATAGAACTTGCCACTTACGATGAATACGCTCCTTGAACTTCTCTTGTAAATTCAACTTTATGATTGCCTCTGAAGGAGGTCATTCCACTTAACTCTAGAGTAAGTCTATGTTATAATGGATTAAATTAGTAAAGGTTCTCACAGCAAACTTATGTACGACAAACAGGCAGACGGTTGGCTTTGGAAAGCCAGCCCGTCGCTTTTACGATAATACGTTAAATGGCCAAGCCATTAAGGAAATTTGCAGACCACACTTAATCTTGCAAATGGAACTTCGTCAACTCTTACTTTAACCCACCCGGAAAAAAACGCCCGCACCAAGCAACATCATCGCTCATGGCAGTGCTTACAATAATTTGCAGTTAGTCGTTTGGCCTTAGTATATTACTGTTGCAGAGTATGACCCCAAAAATGATAATGAGTCGTGCATTACTAATAATAAATATGCTTACAGTTAAGACTCTTAAAATAAAATAGACACTAGGATTAACCGGAACCAACTGCGTCGTAGGTCCATATAGGAATTATTGTTATATGGGCCAAAGGTGAAACTATACGAATCGCTATGGAAAGAAGTCAGTCATTCAATAAAACATCCATTCTTAGAAAACGCATCATTGTAGATAGGGCAGCAGATACTCTATAATAATTTACTGCCAAATTCGGCAGGTCGAGGATTATGATTTGCTTAGCACAGGTCTTGTTACGCAGCGTAAATTTGGCTTTTCAGTGGTCCAAGCACGGCCAGTTCCATTAAATGCATTTTGTTCGGAAAAAGAGGACCAACTATAATAATGTCCCTCCGTTCCTTGAAGCCAGCTTGACTGGACTGAGGCCTCTATAACCATCGTGGTTATGCATAACTCTGGCACGAATAATTGTCCATGTTAAATTCTATTACGTGGTCATGATTGTCTGCAGTGTTGTGCATATATCGACAATGCTATTTTATCCGAGCAGTGCGTTTCGCCGATAAAACCGTTCAAGTCTCCTTCAAAAGTAACCACACGAAAACGACATGGGAAGCGGGGGTGACGAGTACGAAGCTATGGTGTCTCAGTTTAATTTGATATGTGTACCGTCTTTTCGCAGCACCCTCTAGCAGGAACGGCGTATAGTGTCGTATAGACGCGAAATGCAAAGGTCCGAATGGTCCCACTTCATTTTGACTCATATCATTCACAAGATTTCTATAATGCACATGTGGCCGAATTTCTACTGATTTTTGCATTTTAAATGTAGCTTTCCGACCGGCAAGTTTCTTGTGTAAAAAACAGAGCGATCATTATGCTTCTTTATGGTTTAACAAAAGTTCCATATTGTTTTATCTTTTAAAATGTATCCAAAGAAAAAATCCGCTAAATTACCTGTAAGTATCTCTATCTACCTATAAGTATCTATTAAGTTGCATACTGTCAATAAATAAAATCAAGCTTCTTTTGCCTGAAAACGGAGCGGTCCATTTAGTCTTTGTTCCGTGTTTACTCCACGTTGTAAATAACGTCAGTTACTCCATACTGCCTGCATATTTTTTACCAAATACAAACAATACTAATTGAACACCGAAACATTTATTTAGTTGTAAACCTACAGCTTCCTGATTATGTACGCGGATTTCTCGTACCTTCGAAATAAGCACTTATTTATTTTTGTAGGATATATGATTGCAGTTACATGCAACGCGGATTCCACGAACGTATTGCGGTGTTTCGACTTATTACCGGGTCTGCAGGCTCGTCTGCAGCTAGTTAGAACTTATCGAATCTTCCCTGCTCCATAAAAAGCCACTCATCTACGAGTAATTATCCGTTCATCTATTGCGCACTCTTCTTCTGCTACGTGAACGTAGCTTCGTCCCCCTCGTTCTCCTTTACGGGTTCATCCCCAAAGATGGCCAGTGGAGGATACACGAATATTTCGAATGTTGACGACAGAAGTTTTACTATCTGCCATTCCATCTGCGGCAACTCTGACATCCGCGACCCGTGTCGATGTAGCAAGGATTCAGATTTTATGGCTGGTAAACTACTCCCCGGCCACGGTCCTGGTAGTTTCCTCTGATAACGATGGAAGCTGCCCTAGACGGCGCAATCTGACCGCCTAACAATTGGACAATTACAATTAATCGGTGAATTTGATTGCGCTCGTTAGAGCGTGCCATTAGTGTGTTTCTGTACAGAAGCTGATATTATATTCTGACACAAACCATAACATCGAACTCGGGTAGTCTAAGCGACCTCGATGAACACCCAAGCCGAGTCACTATCCAGTTGTCGATGCCTGATATCACCGTCCTACGTGTGAACAATTTCTTTTTACATAGCACACATTTTTCCCCGAGAATGACGCTAACGGGAAAGCCTGCATTTGCGTTATAACCTTTCGCTTGACGCTACATTTGTACCAGCAACACTTCGACCATTATCCGATTGTAAAGACACTGAGAACTTTATATCGGAACAGACAGTGCGTTCGTTTTGTCCGTCGTAAAATGACGTAAAAATATGGCTAATCTCTACACAGAGGATACATCCGCACAGGGGCTTGCCAACGGTAAATCCAGTGACAGCGTTTCAAGGCATTCGAAAGGCACCTAGGAAATACCCCGTCACGTAGACCACTTCTACATACGAAAACATTTGCAGACTGATTGTTGTCCGTTTTGGTACGTAACGGCAGATCATTTACAGCTAGAAAGATGCTCACACAAGTTGCGCTTCAACTTAAATTACGACTTATATGATTGCCAACAGATAGACTGCGGAAGCGCAAATCATCCCTGACACAACGGAAAACTTTTCTCCTCGTACAAGATTAATTCAGTTATTTGTAGGTACAGTTAATGGCCTTGCGCGAAGCCATTGGTATAATATACGAGCGAATACATTTGTCTCGTTGGAAGGTCTATGACACACATTTCCTCATTAATCAGTAAGCAACTCGCTTCGTTTACCGGCCACTTCTCATCGGAAATGGTGAATATTAATGATGACGGTATCGCTTGCATTGATAGCGCCCATCCGTTAACGAACAAAGCGTCACTCAATGCTCGTCGAAGCGAGGGGGCGGTTTATCGGTTAATTTCGAATTTTATTGCTTTTTCAGTCATTTTTTTTCAATGAACAAGGAATAAAAAGACATCTTTTAAAGCTACCTCTATCGATTTGAGTTAATGTATTTTCAGACATAAACGAAGGATCTGAGCAAAGGCTGTTCTCAATGGCGCTACCGAAAATGTAAGCTTCACTTTTACGAAGCGGACGCTAACCAAGCGAGCTTTGCATTTAGCTATCAGTGAATTCGATTGATCTTCTATTATTTGTGTGAGAAGGTTGAACTGAAAGATTTTAACAAAATGATCAGATCTTTTTTGAAAAACAGGACACTCGATCGTCTGTGTCACCCATTTTTCGGTTACTGTAAAATAGAAGGACCCAGAAGAGCACCAGAACAGATAATAAGAGAGCATCGAGTTCTTTCGTCTTGCGTAGAAGCTCATCTTTCGGACCATTCGTGTACGTTAAAAGCCATACGTCTTATTCAGATAGGAATAGCGAGCTGTGTCGATGTTTTCCCAGGCTTCCTTCCATGGATTATAATAATCAACACCGAGAGATTTCTGCGAGGAATTAAGTTTAAGTTCGACAATGCCGATTGTGCCGAAGGCGTTGATGACTTCACCCTCTGAGATCAAAGTTAGGAAATTAGCTATGTTCTTTACATGTATGGCAGTTATTGTAACATTTTAGCTCCACAATAGGGCTGACCAGAATTTACTTAGCCATCAAAGCAACTGATCGCATGGGAAATTTTACTTGCATGGGAAACTGCAAGTAAGAATCGAAATTTTGACCCAGTTTATGGGGCACCGATTTGAGTCAGTTACAAAGAATATACGTATTTGCTAATGCATTGAAGCTGATTTTATTCATTTTCTATTCGGACGCTAAACGATCGTTTCGAGGTGTTCTTCTAGGGGTTCATCGTTGTTTCGGTCGACGTTATCCTATCGAGACTTGTTGAACGTCCGTTCAATTATGTTCTATGCATAGGTATCCAGTGGCTAAAATCTGGGCCGGTTGACGGCAGTACGTGCTCACCCCCCATAACTTCTTTGTATTCTCGAGCAGCTAATCCTGCGCCGACCAACACCATATAATCCACTTGCATGAACTGGTGTACCACCTTGTTGCAAGATATATGGTCTTCCTTCAGACACCTTAGCTATCCACGACGACACAACAGACTGCAGGACATGCAAATGAAATCGTTTAGTGATACGTTTGTCTTCTTAGATGAAGTACAATGTAATTGCCCTTAACTAGACAGAAGCTATAAAATGGACAAAACATTTGTTTCTAAAAGAAGTCGACACATTCTCTGTATCGTGGGTAAGCTAGCGATCATTTTTTTGGCTCATTTTTACATTAAGGATGAAAAATTTCGACACAGAAAATCGAAGAAGATCTGCTGCCTGATTTTTGAGACAAACGGTCAACACTCGCACTGTTCGTCCTTTATGATGTTATGCTGGAACTCTTTTTAAATTGCGGCCGTATACTCACTTGCGACGTGACACATTTCCGATTCCGGGCGACAGTCAAAATTACCAACACAGCGTATCATTGTTGTCCGCGCGTAAAAATTTCTTGATTTTTTACGGCAGGCAGTAATTTCGTATGGCGCCAGGAAACGTAAATAACACCGTGTTCGTTAGCTATCATTTCCTATGTAGCATTATGTCATAAGTCCTGCCGAGGCAACCTAATTCTGTCGATTATACAAAATTATTATTGAGCCAGTATATTTTAGAGGAATAGTATTATTTAGATGTTTGACTCTGTTGTTAGTCTCACTAATGGTAGAGTTTTTGTCTGAGGGTAACAAGATCCACGCTTGACCAACATAGCTCATCGATCGTCTAGCTGCATGTACATTTCAGAGAGATCAGAGTACTAATGATAACAATGACGATTTACTTAGACGTCCATTAACAAAGGCTATTGTGCAATGTTTTTTCTTATTGATTTCTCCCCAAAGGACCAAAATGTCATCGTCGTATAATTTCAACCATCAGCAAAAGCGGGGCCCTACCGAGTCGTTCTAGAGGTCTCCGTCTGCGTCTGTTTCACCCAGTAGTTGCTTTAACAAGCCTCCCGTTCGCATCTGCTCGGCGGGCGCTGCTGCGTGGTAGTATCCTTTGGTCCGCTGGGATACCGGCAAGGGAAGAAGAGTCGGCCGACGGACAGAAACGAAATAGCGGTTAGATAGGGAAAGACGCTGATTAGCACCCCTGGGATTAAGGATGTCTCGCTTATTCCACTTATGCGACGACCTACTCCATAGAGGGAACTTGGTGAGAAAAAAAGGAAGCAAATACATTTTAGTTAGTGGTTTAAATAATGGCAATTATGGGGACCAGCGTTGTAGCAGAGTCAAATTTAGCCCGTCTGAAATTGTAGTTCCTTCTATAGGAACTAATTTGTACAACTTCTAAGCAATACCAGTCATAGATTTAGGTATCGTTCCAAGCTCATACAATACATATCATCGCTATCCCATGATTCTGCTTACTTATGCTAACGAAAAAAGAGGAGCCATACTTGTGGACATCTTGTTCCACTTGTGTTTAGACGACTTTCACGAGAAACATTCAAGAACGTAATGCGTTATCTGAGAAGCAGAACTTTAAGGAAGTTTCGACAATAATATATGTACATTTGTTTAACACACACAGTGCACTACCTACAGCGTTTGCTTCAAGCTCATGTACAATTTTCGAATTTTGGCTCGCTAAGTAAGTGCAGTAGCAGTACCGACAGATCTCATACACCTTTGTCCCCGTAATCGATATTAGCCAATTATTGTAATTTTAATTCAAATATCAGATTGAAGTGATTCTTTTCGACGTGGTTGAAAAAGCACGTTTTTTTTATTCCCCTGACAAAAAGTTGTTTATGTAATGTATCCCTCGTCATTATTCATGACTTTTTTCTATCTTTCCAGCAAATGGTACATGTCGTCTCGCCGACAAAACAGCTTTCCGAGCACGTTTTGAGTTTTTCATGCGTATCGAAAGGAAGGCCAAAAAGGCGATTGCCTAGCGAGTGGAAAAGGTGGAAACCCGTCGGCGAAAGGTCCAAGAAATACGGAGGGTACTACAACACCTCCACAAAGCGCAGCTTTGACGTGTGTGAGCTCGCGCTGTGATGCAGTCAGACGACCTGACCTCATTTGTCGGCTCTTTTTTAATAGCCGGATCGACTCAATAGAACTGGTCCAAATAAACGCGCCAATCTCGTACGAAGCAATTCAAAAGCCTTCACAATCCCGTCAAACGCAGTTTCTTGAATCAAGGTCTGCTTGACGAATATGGCTCAGCTTCTCTTCTGAAAATACTAACTAACTCCGATTTTCGGTTTACGTTGGCATACCAGTACACCACTTCTCATAGCTGATGACACCTGCGCACGCAAGTCGGTAACTGTGCTCGTGTGGTGCCGGACGAAATATTGATACCTAGCTAGAGTTCATGAAGTACCCAAACTCTAAGCTTCTGAGTAAATTCAGGGGACTTGAGGTGATTGACTGCTGTCCATTTTTTCTGCCAGCTTTTAAAGATTTGTTTGTAAGCCTTCTTCCTAAAGGAAGAGTCACCAAACCCAGATGCTTAGGTCGGAACGGCAGGAACAGAGAACATCTTCTGAATCTCGGACAGCATCGTTCAAACTTAGCTAACTATATATAAGCAGTCCTCTTGACCATAGCGTCGTTGCTGTATACAAAACAAATGTCCCGAGATGATCCTTACAATCATCTTTGACGAGTTCTAGAGCTGAAATTGTATTCACAATACCGCTACAAGACGCTTATAGGGCACAAAAAAAAAAACGCTTTCAAACTGTACATCAGAGTTTTTCCAACGCAGTAACATTTTCCCAGTCTGATCTTTGTCAGCTATACTCTACGAACTATAATTTTTCATCCTTGTTACATCATTAATTCTAGTTTATATCAGTACTTACTAAGCGTTTTTATACAGAGTCCGCACGGTTATTTAATGCGTAATATCCTATAGAAGGTTTCTAATATATGAACTTGTACGCCAACGACTAGGGGAATACCTCATCGTTCATGATTGGCCAAGGCGCTTTGGGCTACTGGTTTTGTTCTCTGTAGGATTGGCGCAGATACCTGGCACCCCATCACTTCCCCAGTCTTTTGTGGAACTCGTCTAGCGCAGCCAGCCATAGGTAGTAAGATAGCAGAATGTTTGCAGATCACCTTTTGACAGTCAAGTTGTGCTGTATTCGATTCTGATTTGAGATGCACCCCTCCATCCGAATTGAACAGACGGCTTCTGCGCGTGAAGGCGTGGGGGCATATGTAAAAGGAGGCACAATTCAATGCAACGAGAAGATTCGATGAAACAACCGGGAACCATTGTCACAACGAGCAGTAGTCGGCAGCAGGAGAGTTCCTTTTCGCAAGTTGACTGTTGCCTCTTTTTCAAGTGTTATTTACGCACGCAAATATTATATAAAGCGAATATTCTCAAAACATACCTCTCATACGGATATTGCAGAAACGATACTGAAGCCCCCAAAAATATTGATCTTCAATACACCGCTATATAACTCAAACCTCTGTACAAAGTGTGAGTGAACTAATTTTTGAAAAATTTTTATCCGTTTTTAATATCGAATTTGAAAAAACTACTTTGCTTGCCAATAAATATCCCGTAATCAAGTTACCCGAGTGAAGTACAGCATGAACACAATTTTTACCCCCACCCAATTCTTAGCTTTGTCCATCCCTAGTATGTTTCGTAATATTGTATCTTAAAATTTATTCTTAGTATTGAATTTCTGCTAGAACTAATGGAATAAGCGTTGCAACGATAACAAATTACGCCTATTGGCGCCTATTACGTCCGCGTAGAACACAAAAGAAAAAATATGGTCAAACAAAACATTTCGATGAGCCCGTCCTATCAACTCAGAAATCATCATTGAGCGATTTACTTCGTCAGCTATCAAATACGTCTTTCCGATTTCCTCTCTCTTTGATTCGCCTCATAATCCACAGTACCAATCAGCAAGACAGCGTTATCTACACGCTGTCGCAGAGGGTAGAAGCACGAACGCGTGCTTCTTCTGGTATTTACCATAGAACTGTCTATTTGCTGTAAAAGAATAGGGCAGTCAGGAAGAAGAAAAAAAAGAATAGGACAGGAGAGGCTGAAGCGAGGTAAGTAGCATATAGTATTATTATCTACGGGCTGTTCAAGGGGCTGCTTTTAGTCCTCTTTTTATCTATTTTCACCGTTCAAAGAGTACCACCAGCTACGACGGCATCAGTGGCCGAAACAGCTTGACAACGCCGGCGGTTATGTTCCATCGATATCTTGCTCTCACAAAATCCAGTTGGGATGGTGAAAGGAAATACTCGCCTGACACTTCGGGCTTTAGGGTCCCCGTTTCCGATCCCACGGTTATAAACGTTATAACGCATGTCTTGCGCTTGGAGATTTGTCATTTGAGATGTATTATTATAATCGTTACTATTACTGTTGTTGTTAAAAGACAAGTTGCGTAAAATGCTATTGATAGCTTGACTTTGTTTTACATTTTCTTTTTGTGACAGCTCTGATTAACCGGGACAAAGGTGGTAATACTAACAACAATGCCGACAAGAGCCCTTGAACCATGGCTGAGCTGATTCAAGTTGACTCGAAGGAATGGTGCAGTGCCACAAAGTGGTGAGGGGAATGGCGTGCTCCAGCGGCCAGACCCACTTTTCTTCCGTCTATTTTCTCCTAACTGTCGAGTCTAGGACCGGAGAGTTCTGCTTGGTTGATCGTCGTTGTCACTCTCCACAATGAACAGTCGCCGTTAGCCGTTTCCTATACTCACTGGTATGAGCCTTCCGAAGGCGCTCATAGGAGGCACAACTAACCTGCAACTCTTATGCCGCCTTGTCCGTTGCGCTGCTCAGTCTCCTCCGTTTACCCATCACTGACCACTTTACCACTGTCGTCATGCCGACCTCGGCAAACAGCAACAGGAGCAATAACTAAAACACTATGTCTGCTCTCACTGCCCGCATTGTTGTTGTTGCTGTTATTGCTATTATGAAAGGCTTCGGTGCCTTAATCCTTAAATCGCTGCGAAAAATACGGTGTGTATTTCATCTTACGTTAGCATCACCGTCCGTTCGTTATTATAGCATAGGTTTATTTCTTGTTTGTTCAGCGAAGTTTAAAGTGAACGAACAAAATCGATAGTAAAGTACACACGAATGAAGCTTTTTACCTTCCGTGGAAAACGGACGACTCCGACATTTGCTACGACCGAGCGAATTCGTATAGCATGACTGAGCACGTGATGACAGCGTGCAGAAGTAGAGCATGTTGTCGATGACACCATGCGAAGCATTCCGCACAACTGTGTTTAACAGCATGGCTAGCGCTTATCTTTATCAAAGTAGAAATAATGTGGCCGTTATCACTCACATGCCGTTATTTCTGCTTATGAACCCTGCGGACAGCGGTCTCTGCTTGTTCATAATGAAGGAAATGATAAAGGCGTGATACCATTTTTCACCGTCATTAGAAGGCAAAAAGCACTTAATTATGAAAAACCTTAACCTAGCCTACCAGGTTTCTGTACAGCCGTTCGGCTCCCAGGGCACATTTTGCACATAATGATAATTCAAATCGCACAACAATTGTCTGCCCATTGTGAGCAAAGCTTTCAAAGCTCCGAAGTTACGCAGAAAAATATGGAGCAAGCTAAGTTGTCAGTCAAGCTGTGCTATTCTACGCGAGCCTTTCAAGTACCTATATAGGCGCCGAGAAGATTCTCACGTTCTCTCAAATTTTGCGGTCACTGATCGGCCTTTAGCGATGTCAGCCGTCCAAAAATCTATAACAGAATTTTTCTTTCGTAATTAAGATTACGCCAGCAACAATGCAATTTCGTGCTACTTTTTGTTCAAGTTCAAACTCAGATTAGCGCTGCAGTTACGGCTAGGGAGCTAGCATCAGCCCCCACCGCAGGGAGGCTGCTACGCTCAATAGAAAATGTGTACATGGTTTTAAAAACCAGCAAAAGCATCACTTAAAACATAGTTATAAGATCTGGCAAACACATTCACGGATAGAGCCTATTCTGTGCAGTAGAATAGAGTGAGAGCTAGGTTCCACGAGAAACAACGCAATTCCATGAGGAAGAAAGACATTGAACTTCGTAAGACAACGCAGGGATACACATCACGAGCTTTACCCGGAACAATATTCAGCTACGATAGGTTTACGCGTCCTATAGTTCACGTGCTTTTTTACGACTACTAAGCAACTATTGAGTTTTTTTAATAAGCCATTTTTCACCGTCGAAAACCATGTCAAATATGGCGTGTCCTTATGTTTCAAGCATCAGGACAACGATTTCTGTATATGCAAGGCTTAATCTGTACCTGATCTACGACTGAGGTACCTATTTGCCGAGGAAAACTATTCTTACTGAATAAGAGTCAGCTGTGCGCAATTTGCTAAGTGATGCCTCACGCGTAGAACAACTTTCCGCAGAATCTGCACGTCCGATGATGGTCGGATGTCGTACGACTGACAGCACCTACAAATAAACGCAGATTTTTGGATATCTGCGTTCTGTTCGTCAGGCCGATCCATCGCTTCACAAAAGCGTCCATGTAAAACGTGGTAATGTTCTTTTTCAAAGCAGATTGAGAGAGCTCTGGAAAGCGTTTATCAGTGCACTAGCTCATTAAACTTCATATATGCATAGTAGATCGTAAGACGTCTCTCTCTTGTCTGTATCTATATTGATGTATTTGCTACTCCATTCCTGGTGCTTATATGCAATCCTTAGTTATTTATTACGTTGGGTATAGATTTACACTGATCATATCGTGTTGATAAAATTTGTGATGAGTAATTATTTCCAGTCAGAGTGGGCAGCAACTCCATTAGTGGTAGCTGCGTTCCGTCCCGAGCGATAGAATGACGAAGCACTTATTAAGCTGCGACGACCCATCTAAGTAAGCGGTAGCTCGACATCGACAGGTGGACGTCTTGTGATGGCCCGTCACTCACGGGCCTTCAGCTAGCCCGCTAGAGCGCTAGGAACTGCGCGAAGGAAATACGAAAATCGAAAAATGGTATCATGCAACGGAACGAACGATCTGTGTGTGCTAATATGACCAGTAAGCACAAAGAACATCTATGACCCAACCTCTCGGTAGCTGTAGCCAAACGAGTAACAACTGGACCTTTTATGGCTAGACGAAAAATTTGAGAAGAAGCTCAAAATGTTGTTGAAACACATGCGAGGAACCCAGAAGTAGGAAATGTAGGATGGTAGTGGTGTTGCTGTGGGAATAACGCTGAAATGAGCGACATCAGAAGTAACACAACCGTAAGCCGCAGACCGCTTGTTTCTGCTGAGAGTACGATGTCGAACCCCTCAACTCTGTGACGATATTTATATAGTCGTCAAATGCTAGCCTGATTTTGCATGTATTTCGATAAAGCTGATTGGTTTTGCTGTTCCTGCAAAGTCGAAGGTCTTATTTCGTTGAAGATATAAGAGATTTCATCCATGCAGCTTCTTTATGCGTGCTCTATTTCGACAAGTGTTTTGCACGTTCAAAAAACCGAAGGGTAATCTAAAAGCGAGATGTCTATCGGATCAGCGAAGTAAATGTCTGAAAGCACAATTTGGAGTTTTAGCCGCCAGGGAAACAACATCGTCCAGGTATCGTAGCGATACGCAAAAAGGACGAAGGGCTCCACAAGTTGTCAACGAGCATAGTAAATTTATCAGCTGGCTTTCATTGACGTCCAAAGCCTAAACGACGAAACTCTATAAATGATATGGCTGTTACTGTCGAGGCTAAAAAAAAATATGTATAACAAAGCAGAATTGTGAGCAACGGGGACGCCATATATTCATGTTCACTAGCTGTACGTTACTTTGTTGGTTTTCAGACGACCAAGCACGAAAACAATGAAGAACATCTTGCTTGTACTAATACTGCAGATTAACGCAAAAGTAACTTGTTAGATTTAGCGTGCTCGTCAGTTAAGCCTACTGAGTAGAAATGTAGATTAGAGACAGCAATGGTAGAAAATCAGTCAGTAACAAATCGTGGCCCATTCAAAAACAGTGAACATTCTATTCCTACTTATATAAGCATTAGTAATGTGAATAGTTGTACCCTCGGCAGGACTAATACTCAAGATGATCAGTAAACGTTCTCTCTTTTTAAACAATGATAACAGTAGATTCAGAACATATACTAGCCAGACTAATTGGTGCACTCTATCTAGAAGTTTCTCTATACTTCATTTGTCAAGAAAGCTCGAATGAGAACACATTTGCCCACTGTGAACACAAGATTGTCTAGATAAAGTTTTCAGATACAAATCTATCCCAAACATTACATTAATGAGTTTTACTTATTAGGTGTTCACTATCATTAACGAATCCATCCTCTCCCGTATTCGAAACATAATTATTTTTTCACCGCTATTAAGAACATAATGTCGACCGACATGGGTTGCTTGGCGGGGGGCAACAAAAGCAAAGGAAAGCGTCAGGGCATTCCGGCTCTACCAGTCAACCAAGATTCGGGAGAGCCCAGAGCGCGACAAGCGAACGAGTCCTTATGACGTCTGTTTTATGAGAACGTCGTAAAGTTTAAATAATGGCGCTAGCCCCTATGGTTCATATAAGAATTCCCCACACTGCCTAAGCACACACATATAACTCTCTCGCTTCGTTCTCATTATATAGAAGTTCAGAAGTAGATTAGGTAGCTTTAATGGTCCTATACGACAAATAATATCCTGCAAAATGCAGAAGTGATATATCAAATAAAAGACAATTTGTATTATAGCTATTTTTTTTTTTATCATTACCAATGCTGTGACGATTGCGGCTAACTCGAGAAAGGACAAATGGCTCGATAGGCATTTCCCCGGTTCCGTTTAATAATTTCTCGGGGTTTAATTAACTCGTCAATATACAGGCATAGATAAGTAAACCTAGGTTTACTTATCTATGCCTGAATATTTACGAATCGCTATGAATTACGGCTTGTAATGCATTGCATGTCTACATGTTCACAAGCCGAGCGATTTTGCTGTTATGATATACGGAGCAATGCAATGTTACAACTATTGACAAACTGTAAACCTACTTGTTAGTGTATTTATTTACTCAGGCACAGTGTCTAGGACGCACTCTGTTTTTAGCGGGAGCTAGGCACAAGGAATTGCTAATAATAAATGTACTAGTGGCAAATTCAGGTTTACACCGCAAGTAAACAGACAACCAATGTTTCAACAATGCACTAACACGAACATTATCTCTTATTGAATTATGAGCATGCTATTATATAAAAAGGTGTCGCTGTGCAGAAGCGTCGCCAGACTGATTCGCGGGGGAATCTATTTTCGAAAGCGTTCAGCTCGCAGTAGGCCCAAATCAGGCTGAACGCGACGCACCGCTTCATTCATAACGTGAATCATAGTCACCGCCCTTGATTAAGAGTTTCCATTAATCAAGCAGACTTAGCGTAGTTTTAAAGCAGCAGCAGTAACAGCATCTGCGCTTACCTAAAGAATAGAAGCAATCTACTTGACGAAATAGTATAGGACACTAACAGAAAAGACAACGACGGCATGTTAATTCGAAGCTACGGTGCGCATATAACAATAGTCTGGGTGCCGAGTGGATGGTCAACATCTCGCAAATGTCAATAGTATCTTATTTTGATCAGATACTGTACACTTAGAATATGATGAAACAATGTTATTTTGAGCCATATGCCTCAATGCATCAGGCTGGGCTGGGCTATGGAATTTTCGGCAACTGGGTTTAACATACAACGACTGAGGCGAGGCCCTAATGCATCTCGTGGATGTGATGGGTCTAGCTGAAGGCACGCGGTACCGCAAAACCTTGCATTATTATAACAAACATCCGGATGTCCTCAAGGGGACAGTAAAAGCATTTTGTTGTTAGCATGCTTCCGGTAGGCCCCACGCTGAAACTGACCCGAGGCTGCCAAGCAAGCTCGGTCGTGAAGCATTCTTCCTATCGCGTTGGGATCTTCACGTAACATCCAGGATGCGTAACTGGCCTGGTAGAGAATGGTCAAAGCCTTTTGTTAACAAAACGAAAATGGTCATAATACGTTACTGTTATTGAATAGATTAAGAGAGAGATTATTGTAATAATGATATAATCCACTTGTGTTAAGCAAGACTACTTAGCTCAAAAGCAAGTAGGGGCATAACTTTGCGATTAACACTGCATAAGAAACATATAAATTTGTTGCATCATTAATCAGATTCCGTCAACCAAAACATGTGTGAAAGTAATTCAGAAAAACAACTAGCGTTTGTGACAGATCTAATAGTAAGTAATCTTCTTTGTACCATCGTGTTATGGCGTAGACTAACAGAATCGACGCCCAAAGAATCGCCCACAAATGTCTAAACCCCTCATTTAGCTTTCTTTGAATTCTTAGTCATTTTATCCATATGTCTCAAGTGGGTTAAACATACATATTTCAGTAGAAAATTAAATGTTATTTAGCGATTTTCGTTTTCCATTGTCATCGCACTCATTTCCGTAAACGACCGCATTCCAGAGTTATTGGTTACTTACCTATTAAATGGGTTTTGTGCAAAAATGTGATACGATCCACCCCACCCGGACTCTCATCATCATCATCGTGATCATCTACCAGCATTTCAGTTATGAACTGCAGCAGGTCTAATAGGTCCGCAGCTTTCTGTCATCCTATTACGCCCGTCTATTTGCTTCTTCGTTCGAGCCACTGCTATTTTGTTGGTAAGAGCATGTGGGTATTTCACCAAGACGCGTTGTCCACCGCCTATTATAATCCCGTGCCTTTCGCAGTCATCATCGAAGTCCAACGAAATATAAGAGAAGTCTGTCTATTCACAAGCGTTCTAACATCTTTCCTTCTTCGAACCAGCTGACGGCATTCCAACGCTGGCACAGCCCATTTACTCGGAAAGCGCGCGAGGTACTCGTGAAGCTCGAACATTGCCAACAGCTCCAAAAGCGTTCGTCGGTAATTTCACATACGGGGTGGAGGGGGCCTAGATGGAGCACCGTGGGCTTTTCTACACCTTCCATTTCAGGTCGTTTACCATCCTAATCTCACCCTATCGTGCCCATTTACCATTCTGGCTCCCTGGGTCACTTCTGCTCTTCAACGCTCCCCTACCGTCGATTATGGTTTGGGCCCTGTTCTGAACTTCCCGACTACGATGTAGTCGCTTGCCTACGCACTCCTTTCGGTTAGGGAACACATACAAAGACAACGCCCCAACGTCCTCAAGCTTCTCGTCGTGTAGATCTCTTTCTCTATACAAACGTCCCCTCTATATGCATAGCCTGTACGTGCCATCCGAGTGTCCTGGGAGACACCATTCACTTTCATAAGTACATACACTTACACATACAATGCGTACAGCTCCCTAACCCACAAAGACAGGCACACTTACGCGGACGCCCACTCACAGACGCGTACAACGCAACGTCATATTCCATCTTGCGTTCAGTCAAAGTTTCGACACCCGTTGTCATCGTTCCAGTGTGGTTGGTCGCTAGCTACTATGATGAGGCTGATAGCGCTTGCCATATTCCCGTAAGGCCGCTCCATTGCTTTTACTTCGTTGCAACGAAATGCTGCGACCCACATGGTGAAAGGGTATGATAGAAGCGACCTAATTCAGATAAACATCAGCTCCCTATACGATGTCTCTCTCTGTCTGCGTCAAAGCGCTAACTCGACTTAATCAGAAGGCCAGTTACTGCGTTTGCGAGAACACCGATGTGCCAAAGTTTAATAACAACAACGCTAATCGTATCGATAGCTGAGCGGTGGCATTCAATTCCGTTTCGCAGCCGCCAACTAAAAGAAAAGTATATGGCGCTTATGTTATTAGTATTTTCTAGATTCATGCTCTTCGGTAATCAGCCTGAGGATAGCGATCGGCTCCAACTAGCCTGGTCTTAGCTCTTCAACTGAGTTGCCTGCCTATGTACTTAGCTGTACACTATGTATCTATGTAGGTAAAGGCTTTTCCGCCAGTAGCGGTAGTAGTTGGTTTGTTGTCACTCCTGTAGATCATTTAGTCTGACGGATATTATAAACGGAAACGGACCTCGGTGATCTGTTTCTTAGAAGCGATACGTCAACAAGCCGGCGAATTTTTATTGCACGCAGATGGTCTCACAGATAGACGGGGGTCGACGACTTCGCTAGCCCATGGGCATCCTCGTTACAATGCCTGAAAATTCTTCATTGAGCACGTACGGGTAAGAATGCACCCATCGATATTCGAACGAATCCATCCATCTTCGTGACCATAACCTCAACGATTCTGTGAAGAAGTTACAAAAAAAGATGGTTGCATAATTAATTTCTTCCCACGAAGAGAAACCATCGCCTTGGACAGGCAATTAAAACATGAACTAAATAAAGTATTTTTACTTTTTTGGCTGCGAGAGCTATGCGACAAGATATCAACTTTTTAAAACAAATTAGCCGAAAAAGTGAGACTGAATTAAACGTAATAATGTAGCTAATCTGTTTCGTACTGTCTAAACATACCATGGCGTACCCAATGACTTAGAAGTCGCTATGTTGATTGTCAGCTGTAAACACTTTTCTGATCATCGTGAAGTCCAATAAGAAACAGCTTGGGTATTGAAGGGTCGATTTGGGGCTCTAGCTATTCCCTTTAAGTGTTCAAGAATGACCCATTTAGGGCTGCCATTCGGATGACGTCGTAACGTCCATGTATAGACGTTCTATTCTCTTTACGAATTGCAATTATTTAATAATCGTTGATTCTGTAAAACGTGAGTGGCTGTATGAGTGTGTTGATTGTTTTGTTTCCTTCAATCTTGAGCTTATAATTGTCTACTAAATCTAGCAAACCCAGTAGACCATTTTACCAAATATCTGTCTATTCAAATGTTCAGAACAAACTACTACTTGTGTTCACCGAATTTATTTTTATCCAAGTGTTTAACATATCTTTAGTTATCAATTGTGATTAAATCGATCATAAATTTAGGGATAAGGAAATAAAAAAGTTGCCCCATAGACGTATCTCTTTCTACCAACAACCAAAGCAGAATAACTCTATGACCTGTTGTTTTGAAGCTATCAGCTAGCCCGACAGGCATTTAAAGCTACTATTAAGTTTACTAAAATGCTCTGTGTATCGCTTTTCAAGCGCAGAAAGAACTATGGAAAAAAGGAAGTAAATGTTAAGATATACAGATACCACTACCTTTCTATTAATTTATTACTGAGGATAAGGGCTCGTGTTCTTAAACCCCCAGACTTGAAAATTCCTGTTCGCCAAGCGGAACGTGTTATTCAGTTCAACGTTCGCTGCCAGTCGGTCTTTCGGGGTGAGGTGCTGGCAAAGACTCCTGTAGATTCAACGCTTCTCCAAGCAACATTATCGCCCCGCTCCTTTTGCTCCTCCGCCGGTCTAATAAAGGAAACATCAATTCATTAGCAAAGTCTTTCCCTGTGCTCCGTTGTGTGTGGTAGCCAGGCTGTTCCTTTTCGGCCCTGCTCGGTGGTAAGTAGGTAGATATCTCGCCAAAGAGAGCGCTTGTCTGTCACTCAGCTCCTTACTTGACCTCTTTAGCTTCCGCCATTACAACTGCCATTCGCAGAACCGTGACGGACTAAGACGCACGTTGCTGGAAAAAACAAACTGTTAATGAGGACCAGGGCAAAAATATAGCTATTTTCCTCGCGTCCTTTTACTGTTGGCTGTCGCAATTCTGTTAACTGCGAAAATTTCGAAATACGAACCAGGACTACGATCACGAACCATGGCAGCGGCTGCTGGAGAAGTGAGATCGCTGGTACATTTTGAGCTTAAGCGTCTGCATTGGCTGTGACGGATGAAGTTACATTTAAATTTGCTAGATGCACGAAGAACCGTTATTATGCTGACAAGGATCCTGCTGAAGCCTAAGGTCCTTAAGTAATATAATTTGTATATTCTAAGGTAATTCACTGTCTAACATTTGGCGTAGACAAATGAAACGTATTAAATAAAATTATATAAAATCAAAAGAAGCTATCTAATCTATTAGCTAGCATTAACTCTATACAAAAGAAGATAGAGCTTCAATACGCCAAAGAGCACGTTAGGTTTTGTTGTAATATAGAATCTGCTAGAATTTTCTTAAATACCACATCATTTAAATTCGACAAATTATCTTTGATACGTTTACACGCGAGGTCAATTACTTAAAAGATTGAAGTTTGCATTAACTGACGGCCTTCACTGTATTCTCCACATTATGTATAAAAATATGGCCCTAAACAATTGTTTTTCTTTGATTGCAAACCAGTATAATTTTTCCACAGATCATTGTGACTTACGCACATAAAACTAAAATGAAGAAAATCGAACAACTATTTGCTTACTATCAAACAGGTTATTACCGTGTAAATTAAACTTGCGCCGTGGCCTTCGGTAACAGACATTTCCTCGTCCGCGAAAACTTAAGGCCCAATGTAAGATCCTATTATGTTTCCGCAATGGGGCGCTATCCAATCGTAGCGATAGTAGTAAGGCTAACTGACAGATGACGAGTTCTGGGGGGGACGACCCAAAGTAAACAACATCCCAAAGCTGACGTAGTCACTTGGTGCAGATTGCTGTGTTGCCCACTTATTTTTGTTGTCAGTTGTTGGATAGTGTGAGTGGGTGATAGCTGCAACAGGGCGGAGAAGAAACAGCCCATTTTATTAACAGTAAATATACGGGAAACCAGGAACTGTGAAACGAGGAGGAAATAGAGGTAATATCTGAGCAAGTATATCCTTATATATTAACACACGCCACGCACATAAACATATAAATGCTCAGGCTTACATTTGAGGACAGATGGCCCATGACAGACATGGCTCTGGGCCTGCAAGGGAAAATACGACGACTACGGCCATGTATCACGCGAATAAGGTTGACGACTACATCATCGAATTTTGGTTGCTACAGCTTTGTACATAAGCTGAAGCGGAAACCCAAAATGAGTGAGGAGTGATAGACATTAACTAACAAACAAACAGAAACACCTCAAATCATAACACGCCACCTGAAAGCATTCGGATATAGCTACCTGCTCATTAGCTAATAAAAATGATCAGCTTGAAACAGTACTTCATGTCAAGCTTCTGAGTGTGAACGTACTAAGTATGTTTCAAATAATGTAATTCTACAGATTTTTAGTTATATTTTTCTTTTTTTCGGGAAATTATTAAGCGTCTATTATGATGTGTAGTGTTATCAATTCTATTTGAAAAGGGAAATTCAAAGTGGCAGTTGGGCCATGCGTTAAATACAAAAATATCTTCTTAAAACCATATTGGCTGAAGCGAACAAGATAATTATATAGAATTATTCGTCTTACGCAACATAAAAGCAAATATATTTAGATCTGGACGCTAAAATGGATAGGTACGATAAAGATAGTAGCGACAACGACAGCAACAGCCAGTTCTGCCATACTGTTGACTGATGTTTCGGAATCAGCGCAAACCTTTTCCCTTATTAAAGTAAACAGGAAACTTACACAATATATATTGCTCAAAACTACGAAAGTTGGTGGAGTTTCACTGATAGCGGTAGGCACTCGGCAAGCCTCAAGTCGTGTCTCAGGGGCTGGCTTCGAGTTCCAGGCTAACTCTAACCATGTTCCCGATGTTTGAGAGCTGCGCAGTATCTCTTGATGGGCGTATCGCAATGCTAAGGCTATGCATATTCATCGAAGCTACCAGACTACTGCTCTATTTCTAGTCCATGTGTTTTTGGATTCTGAACTAACGAAAAGTTTTCAGCTATGGACATTCAACTGAGCGGTTTTAATGAACTGTTGGCTAGACAGTATCGTTAGTAGAATTGGCTTGTTTTCTATTCTAGTAGGTCTAAGGCTTAAGGAAACGTCAGTCGCCATATATTCGTTTCGGCTAAGAGAACAGCACGTGAAGGTGACTCGCTCAATCGGCCTCCATTTCCCCTTGAGTTATTCTTTCCAACCCCATCCTTCTGCCACTCCTGCTGCTGACGTTCGTTCCATTGAAACAAGAAACGACCCCTCGAAGCAAGTGCATCAGTTCCTGTAGTTAACAATCGAATTAATCGCAGCGTCAGCAGACGCATCTTCTAGCCGTCCTCAAGTCTAAATTAAATGGTTTCACTAGTTAGGCTAGGCTCGTGCAATGTCCTGTTTACACTGATCTCCTATCATGTTCTTGTGTATATATTTATTAAGCCTAATAAACCTTTAGTACATGCCTCACGTCTTGTTGGTTGCATTTAATTTTTCTCGTTTGAACGTGAATGTAAACGCCATTGTATGTGCAGAGTATGATAAGCATAGTTGGCTGTTCTAGAACACGAACATAGAAAACACCCGCTATGATAACTGCAGAAAATCTTCTCTGCACGGACAGCTACTGCTTAAAACTATATTTCACTATCCAACCAGTTTCTGACCCAGTGATAACGTGCGCCACATGCGGTACGATAATATCACATGAAACTGATTATCAAATTTTACCGTTGGATATCAGTGTTTTTTAACGTCCGGTTTACTTATGTGCATATCTTTATTTACTGCAGGTAGTGGTCTGTTTAGAACGGCCTTGGGTTATGCTTTCATAGATATATATATATATATGCGCATATTCATCTGTATTTCCTATTCCAAATGTTATTATTGTGAGCACCGTTGTGATTAGTAACGATTTTTCTTAATTGTTATTATATATATTTGATGAAATATAAGGATTTTATTAAAACAGGAAAGAAAGCTGTTTATTTAAATGGGAGAAAAAAGGAATACATTTAGCTGTGGCCGTTTCTAAAGCAACCAGCGATGGCGAACGAATGGTTTCGAAAGTAAAACTGGACGAAACTTCCGTTCTGAGAATACCAATAGGTTAGGTAAGTTATTTTCGAATATAGCAAATGGTAATTAAAGAAACATCTCATAAATGTTAACGAAATAAATCTATACGTTAGTACTATAATATCTCTGAAAGCTTTCTGTTTACATAGCACAAGCAATATATAATATTTAACAGCGTTACATGTCACGAACAAAGGCTGCAAGTGCTCTTCTTGGTTGATTTCTGTTCAATTCCCTGGTCCAAGCATGCACTGTGGGTAACTGTCCTATACCATGAGCTGATACAGTCATATGCGTCTTAATGAAACGAACGAATACATAGGACAGAAATGAAATTTTGAAAGCTACCCCACCAGGATCAGTTCGATAGCGGTAATAACAGAATCCGCCGCCGCTGCAGCCGTTTGTTGTCGTAGTAGTAGCAGTAGCGCAATGAGCGCAAAGCGTACAGACACCAAGACTTATCAACGATACCCACGATATCATACCACGTTATATTGCAATTGCGACAGTTTTAACGATGGCAAGGACTAAAGAGAGGAAAATGATTCAACGAGTGACATCCGCCTTCATCCGGCACGGCAGCAGCTCATCACTGCTTCCTTTCCGGCAGGAAATAGACTTCGGACCGTTGAAGATTCTACCGCTGCTGCTATTGTTAGCTATTGTCGAACGCGAGTTTCAGGGCTGAAAAGAGGAAGTCGGTCATTATGAAGCTGCCAACACAAGCCGACCGCCCAACATCGTACGGCGTGTCATCGTACGAGCTGGCTGACTTCGCATGAAACAGAAATGATTATGGCAGAAGCGGCAGCGGTAGCTAAGGAGAAACTTGTACCTGATCAAAGCAGCATCGAGAAGTGACCCCCAAGCCGAACACCAACATATCAGTGATTCCCCTCGGTTAAGCCAACCTGCAAGGCCGACCAATGCAAACGTTTACTTGCGTAAAATGGAGCCTACGGCCTTCTTCCTGTTATGGCTTTTTGCGAGCGCAATACATCATCGGCTGACTACCGCAAGAAACATCGCTGACTGGGGACGAGCGTCACTTCCACTAATCCTCATTAACAACGTTTTGACGATGGCATACCGCACTTCTTTTCCGGCGGGAGCGTAACTGCAAATTGGTAAACAGAGTTATGTTTTTAGCCATGGAGATATTGGTAACGACCTGAATTTTAACAGCAAAGTCCTTCAGAAAATATCAAGTTCACTAATGGACAGTTCTACAAAATAGTCGCCAGCTGCGTAAAATTCCAGTCTCGTTAACTCAACTACATCAGCCGTTTTCTCCGATTCGCATTCCATTATCGTTATCTTTGAAGAGATAATTATTCTATATTTTTAATTATATTTCTAATTCTGGCGATCTTCAACAGGAGACTGAAGTGTTAACGAGGACTATGGCTTTTCATATTCTTGGTTAACACATGAACGGCCGTGTAGTGATTAAATGTACTGAACATAATTCCGTTGACCAGAGCCAACAAAAAGAAGATCATTAGATTTGTCCTTTCTCGAACACAATTGTATTAGCGTAATTAAGTAGTGAAATATGGACGCGTGCTTAGGAAAACCACGAGAACATCTGAATCGCTGCTGGGTCAGTTCTTCTAAACCGCAGCTACAACGGCATGGTACCAATTACCTTCCAGCCCAGTAGACGTCTTCTTATAGAAGGTTCCAGTTAAGTAGCATCGTGGTTTCAAAGTCTATTTCAGAAGCAGCCAATTAAAATTTCGAACAATATTAGGAAATTATAAGAAGGGGAACTGTCATAAAATTATATTAAGTTCCGTACTTTAGTAACTGTTTATATTGAATGCCACATTACGTGTTACGATGCGTCTCGACTATGACATATATCAGCTTAAATAGAAGCAATTTTAATTCTAAATCCCTTTTTTAAATTACAGTCGAGTAATCTTATTCAGAACGTTAGCTCCTTTAATAGATAAAAAATAACGGGCTATAATTACAACAATGAGACAATTAGGTTTATTAAAATGACACTTTCGGTACTAACAGGGGCACGATAATAATTCCTTTTTCCTGTCGTAAAGGCTCCAAAAAGGACGTCGTAGCACTATAGTTAGGACGAAATCAAGACAAGCGTTCAAACTCAGCAGACGAAATTGGCCTATGCACGCTCAGGCACACACCTACATGATTTGTTTTGCAATTGTCTTTCATAGAGCGTGAGTTACTGCTCTTAGCATGAGAACATGAGGACCTCTCAAAAACAGTATCGGATTGTCAATCTTACGTTTACCGGTTCAGGCTCCGTGCCATAGAGATCTTCACCACTAAGGATTTCGCTGAGACCTGTGATCATGAGACCGGTATCTTATGCTTATCAAAAGCCGACATCGGGAACCTGCAAGCGGATTCATATTGATTACAGTCTAACTAATGCGCAATAGAAACCTATTCGTTGTATCACCGTGAATGCTATCAAAATAAATTAACGCAGGTCGTTTTGCCTTATAGCTATAGGTCGGCAAATAAGCTCGATTCTTTGTTTTTTCCTTAATTGTTAATGATACGAATTGTTTTATACGTGCCGTTTTCCTTGCTTCAATAATTGCCGACTGGGCGCATGGAAAAGTACACTTGGCTTATATATATATATATACTAATTTCCCTGGTAGGACAATGCCTCATTTGCAAAGAATTCTTGAATCTCGTAATTTGGCACGCTATCGCTGTCCTACGCCAAGAAGACATTGTCGTCCACAGCTGGTCCTTCATCGAGCCAGTCAGGCTGGTTGAGGTGACCAAAAAGGCAGCTTGAATACCCGCCAAAGACAGATTGCTGATTTCGCTGTAAAGGAGGCGGTAGCTTCAATTAGTTTCGTCGAGGGAAGAAGGAGAAAATGATTTGTCCTAGTATGGGCATTTCTAGGCAGATCCATGCAATCCTGCAGTCAGGGGAGGGGCGGCGTAGAACGTTAGAAGGGGTCGATACGTTGTAGGCTTGCATGTATGGCCATATACGTTAGCCTGTGTGCGTGTCCGATGCATGAGGCGATCATGCTGGTGAGAAAGCAGGATCGACATCTCACGTTATTATTGCTGCTCTCGCTGTTGTCGTTGCTCGGCCTAGGCCTGCTGTTCACTTAGAGAATGGGAAAAACAATGCATGCCTCCTCATCCGTATATAGATAGATGGCCTGTCGGCGTTGGCTACCCTCGGCGAACGAAGGACTAGCTGCGCGCAGCCGTTAAATGAGGAGTGTCTACTGCGCTCCAGCGAACTGCATTATCCTCAGCTATAGAACTTCCGAAGCGACACAGCAGAAAGCAGCGGCAGTAGCGATGTTGAACTGCCCCCTATAGCTCATTTGCACCAGTCTCTTGCTACTTGGTCGCTTGCCCACTGTATCGAAATCTATGCGTGTTTCGCAGTATGTGTAGTCATGGCTATGCCGTATGTATAAGCATGGACATATTGAATAGCAGCAGGCGGGCAAGTGAGCACTCCACCAACAAGTGAGCAAGCATTTCATTCCCACATCGAACGAGCACCAATGGACGCACAACAGTAGTTCGAAAACGGTACGAGTGATAGGCGATGACAATGCAGAACACAGCTCATAGCCAAATATGGTAATAGTAGAGTGGTAGACTCTAGGGGTCGCCCCACAGACATGCGCTGCGATTGGATTTCCTCTTCCCTTTTTCCCACTTTCCAGAACAACTGCGTCGCAGCCAGCGATCGAACAACGACAAAAAGCACGCAGTCGCTGGCAGCACTGGCAGTAGCGCCTTCCTCGGCCGTACTGCCGTAAAACCACGAGCCTGGTAAATGTTTACAAATATACGGGTATATACGAAAAACCGATCTTGCATAGTCGTCCACCACTTCTGGTACCGTAACACTATAGTCTGTCCACAACATTACTTCGGTGTTTGTTGTCCTTGGAGAACAGATGATATCTATTCATTATGTAGGCGCATGGCATTGAATGGTTGCCTTTGTTGGTATGTACCACTAATATGGTATAATGCATATGGGTACAAAAGCTAAAGGTAATTTATTTACCGACAAAAACATCTGAGCAGACCCACATTTGTTGGAAATGTACATTACTATGCTGGTTGTTATTGTTAGAGGGGCAGTTATAGAAAAGGCGACGCTGAGGCGAAATACAAGTGACTATAAATCGTGCGCGTTACCCTGTGATTGCTCATGCTCGGCGATACCTTTCATATCGACTGAACAACCCTGCGTGGAAAACGCGGATCGCGCTTTAGAATCCGTCGTGTCGGGCGAGCTTCGCTCAATATGGCCAGTTAATTTGCGATACGAGTGAATGGACTAACAGATAATTGAGTGAACGTACCGATTCGAGGCATGTATGATAATATAAACTTCTTAACCAGATTACACTGATATTATATACAATGAAAATGTGTAACTAAATAAATAAATAGATTTAATGGCGATATTAATGTCTCTAATAGAGACATTCTGTATCGGGTACCAGCAACGTATACGATTTGTTTAAGGTCATCGAAGTTGGGACAACAATTTCCTCGAATGAAACGTACGCGGCAAATTTTAAAAACACAATGCTTACGACTCTCCTCCGACATAATACTTGTGTCAACTGATCGGGCAGATTTGCTTTTTGTTAACGAAACTTTTCGAGCAATTTATGTCCGCTCAAAATGTACGTTGAGGGCTTTCGACAGGGCGTTTGGCACCCTGCAACCGCTTGGTACGTCCCGCGCTACTGCAGGAAGCGATTCTTAGTAAATTGACGATGCTTGTTGATCAACAACTACCCATATGCAGGCAGTGCCACCGTGCGTTAGCATTTCTTGCCTAAATATCTGTCCATTAAAAGAGCTTCCAAACTGGTAAAACAAAAAAACGAATATTTAAGCAACTGATTCAACCATTTAGCTCCACTGCTGAGTAGGCTAAAGTTGCGGCAGATTTTGCACAGAATACTTTTTTCTATAAACAAGGACTTTTTTTTTAAAGGACCACTAATAGATTTTGCGATGGGTGGTCACTCGACTGGACTCTGAGCAGACGACAGGGGGGTTAACACGGCGAGATGCCTAATCTGGTCATCGCAACGGCTTCCATCTGAATAGTAAAGTTTGACCAAAATATATACTTTTTCGAAACGCCAATCTGATTACTGCATATAGCCGAAAAACATATGATTCGAGATAAAACGTTTTTCTTGGTGTGGTACATGAAATATTCCTTCAGGTCAAAGTACAGTATAATATTCATGAATAAAGTACCATAATGTTTGTCACCGTCATTAGAATAGAGCCTTATAACATCATCCGTCAGACTTCTGATAGCTTTTCCGTTAGGCGTTAGATAGATACCTATCGAAACGTAGTTTAATCACTTTAACACTTCTAGGTGACTCTCATTCACCTCCATGTACGGTTCCACAACCTGTTACCCCTGTAGACACTGTTAGATTCGTTCTTAGTATTTTAACACTCAAAAAATTATCCTAAGACTGAAAATTTAATAACATGTTACTAAGAAGAATGCTATCAATCAGCACAATTGGCTCGCCTCGAAAAGTACTCAAGTTTATATGCCAAAAAATATATCTGGACGTTGAATGGAATCGAATGAATAAAAACAATGATTTCTAGAAAATGAATTATTAGCTTTCTTTTTATTATTTATTTAAAGGAATTTTACAGACGTAAGCTTAACCTTAACGCTTAGCGTTTACAAACTGCCAAGCGGGAAGATATCAAAATCCCAGTGCGGGTGCAATTAATAGGTTTCATCTTATGGTTGGTACAAGGTTGTTTTCGTTGGCATTCTCATGGCCAAATTCCCTTTAATAAAACTTCGTTTGGACCAGCGTTTTTTATTAGTTATAATTCGTAGACAAGATACCGGTGTTTTTTTTAAGCAATTCAATTGATCACTCTCTGGCTGTTATTGCAGAAAGGTGGCGAAGTGCGTAAAAAGCTTGGTCAGTCTGGGCTAATTTTAATTGAATGAAATGAAGTTCCTGAAGAGCAATAGTTTATTATAAATGACTTAAATTTATCTTTACAGCAACCAGCAAGAAGAATCGCCGGAGAAGGACGTCACTCTATTCTAAAATAAACAATCGGACCATTTGCTGAAATGTTTTAGGTTGCTTCCCTTACTCCAACAAGAAATACAGAGATACGTATTGAATGCTCTGGAATATATTTTACCAGATCGTTTAGAATTGAATGATCGTTTTCATGATAACTTCACTTTTCTAATCATTTGCGCGTTGAAGATTAGGCGTTGTATACAGTTGAAAGGCTCCCATTTCAGAGATCAGAAAGTTCCTCTTTTGGAGTGAAAGGGCACGTTTTTGCCGGTGCCAGCAACCTATAATACCAAGCGAGAGAAGTTTGTTCCGCGTACAGTGTAGATTCTATAGCAGAGAAAAATAAGCTGACCTTCGCTGAACTCCAAGAAGCCAGAGCAGTGCATTCCTTAGGTCAAAGGTAGGCACTATTTGCGAATTCAGACAGCCGTCTTTGAGTAACGCTCACATCTACGAAGCATCCGGCACCTGCGTAACCTAAATTGTTATGTTTTTATTCGGATTAGATGTATCGAAAACGCTATTTTTGTTGTCCGACATATTCATCTTCGACAACCGTATTTAAAGTAAAAAATTATGATTCAAAAGCAGCTACGATTATAGCATTTTAAAGCAAGATTAATAATATATAAGTTGTTAGTAAATTTTAGCAGTATAGTAAAATCAAAGTGAGTAATTAATAATCTACTAATTTTAATAATAAAATTAATAATTTAAAAGCAATCCATCAGTGAACAAATCATCACAAAAAAGGTAAGTAATAAGCACGGACGGCCGTTCTTTTTCTGAACAATCTCAAGATACAACAACGATGTTATAAACATTATCTATTAAGTTCTTTATTTCTCTGAAGTAGATATCCCCGAGGTGAAACGGAAGATATCACTGAAGCAATTCGTAGATTATATTCGTATAATGAAAAAGCGTTTATTTTCCTAACCAAAAAATTAGGAATGATCCGTTTTTACTACAAAAGTCAAACATTTTCGATTTATACGTTGTTAGTTCAGTTTTTAGTGTCTGGATACTTATTTTTTTTCTGGACGTCTAATCAGCACAGATCTTCCAGTCAATAGAGGTCATTATCTGGCAGACTATTATATCAAACAGGATTAATACTACACGACGCATTCTATACGATCATTGAAGTGTACCGTCATGAGCATCTACTTTTTATTCGCTCAGAGCTGTGTGAGCGCATGTCTTCAGTGAACCTGCCTGTTGTCCCAAAGCCTATCGTCGGTCCTTTGTAGATAACCATTTATTTCTTTTGTCTATTACATAATATGCATGACCATTAGTTAATTAATAAATCAGTTAATTAATGAGCGCGCCAAAAACTGCGCATATCGGACTGGCAGCCTTCCTGTAACTGTGGTCTAGCTAGCGAGTTCCCTCGAGCTTATCCATTCTGCCTTATAATTAGTATTAGAGATTCTCTCTATATTGCTTGGCGATGGGGTCTGACGTAGCTCGTCTTATCGCGTTATCCAGCGCTAAATCTATGCGTTTTCGACAATAGCCATGCTCACCCTTCATCGAACAGCAGTAGGTAATTCTTCGTTTCATCCTCGCTTGCACAATCATACACGTACAGGCTGATATGGTTCGGAAAAGCTGCAAGGTGATTTATAGGAAAACCATCTCCCACTTAAAAATTTAACCTTGCGAACTATCATGCCGAAGCATTGTCTACCTTCATCTCTGTAGTATTTGTCTCGATTTCAATAGTGTGTTCGATTCGCTTCGGATTAGGGTGGAACTTGTAGAGAGAGAGGAGAGAGAAGAGCATATCCAACAAGTTCAAGTTACTCGTCAAGCTTTTGGGCGTAACAGAACTGCTATACAGCAACACTGCCAAGATATTTTTATATGCGATTTTATTTTGGTTAGCTTTGCAGTTGAAACCAATGTCATTCACATATGTTTGCATATACTGAGAAGTTTCTGGACACTTTGCTAATATATCCTTTTTTTTAATGATCTATTCTTACGTACGAAACTTAGAGACACGGGAAATAATTTAGCTTTGATATCGGACGTCCGAAACCGGCTGTAAGCTGACTTCTTTTATAGGTAGTAAATGCCCGAAATCCGGTTTCGTCTGAGACGTCAGCACGACTCACTCCATAGACTCGTTTTCCTTAAGTCGCCTGTTCGGATCCGGATATCCGCCCAAACACTCAAAGCCATTTTGACAAGAAATTAGCTGCTTCCTAATCGAATAATAGGACAAAGACGCAGAAGCACATCTGCTGAAGTTAAGAGGCCTAAAGTGCGTGTCGTACGGTTTTTAGTAGGATTCAAGAATACTCCAGATGTGGAAGTTGTGATGCATTCTAAGCAAAGCTAAAAAATCATTTTTGCTAACTTCTAAACCGGATGTAGGCTCATCCAGCTCCGTGCTGGGAGCGAACCCTCTAAATCGACGCTTATAACGGTGTCGAACATACAACTCAAAGTATTATTTTCAATCTTAGATGCTATACTGAAGGCAACATGACATGGCAGTCGATCGCTCCCTGTATGCGTGATATTAATTGACAACCTTAATAATCATTGAGGCCTGATTTGGAAAACTAGATATTGCGAACCTGGTGCCACACACAGAGCCTTCTCGAAACAGAGTTCTGTCAAAACACTTTCCGTTTGATTTGCTAATTGTACAGACATCTGCGACTGTGCGAATAAACTGCTTAAGTATTAGTTAAATGTAGCAATGGCCTTTCTGTAGCCACTGCTAAAGTAAAACCTGTGTTGGTTACTCTTCAACACTCCATTAACACAGCACGCAATCAATCAACCTTGATGGTGCAGTCAATCAAGTTCATATATTGACATTTGGGCGAAGGGCCATTTCCTCGGATGACGTCCAAAATGCCATATCTATGTTGCCATATTATCTAACCATCGAGCTAGGGATCTCCCTCAACATTCACTCTTATGTGTTTAAAAAGATCTTTTTAAACCGATAGTTACGTACGTTTGGGACGATGCATCTTTTTAGTCTTATTGTTCGGGCTCTTTCTTCTCTACTCGGGATCTTTTTAATGAACCTGAAATTCTGATTGTTTGATAGTTATAGCTCCCGAATCTGTTGTTTGATGCAGAAATCAATGCATACATCCAACACGAAGCAAGCGAATTATATCCTACTTCTATCGCCGCCAGCCCTCTTTTTAGAAACGACTGGCATTGCTAACCTAATCGGCTCAACGTAAAAACCGTGAAGTGAATTTTGTGAATTATTAACATAGATCTATCTATTTGTTGCACGGAGCATTTTCAAGTATTTTATATAGAGTTACTAAGATTTATAAGGTACCGTGAGCAGTAACTCGATGTCGACTCTGTCATTATTATATGCTAGTTATATTATATAAGATCGTCATTTAATTCTTGGTTGATTCCAGCCTCTTCGGATTGTTACGGCCTTAAAGCTGGCGTGTTTTAGTAAAGTGTATTTAAATTCAGGGGGACTTGCAACTCGTCGATCTGACATTACCTATATCACGGATACCTTGGGCCTTGATCATCAATAGAAGTATTTTTCTTTAAGTATTATTGGGCCTGAAATGCACCAGAACAAGTCAAATTAGCTTCTAGAATTATGTTTAATTAGAAATCTTAAAACTGTTTAGAGATTAGGATGTTTTTAAGATAAGTCTCGAAAGTTGGACGACTTCGCTCGTGTTTGCGAAGTACCTGTTGAACTTATTGCAGAGTGCGTAACCTATACTTTGGTCGTATACTATCAATGCGTTGGGAAATGGTGATAAGTAGTACTAGCGTATTATCCGATCCTACGAGCAGCCCAAACTGATTAATGTAATTTCATGACACTTCTGCGATATTCGTTTTGTATTATTGACGTTTTACAGTGTCCCTGTTATTCGGCCTATTTTAATAGGTCCAGATTTCTTGAACGCCACCTTGGTAGATGCCCAGATCTTTAGAGATAACAGCAGAATGGTCCAGAAAGTAAGAGACCACAAAAACTGACAAAAACTATTCGTATATATATATATATATACATTCGTTATTACCATTGCAAATGGAAGCGGAAAGCTCAGCGTTCAGTATTAAATAGCACGTTGCATGTAATCTGTAATAAATATGTCCAGCCACACTCAACAAATTGACTTGGGTCGCTCGCCCAGTATTATCAAAACTTCTCCCATTACAACCCATCTATGCATTGCGTTATCGCGTTTTTCGTCTCTTGTGCATTTTTATCTTTGACGGAAACCGTCAATTAAGCTAGCAACTTCAGCGTCAAGTTCCATCATACAAGAACCTATCAGGTAATGAAAATTGCTCATCGAAATTTTCCTTCCTCTTTCATGACACCGAGGGAAAGACATGAAGCAAACGTATCTGCGTATGCGATTATGTGGTATGAAAACGAAACGAGCATTGGAAGACAAACGCATTGTCGCTAATGTGGCTGAGTTACGCTGTACGTACGATGATGCGAAGTATAGAGACGCAGTAAGAACAGCGTACTCCTTTTGGGTTGCATTGGCTGTCGATGGTACTAATGCAGACGAAGATCGGAAATGGTGCAGTGAGGGATCAGAGGGACACGGATGACGCATACGTCGGAACTGAATATCGAAAAATTAAATCTTTCGGCATAAGACCTTCATCTTCCTCTACCCTTCACGCACACACACGTACGCGTACTAATAAATGGATTAGTGTACTGGCCGTAAGTCCGTCCTTACGGATGGTGTCGTACTTGTTGCCTGACGAACAGATTATTTATTTGTAGGCTGAATATCTCTTGGCTTGTGCTACTAGAGATCATCAGTGTGATTGTTATTAGCTAAGCCACTATTACCTGTATTGATGCACTTTATTAACGATCAGACGGAGGACAACTGGCCAGCTAACAATCAATATGAATATATTTAAAGAACTTTTGGCTCTATGATGTCTACGTCACTGCAGGCGCCTGTGCATGCTTTATACACAGTGGAACAATGCGCCACATTGTGCTTCACCAACGAAAAAGCCTAAAAATGCACACAAAGCCGTGCCGACAAGCGAATACACCTGCATACACCAATACAAATACTTCGCTTCTGTACCGCGTCAGTTGACAATTACCGTATTTTCTAATGATTAAGACACTCTCAGAGACATCTAAGTTCAGCGCATCTACATGTAGTTTACAAGCGGTGCGCTTAATAATTTTTTCTCATGTCTGAAAGTAGACGTTTAGAAGGAAGTGGAGCTTTTATGACTTGGCAATCAAATTGAAATTCCTAAATAAGACGCAAGTGAAAGCCCGTGTCAATTTTTTTAACAAATCGAACTATACACACCAGTGAAGCTTTATTTTCCATTACATCTAGACACAATACAGGTCGTGTGTCCCAAGAAAAGTTGTTTTTTCTTTAAAAAGTAGATAAAGGCAACATGTTTTACAACAACTTTCTCGCAAGGGTAAACTGCAAACTGGTAATTGACAACACCCAATCTAGATGCATTTGTATATGCGATCTGTCTGCGCATTGTCGTGTCAAGCAGAAAAACAACTTTCCTATTGTCATTTAGGCTTACCCTAAGTCGAAGAGACTGGATCGAAGAGACTTCCGTAGATCATTAGATGGTTACCGTCACAAAGGAGACATTCGAGGACAAAAGCAGCACTGAAGTCCCCTTTTTTTCCTCTGAAGAGGATTACTCGACATGCAATGACAAGCTATTCAAACTCTAAAATCTCGCGCGGATGCACTAAAGCAGGACCTCGAGCTACATAGGTCCAACGGCGGGCCGAAACAGAGTAAATGTTGTTTGTCAAGAAAGACCTTATCGAAAGATATAGGAATGGAGCACCCCTGAACGATAGCGGCATCTGAGTTCGAATGGACGGCGGTAGCTATTTATTAAGCAGACTAATCACTGTGAACCCTATCTTCAAAATAGTTGAAGTAAAAAGCACAAGCAGCCCGTGGGTATCGAGTATAATTGCACTTTACAGAGCTTGGGAAACTTTTAGTAACTGCGAATGTATTCCCGTCTTTTTTTTTTGAAGGGATACGGTGGTTCGAGGTAATTACCATTATTATCGGAAATGCAGATAAAGTAGAAGTGAGCAACTTGACAAAAAACGAACAGTTAGCTGAAAGCAATATATAATGCGTCCGAGTTAGAAGGTCGTACTAATGCAACGATCATTAGCTAGCCAATATCATATCTTCACTAAGCTGTTCATTAGTATATTTCTGTACACAGGGATCTCAGCGCTCTGTCCAAGCTAATCGCATGTAACCGAAAAAACTGCAACCATCGCTGGCAGTAATCGTTAGCGTGCCTATTTCTGTCTGTTTCTAGTCCTAGACGATATCCTAGCAAATCGAAGGCTCAGAAGCAGAGGCATATTGACAGGCTGTATAATCCTTTATCCATAAGACGACCTCGTGTATACAAGCCATCATAGAATATTCAGAGCGTGGCAGACCGCTCTTGGATGCGAGACATGTACGTGAATGTATACTGAGGGATACAATAAACGCATAGGCAACTTTATTCCTCATAGGATCAGCACGCATTCGATTGATAATGGAAGCGTCCAGTTCGAGGATGTTTGCTAACTTAAAAGAGGTCGCCTTTCGTCTTTGTATAGCTAAATGCGTGTATCTTTTATATAGATAGCATTTATTTACATATTTTAGATATGAACATTCACTCTGACATGAGCCAATAGTAGCTTCATGAGGCTTGTCGCAGCCCTTGTCATCGTCATGATGGCCATTAAAAATCAAATAGTTCTATATCTGGAAAGCCCCACATATTTGCCCGTATAATTCACAATTAACTATCAACAAGACACTGTACTAGCTGTTCACGAATTCCGGCACTGCGTTGATTCTTTTGGCCGTAGCAGCCAACGAGAGTATGATTTCGAGCTGGCCGAATTCGTCAAGGATTCACAGGTTCAATACGGTTTACACCAGTCATATAGGTAATGTATCGCAGGAACAAATCATTAACCGCAGAACTTATATCTGATAAAGAAATAATACGTTATCTCTCTTCGTCTTATTTATAGTAACAAGGATTGCTAAATTATCTATCATCACAATAACTGATAAAGCAGAACTTCTATAAAGTCTTTTATTCTATCGTTTAACATGGCACGTGTGATAAAATGACACCCTTTCAATGATATTTGCTCATTTACCTACGTCTGTTCTAGCTTCCACGGCATAAATTAGAGATGATTTAGGCATCTCTGAACTGAATCTGCAAATAGGTTCTCCTGTCCTGCAAACCGAGCCTCCTGTGCAATGCAAGTAAATTTAAAGTAAGAAGATTAAGCGACTGAACCTCGATGCTTCAGTATATTGTGAGCCACACAATAGAAATGTTCTCTAACTATAATGAACATCTATATATATATATATATGCGGTGAATTTGACCTGTGAATGCAGGATCTATTGTTTTCGCACGGCAACGGTGGACTCATCGGTCTTTGTGGTTCCTGATACCTCAGATTCCCTCTTAATCCACGTAAACAGGTTCTTTAATATTATTCGTGTTGGTCTAACACATTGACAGGTAGCATATTTAACCAAAAAAACACGAACGAGCTCAACGATACTATCGCCACGTGCTCAAAGCTATCAAGACGACAGATACAATACTCAAGCACAATAGTAGCAGCTACATTTCGTGCATGTACGTTCCTGTTGTATAAATGCATGCATTTCCATAGGGCTGCTTTATTAACTGGAAGTGCAGACTCTGGGCTATTGCTTAAGTGTCGCACGCTGTTGATATAAACTTTGTTAGGTGTGTCGCTCTTAGTCTTACGAGCGGGAGGTGGCAAGCAGCGTTCGGGGGTGGCGACAACGGTGAAACTCAGCAGAGCCTGCAGGACCTGGCTGCTGACGCTTGTTCGGAACACGGAAGCAGATTGGTCGGCGGAGTGCTGCAGAGCTGAGAAAATGAGGTCTCGCCAGACTCCAGCGACACCTTTACAAAAGCTGACCGCATTTCTTTTTTGCTCAAAGAGCACTGTGCCGTTTGTCTTGAGGAAATTACTTGAAGGTGCTCAACTACCTAGGATGCTCGTCTGCTCCATTCCGCCATAGTTCAGCTTTCGTTGCTCTCGAGTCATTGAGGCACACCCATGTGTTGTACATGGACAAACCAAGTTGAGTTTGCTCCTTATGTTCACAACGGAACGATGTAGCATTGGTAGATCGCTAGACTATGCAAAGGGGAGTAAATTACTAGCTTTTAAGTAGTAAATCAAACGTCTAAAATGCAATACTTTTTGAATGCACTTTATTTTTACTGGTTTCAGAAATGACTACGCAGGCTGAGAGTATATGCTCTTCTCACGCAAGCCGAGGGCTACTGTTAATGTCTGTTAAGCGTTAACTGCCAGATTTGATGGCAGTATGGGGTAGATCGGAAAATATTCATACGCAACCTTATGTATTCGAGGCAGCTAGACGAGAAGGCACAACATTACATTTATTCCATTAGCTCTAACCTCAGATTAAATTTCGGACGGACTGTCTGCGACCTTCCAGTTTGCTAAATAGAAGACTTCTGCGGCGGATGCCGGCACAACGCGCTGTCTACGATCTTGTACCACGAGGTCTATGAGGCTGCGCAGTAATGCAAGCACGAGTACTAAACCTACCATACTCTAGAGATTAATAATTATAAGAAGCAAGCTGATATTTTGCCAGCATATTCGACATTATCTCGTTCTACGAGTTCGTACCAGCTGCATTGGGCTAGAAGCCCTTAATACAAATAATTAGATTCTGAATCTTCTCGTGCTTACCTCCGTTTGCGGTGAACATAAACGTGATTTACGAGCGAGGGCAGCAGCAGCGCCGTGTTAGACGACAGTGCCTTTGCATAGGGTGGCCCGTGCACAGTGTACGTACCACCAAATGCATCCATGCAAAACACGCTTTCAGCAAGCCGAGTCGGGTTTTCACGAATAGCTGACAGTACCCTATGAAACTACTTTGGCATATTCGATGGCACGCCTATAGGTTAAGTTAAACTCATGACTCGTCGCATTGTAGACAGGCTGCATAGTCATCAACCAACCAACAGATAGTGCAGAGATGACGAAATAAGTGCCGCGAGCATAGCTATACTTAAAAGCACCACTGGATCCCATAGTTCGAAACATTTAGTTAGCATCACTCAGCGTTTGTCGTAGTAGCTTCATTCAATAATAATTTCCCTCTCCATAACGCACTTAAAGGCCGACCACTAACCCACTGCTGAATTTTTTTTACGTGTTCTTGGCAAATATAATATCATAGTTGGAGAAAAGTGACACTTCACTATGCAGCTTCAACGAGAAATATATATACAAAGTACCGTTACTTATCTACGTCAGCAAACTATTCGCAATGTAATAATATTAGCAATCGAGACAAGTTACCTGTTCCCGTATCGCGGTGTAAACTGGAATTACGGCTAAGTACGAACTTTCTTCGTTTTTTTATCCTTGATCCGTATCCAAACCACGGCCATAACGTGGGACAGTTGTTATTATGAGCGCATCCGCAAAGAAACGGTCGCCCGCGCCAATGCTCTAGTGAAACGAGAATCTTTTAAATCCACCTCATTTGAAAGCCTTTTCCCCACTTCGTCATGGAAGACGCTTACTTTTCCTTGAGGTGAGTCTGGTTTTTTTCAGTGGTTTCATTGGAATAATTGTGCAAAGGAACGTCACCAACACAACTAGCTAATGGAAAAGAATAGAAGGCGAAGCAAAGGTAAATAAAGAATATAGGACAGCAGTATTAACAGACAGGACCTATATTTCTGTAACCGACAGGGGCGCCAAAACCTTTCTCTTTCCAGTGCAAAAAAATACCGTTCTTTTTCGCGACCGAAGTTCGTTAATTACAAGATTCTTTTCACTCAAACTCCTACTTCGAACAGTAAATTTACTATAATAGCAAACATTTGATTGTACAGTACGAGCATTGGGTAACACCGTGAACTGGAACAACTTCGAATCTGGTCGATGAATTTCAGTATAAAGTGGAACAATTTTTTGTTTTTGAGAATTTTGCAAAGATCCACACGATACTAATCGCTGCGAATTAGCCTAGTTCAAGGCATATGTAGAACTGTCATTAAATAACATATTGGAGGAGCTTTTCGCTGGCCTCCTAATAACTCATCTAACCCTATGTCGAACTGTCTTTTCACAGAGCTGAAATGGGTACCTGTGGTGTGGACACTCAAACAACACTTACGTTTCGATGTCTTACAGACAGTCAAAAGAATCGTTTGTCTTCTGGTTTACATTAAAGTTTGTGGCAAGAATGGGGATACCTTTTAGGGCCAAGCATATGTCGTTTGTTCTTAAAAATATAACTGAAATATATTTTTTCTTACATTCTTACAAGTATAGAATATATTCAGCGGTAAGTCAAGTTCCTTGCAAAACCGAAACCATAAGTCACTATTTCCAAATATCAATCTGACTATCGACCTAATAATAAGGCACATTTTAATGTGATTCCGATAAGTATCTAGTACTTGAAGCCGGTCCACTGCTTAAAACAAACATTCGTGCGCTGAAAAGACGATTAGGAAAGTGAAAGGTTATCGCTGGAACGCCTCAGGCCTGCAATTCGTTGGCCATAAGGCACATTCGACTCTGACCTTTGTCAAGGTTTTGACCGACCTGCCTAGAATGCAACAATGGCCTGAAAACACAGTCGACCAGCAGCCGTTGTATTCCTTTAGAGGATCATTTACCGGTAGCTTTTTTCAAATTCTTCACCTGCACGAACATCGTACCACGAAGGCCTAAGGTACGAATCTCTAGACTGGAGCCTTTTCGGTTAGCATTTCCACCGGTGTTAGACTGACTAGTGAATAAAATAAATCACTTATAAACAGGATCAATCTTAAAGTTTCTTTACTTAAGTTATCTAAAGAACGTCTGCTACTAGCGAGTCCGCGCGCTCTCACACTCGCTGTTTTGGTACTTAGAAACTATTAGGTAAGCAGCCAACACGAGATGCTTAACGTTTGGTAATTAAAACTGTGCGAAGCTTTCAGGGGCCCCAAAGTGAACTATATCTAAAATTACCTTGCTCTATTAAGATCAGCCGACCAGGCTTCAAGTCATTTCAACGCAGGGTATCACTTGTGTTCACATCTAAAGTCTCACCCATATTTGTCTAAGATTCAGCTATCGCTCAGTTATATGTACATTAACGTGCTACGAGCCTGCGTAAAATTGAGCAAGATGCGGCGATTTCTAAGCTGTTAATTTGAAAGCTCTTTCTTTTTGAAACACGACTGCCACAGGGGGCGGATCAAACAGGGCGTCGAATATCAATTTGTAACAGTGAAATCTTTCTAAAAATACGCAAATACAGAAAAACGTATTTCTCTATGTTCACGTGGTGTGCATATATGCAGAGACAATATTAATCGTGTAAGCACGAAGGGCTAAAATAACGCTTTTTTATCATCGACATCCAATTAAGCAGACTACTTCCCGTTATGAACCACTCCTCCTTTTGTCCACCAGCCGCTCGTTCATCTGCTATGGCGAGGCACCAACTGAAACGGCTAGTAACACTACAAGTATGATTGTCAGACTCTCCGTTCACTTAATGTTTGTTAGTAACATACGTATGTTAACAAACTTTACCATTGATCTGCTCGAAAGCAGGTGTGGTTCAAGGAATGAAATGCCGGGAGTGCAGTATCGATAGTTAGAATTTTCCATCAGCACCCGCTGGTTCGTCCCATTTGCGGAATGCCCTCGTCCGACTCTGAAGTGGCACGCAGCCACCAAAGCCACCAAACCATTACGAATACATCCTAGACGGCGATCCCCGTCGGGTCCCAACGACGTCTGGTCGCCATGCAAAGTTGACCGCGTACACAGGAGCAACCGTTGAGTGGCGCGCTAGGAGCCTCAAGGACATATTTATAAAGAGGCATAAAAGGGCTTCCCAATAAGACGAGGATCCAGTTTCAACCATTAATTAAAACGACGCAACGTCATCATATGGCCGCTAATAAGTTCTCTTACTTACTTACTCTTACAAACTCATACTCAACTGAAAGGGCTGACTATAACTCAGTTGCTTCGTGTTTATAGTAGCTGAATGCCCCACTGACTACGGATCTGTAATGCTGTTCGATTTATTTGCGAGCTCTGAATGAAAATTTTCATCCATTAACTAGTGTATGTAATACGTTCTCATTGCAACAGCCTTTTTTCTATGGCCATAAATATTAGATATCGAGCGACACCTAGGGGCTAAATAATCTACTACTCTTTGTTCGGCTAACTAACCTCCTTTGAACTTAATAGGTAGAGAAAACACTGTACTATTGAGGATAATTACATTGTATATAGATAATAAAAAAAATATATATATATATAACACTTACAGAAAATTATGCTTTTTTGTTACATAAAAACGATCAATGCTATTTCAATTTTATCCTTTCTTTTTTTTTCCATAAACTATATTACTTTTGGCTTGAAGATAGCAAGAACTATCATTGGATTCACAAATCATTATCATATGTTAGAGGGATATTTGTTCCTTTAGATGTTAAGGAAGTTTATCCAAATAGGCTCAATCTTGAATTTTCCTTTATGAGGAGTGCTCTTTTTCAAACGTCAGAGAATACTATGTTGCTGGGTGGGTTCCGCCGCTCTCCGACTGCAACGGTTCTTAAGGAAAACTGGTTCTGCCACTAGTTGCTTATTAAACGAGAAGACGGATCACAAGTTAATCAATTGTAAGGTTTGAAAATAATAAGATCTTTCGAAAGGCAGGCAAGCTAGCTGTTGCTTTCCTCGGAAGAATTGAGACCGTTAGCAGGGACAAATTCAATAGTCTCGCACTATAGTGTTGACCAACCTGCACGAGCCCGTCAAGTGGACACTTCAGTTAGATGCCCAGCGAACAACGTGACAAAGGTGATTTCTAATTTTGTAAATACTATCCGTGTGGGAATTATAACCATAATATATATCTATGTCTCACTTGTTCTTTCGTAGAGTGAAATAAAATGATTTCTCGAAACTAATGTCGGTTAAACGTTTTTCGCCATTTTCAATTAGAGGGGCTAGTCGTTACTAGTGGCAGCGCACGTAAAACATACGGTAATTGGCCGTAGTGATGCAAATCATCACCGAACTATTCGCGCGTGTGTTCGCCTTCGTGGTGGCCTGATATGGCTTTTCATATATTCAGCTCGTAGGAGGAGCTGCCAGACGTTAGCCATCAGCCTCTATGCTGCTTGTTGTTGGGCTCTCGCTCGGCCCCCATAAATCCCATCTGCGATAATTCGAACCGATGTCCCCTGTCGCCGCCGCTATCATGGTACTAATCTCCTACGTGGCACTGACGGGAACGCATTCGGCGTACCACAGTATGGAAAAAGTGCGAGCTACAGCAGCGTCGGGCGTCAAAACGCAAAATCCACTCTATTTCGAATCACGACCAAAATGCTACTGGCGTGGAAGCTAGCTATACACACGGCGCGCGCGACATCTGGGGGCCGTTATTGCACGTTTAGGTGATCTAAAGAGCCGAACGGTTGTTTGGACGGACAAGCCACGCTTGCAAACTACAGTCAGCTCAAACAGAGATAGGCGATACAGACGAGTACAAACGAAGCACGAATTAAAAGCGTCCTGATCCTGTACGTGTGTGCTACTACGTTCGACGTCAATTCGGCACGATACAGTGACGCTGGATGGTGTTGCGATAATGACAATAAATTACTGGCTTTTCTTTTACGTCTGCATAGCCAAACACGATATCGCATCGAAAAGAAGGGACAGAGGGAAGATTGGGGGCTGCGGAGAGCGAATGAGCAGATGGGAAAATGGAAAAGCTTGTGAATTTGTCAACGAGATACAATTCGCTCTCAGGTAGTTTTTAGTACGAAAAAATCTGGGCGTGCGCGATGGGTGCAGAGTAGCTTTCGCCCCAAATATCGATCGCGAGCAAATTTCTGGATTCTTACGAACGCAGTTGGCTAAAACAATAATAATAGCTGTTGCTTAGAAGCTAGATTTGCCCACGAGCATCACGACTTCTGTGCCACTCGCAGCTTCGTTCAGATATTCATTTCGAGCGGTTACAAATGTATGAATCATCTGACACAACTTTCCTCGGTAAAGGAGGTTATCAGAGTACAACTGATCATCGCTCTTTTTTGGGATTGTATAATTTTCCCCAAGATAGGCTTCGTTCAAGAATACAGGTTTAGAGACCAAACGAGCTACCGTCAAGTTGTAGGTCAGACAAAAATGTAGACATATTAAAATCAAAGCTAATCTTCATTGCTTAACTTGCTGACGAACCTAAATACACTTAGTTTTTGCTTTAAGGCTATTACGGACTAAGCGCCTTTTTTGGGACCTTATTTTGGGCTAACGAATGATATACACATTCATGTTACATTTTTACTCGCAACATAAAAATGTCATGTGCAACTTTGCATTGCAGCGGAAGAAAAATCTGAAATTTTACTGGCCAGATATCTTTTGCGCCTGTCTGGGTCAAGCGCACGTCACATTCACACGATAGCCAGGCCCGAAAGCACGCATCGCCACCGCGGACTGTTATCATGTAAGTGCGCCGCATTGCTTAAATAGGGTAAAATTTAGCTCGGCGATTTATTTAAGTGATCCTAGTTGCGACGCTGGTAGCAGACAATCGTTTCTGTAACCTTTAAAATTCGCCGCGGTAAATTTGATGGATAGGTGAAACGAATTCTATTAGTAGTGTATTGCATCTTACTCTTCTGGTACATATTTGAATTTGCCTCCCTTCTACCAAAAAGGACGCCGGACAAAGCGGTGATCATAATTTTACTAAAATATAAAATCGATGCTATTAGCAAATCTTGCTAGTATTAAAAACATCATTGGCCTGACTAATTGTTTTTTTCTTTTTGTAATAGCACAAAATATCCCTCGAACGTCGTGGGCACCTTTCTGATAGATTAAATATTTACATATTTCATTGGTTGACGTGGTGGTACGCCGAACAATCTAGCCTACTAGCGTCGCCATTGTAAACATAGATTTTAGTTCAATGGTTTCGGACAAGTGGGTCGGACAAACGTTAAGCAGTCTATTATATGGAAACATTATAAACTCTGAATAAATAAATTAATCAAGTCAACTAATTGAATAATGCCGTTTGCAAATCTAAGTCACATTTACGTGGGACGCCTTCAAACTTCACTCAGAGACAGCGTCTCTTTGAGCGCAACGTATTTTCTTTCTATTATTACCATAAAAAGTGGAGACGTCTAGGAAATGACGCAACAGTATAAAATGTTTCAATGATCCTCCACATTCATGAGCAGATCCACTTTGCGGAACCTGTTTATACGGTAAGTGTTTTTTCTTTTTTTTTTTTTACAGAAAACATATTTATGCATATAGTGCTTTAGAAAACAGCGACTGCTTATACTGTCCTTGTTGGAGCGTCTACGTGCAAACATCATCTAAAAACGTCTTATCTTCAGCAGTAATTAGAGGATACAGCTTTTGCTCGGCGACTAACATCATTGTTGTGATAGCTATAAGGACCTAGAAATACATACATCCTTGTATTTTATACTTACAAGATATGTAATGGGATTTAATCCACGATGTATTAATATTGATAGATAGTTGCTCGTTTATGTTGTTACCAGTATCTGTTTTCGTTATATGTTAGCTTTTCCTGTATCTAAAATATAATGACAAAACTTACAAGTAACGATATAGACGTTTCTCTGCAAAATCAAGATGTGTCATCGCACTAGTGTACTCCGGCTGTTATTTGGAGCAATGTATACACGCATATAATTAGAAATGATCAGGTCCAAGGTTAAGTAGTGGGTTGAAAGGCTGGATAACCTCTAAACCTGATGTCATTAGCAACGAAAAGTTGGCAAATAGGCCCACTTAGTTGTTTACCACCTTAAATTGACTGAGTGTCGCCAGAGAGAATAATGCGTTTAGAGAAAAGAGTACTGTTTAAAGCTGAAAATCAATACTGCGTAATGATGTATTTGTTTTTCGCTAATGAAATCTGTCGAAGATCGATTAGAACAGCCTCAGCAAAAAGAGCTTTCTTACTGATGCGATCGCTCCGTGTACAGAAGAGATGGCTAAATCCTAGCGCATTAAACGGGGGAACAAGTTGCCGTAATCACGAAGGTTCAAAAAACCTCGCTCGGTGTGAGGCTCTTCAAGCTACGTATAACATATGAGATTATAAGGAAGATAATCATGATCAAGAGAGACAGAGGAGAAAAGCAAAAAATAAGTTCCTTGCCAGTTATGCTCTAGAGACGCCAGGAGCATATCGTCGTCGTCATCGACGAGATACTTCAGCCCGTGGCTTTTGAGTCTCAGTTTAAGAACAGGGCAATGGGTAACTTAGTGCATTCTACCGTTGATCCTCTCGAAAGGGCCACTGATAATGTGACTAGGTATGGCAACCTAAATCATACGTATACATATGCTATTGAGAAGCTCTCGAAGCGCTGGCTCGAATAAAGCAGACGCATCTAACACAAAGCAGAATATCGTTGATTTAAAAGGAGAACAACTTTCAAACCCAGTACGTGGCGGGGCTGGTCAAAGCTTATATAACCACAGTATAGTGGAACATTAAACTGCAACGCAAATGCAGGCCATCCATATACTCAGCAAAAAATGCATTGTGTTATTGGAATTCTAACAACAGGTTAAATTATTGTGTCACCCCCGGCGTCACTCTCTGCAATCTTTTCCCATTTTTCAGCCAATTTATTAACTGTTAAATCCTATATTGAAGAACTTGTCTAGTCAGCTTTCGAGCGTTTTCACACTGTCCAATGTACGACTTTTTGTACTTTCGGACTCGACGGACGGCAGTTACAATGCAATATTTGCCATGTGTGGTCTAATGCTGACTTTGCGTCGTCTATCTGGCCTTTCCTGTTGGAAAACTATCGATCTAATGGATGCGGTTAGGCGATATACAAATTCGTATTGATCGTTTCATCGTCTCAAACATTTGCAAGTGTACAAGACCCTTTCAATCACGCCACACGATCCCGCCATCGACTTCTTAAGATGGCGAGTAGGCTTAACTTTGAGCTTGAGTCTATATGATATAGAAACACCCATTATTTTCTCTGCCGTTTATCGACCGGGAGAGACAGACCAGTTCTTATCACCGAGAGCAATTCTGTGCAGAAACCTGACGCGGTAGTCGCGTGTAAGTCGGTGCCGGGCAAAATGTTGATAGGGAATGAGAAGTCAGGTTTCATTGGGGTGTTCACCACCTTATAGGGCGTCAAGGTTCTTGGTTTTTGAATGAATCCCATCGATTCAAGATGTCTATCGATAGCCATATAAACGCAATTAATCTTTTCGCCCAATTTGTGATCTCTTTACCGATTGTCTTTCTTTAGAGATGCCTTTAGACACTTCTCGTCGACCTCAGATGTCCGTCGTACCAGGGCGGGGCGCATTTTCCCCTTCCGAGGCGTCATTACTAGGCTGCGCTGCGTCTGCCGCCATACCTACATACGTATGTATCAATGGTCCTTTGAGGGCAACCATACGGGAATTCGCGGCTGAGCCCATCGATGGCAAACGTAAGCTTATACACAATCCTTTGTTTTGCAGAGAAGAACTGTCATTGTCGTTAAAGGGTTGACTATAAAGCAATTGAAAACCTGGCTTAACTCATTATGACCAGAAGTACCTATTTCAACAGAGCTTATTTATAGAACCTTTGGCCCGTCTAGGCACTCATTTTTGCAAAGCATCCATCTGTGGTAAAGTTCAAATCGATCCTATACAACTTTACTAAACTTCATGTGAGCAACATTATCAATACCTCCCGCACCTTTTAATACACCTTTTCTTGAGGTATAGCTGTGCTAATTCGAGATTCGACTTTACTCGATGGTAGCTAGCTTGTATATTGTTGAAGTAATCGCTTTGTAGAGAACGAAGACGTGTTTTTGTTGCCGCTTCTAAGGTGCTTCTAGTCCTATTCTACAAAGAGCACTTTGTTAATATCACACGGCACAATTGTATTAGGTCCTAAATTTTGCCCACAGGCTTTACTTCGAGATTGCCTGCGTATTATTCCTATAAGATTTAGTTTACTCTCTTATTCATATTGCTGTGCCGTTGCACATAGCCTAGAATCCCGTGGCCTCCACCTCCTAACTGTCGACAATAGCTAAGGTTCTGTTTATTAGTAATGAATTATGTATATACCTACCTAGAAAATATCGTCAATGGCCTGGTTGCTATGCTATACCGAACACTGGTAGCTCTAATTTCACAGGAAACGCTAAGAAAAAAATTAGGTTAAGTATTTTTTTGGTGATCTATGGTTCTGAGTGAGGTAACGCCTGTTGTTCAAATCTGCTTCGCTGAGAAGGCATCGTGATTCATAAAATTTAGGTCTTTTTGCTTGGGCGATCACTTGATACTCGAGAAGCTTCTTCACTGGCCCTGACTAACAAACAGGTTGGTATTTGTATCTATTTAGACAAAAAGTGCTTCATAGTGGGAAACTTTGGTAGGTTAGAAGGCGGACCAAAGACTAACTCCACAGTGTAACTGATTGTCCTTAGGTTTAATCAGTGCCAGTTCCTCCATGATTTGACTGAACCGCCATGTTTTTGTACACTTCTAATTATAAGACCGAACTTAATATAGTTCACTGGTTAGTTAGAAATTTACGTGTACAAGATAGAGAAAAACAATATAAAGTACGCACAATTCATATAGTACGTACTGCGCTATGTATTATATGAGCTGTGCGATAGGTCTTTAATATGACTCTAGAGACAAAGGCAGCTGAACCTAAAATGTCCACGCAAACTTGTCTGTTCCACAACTATGACACTGAAAACACTCGACTTCCAAAACGCTAAGTCAAATAGTTGTACGGCAGCAACGATGTCAGAGTTGAACTAAACAACCCGACAGGCCCTGGGTTAGGCAATCGATCCGATAACCCTTCTTCTGAGTGACCCTCAGCAATGCAGACTACGGATGGTTTCGACAACTAGAACAGCTAAGGGATTTTCACATACGTATTTCCCCGATTCGATAGATCAGGCAACTTTCTCTAAATGGCAGCCATCTCCGACCTACAAGCAGTTCGAAGGCCCAGCGAGTGCTCTTGTGGCAGTCACATAGATACATACATTAAATTTCACTATTATGCAGACGAAAACGCAACCCGTAGGTCGATAATCTTCTCTCTTAGACAGCCCCGCTCGGTTCCGGGAAACAACACGCGCTTTCTAGTAATTTGCGTTACTCACATACAGATGGACAGATACGTATCGAGTTCTATTAGTGGGCCGTCACCCACGCGTTTTGCTTCGCGCTTGTTTCAGCACTCAAACTGCATAATAAAGGCAATGCAAATTGCCCCAGCAACGAGCGTGCAGTCTGACACCCGAATCTGAAACTTTTTCTCCTATGACCCCTTTTTACACCTGGAAACGGCTGAGAGAAACAACAATAGCTTTTGAACGACTATCGTTACAGACAAGCGAGCATTGAGTTTTAGTATTATCGCATTTGAATAGATCGATAGAGCATTGCTTGTGGGCATTGCTCCATGTTCATTTGACTCCCCTTCCTATGCGCTGAAGGCAATGAAGCTAAGCAGCGGGCTGAATGAAAAAGCGCCCAACCGATATGATAACGTTATGTCTCACGGAAAAAGAAAACGTTAGGCTTCGAAGCGGATCACGTGCCAATTCTGCAGATAGAAACACACGAAATCTTAGCTTATAATACTAAGCGATCGATCAAAGGTGTTGACGGCGAAAAGTTTCAAATTTTCGCATTGTTGTGCTAACTGACCGGGCCAAAAAGAATCTCTCTTGTGGATACATCATCAGTAAGTAAGTAAGGGTAGCATTAAGAGCAGGTCGGACTACAACTGACGATGATATGCAAGAAGTTAGAGAACGATCAGCTTTCAGCCGGGAGGCTAAATGACATAAGTTTTTATTTATCAGTGACCCAAACGAAGTACAGGCGAACGTAAGTCTACACATCTATCGAAGCCCATTAATATAATGGATGGCCACAGGTAAAATTTCCGTGAGCTGTCGGTCTAGGCTAAATCGCGTTTGCCGGCAAAAAGCGTAGGCGCCGTGTCATATCTTGTGGTCACTCCTCTCCTTAAAGGAATAGTCGAGCTTAGAAATGAGGCAAGAAGAACCTGCGCTGAATAAGGACAAGAGGACAATTTTGGTGATGATGGCGCTGACGATGCGTCCAGATACTCGTCATAGACATACGAGGACCTATCCTGTGCCGAAGCAGCTTCCTACAAAGAAGATAAAAAGGCATAGAAACTAGCATCTACATATGCTTTCGGCAGAACGCAGAAAATAGATACTCCTGTAGGTAAAATAACGACCGAACGAACCATACCTATACAGCCCACAGCGATATTCTGAGTGCGATCGTATAAACTAAATAATATAAGGTGTTCGACTGTAAATACCGACATACATTTGCTGGTTGTTTGTCTCGACGGAGATTTTCCGTTTCCACAATAAAACCACTAATTCACCGAAACGGACGCAGAAGACCCATGTTTGCCATATGAGCGAATTCAGCTATTGCTTAATGTCAAATTATAAACCGAAATTATTACTCTTCTTAATTATTGCAAAACGAAGGCCTACGTTAAAGCGGAAAATTTTCAAAAAAACAGATTAGATTGAAAATAGTGGATGTTTATGCAGAAATTAACAGCTGCCTCCGTGAAAAGAATATATATGACCGACTCTAACAGTTCCAACTTTTGCGCCTCCTAAAGCTTGCGATCTTTTTAGACCTTTGAATTTTTCGTTTTTTTTTTTATCTAGAACTAAACGCAGCTCATAAATAAGCGATATCAATTTTACTTCCCTTGAAAAAAGTTAAGTAGAATCTTGTATTATGCATAGCATTGAGATGGTAAACTTGGTAGTTCATTATGGCCAGGTTTCAGCTTTTGTTTTAACTTCTATCTATGCAAATAAAACCAGCGTTCAGAGGTGAACAAGTAAAAGATCGAAAATTACGTACTTTAAAAGAGTATCTCTAAAAACAATGGGTGTGATTTACGGGAACAACAATCCATCACAAGAAACCTGCAGAACCAACGCATGTCCGCAATCAATATACCTTATACGCAAAGCTGTTCCATCCTCCTTAGAATATTGATTTCATTATTTGTCCACGTGTGTCGTCGAATATCGAGCTACAGCCATGACACAGAAGCCACACGTAACTGAACTTGGCTGAGTGCTAGCTAGAGAAGTTTGAAACGAAGAGACGGCTTTTCAGCAGCATTGCTATGCATCATTGAAGTGACCAGCCGGATGATGAACCAGGACGGGGAGGGCGCTGGAAGGGACGCGAACAGGATAGGGACTGCAGGAAGAAGGAAAAACGAAGGAAATTCTGATGAATTATTCAACAAAAGCAGCAGCCGAGAAAGCAGTGGTCCTGCTAGTATTAGTGGCTGCCACCATCGCCATTACCGCCGCTATTGGCGCTATTGTATCTGTACGTCTGTGCGTAGAGGAGCGCAGTAGTCGCAACGGCGATGACGACAGCGGTGACGGCAAAGAAGCAGCTTTGACTAGCACAGAATAAAGGGCCCTATTATAGTCGCTTAGCGCGATAGCAGCAGCGGAACCGCTTCTCTGGAATCGTACGCCTGCAGCCGTTGCAGCAGCCATTTCGCTTACAACTCATGAGTCCCTACGGATAAATCGAGCGTCTATAGGTAAAGATATGATGAAACGGGGTGTACAGTGATGGAAAACGACCTACAGTAAACTGGACAGAAACAGAGCGCATGGGAAGTACGAACATAGTAGGGAAAAGGTACGAACCTCATGGGAATATACAGTCCTCGTGCTGTGTATTGTCTGCGTTGTTTAGTCAATTAGTCAGTGGCCACTGACGCTACCGTCGGAACAGCAGCACTGTACGGATACTCGTCCAGCCTTTTTCAATACGCATGGCCGTTAAACATTAACCCTCATCACGTATAAACTGACGATAGATTCAAGTTACAAGAGTGATTCGGAGTTTCAGAAAAGATTGAAGTTTGCTATTAAGGACTGCCTCCTTTAACTCTGACAGCCGCCATAAGATATCACAATTGTTGTTATATCTACAGTGAGCGTATTGGTATAGTCACGAACAGAACGCGTGTAAATGGTTAATACTTATCTTGTACCCGAGTACATTGGCTATTGGCTATTATAGTTAGTTACACGTGCCAATATTTTACGTAAATCGGATCGAACTGTTTAAATTTCCTCCTGCCAATATCCTCAATGTGTTCAAAGGATTTCGGCTGTGTACTCTTGTATATGCTGCATATTTATGATGATAACTTAGCTAGATCACTTACAATTTACCTGAAACAGTTCGAGTAAATTTTATTGGTTTATTTAATTTAATTGGATGGCCCTATAGGTGTTTTTTAGGCCACAAGAGGCAAATTCAGTGGTAGCACATCTCAAACCAACAAAGACCTCAGCTAACATAGCGCCTGTATATGTGGCAAGTTTTATTGTGAGGAATGTTAGCTGAACAATAGTAACTTTAGTCAGAAATTGTCACGAGCGCATTACAAGTATGCTAAGCGAAAATGTGTAATCCCCTTAAGTTAAGTAGAGCTCAAAAACTTTGGATTTTATTTTGTGTTTTGCTGGGCATTTTTTTCGGATCAGAGTCGTACGGTATCCATCACTTCTGTGAGTATAGAGCTGTAAAGAAGCTGGAATCCCCTATTGTTTCCTTATAGTAAACTCACACGTCTGCTTTCCTGCAGCGCTATCTCTGCTGACATTGCAGAACTTACAGGATATGTGTGTAGTAACTTTCGAACATGAAGATCTGAATCCTATATCGTTATTTCTCGTGAGGCAGACGGTGGGCAAAGTCAGGCATCGCCAAGGCGAGGGTAAGCTCCTGCGGGTGAGAAGCGCCCAAGCGCAAAACGTATTGCTAATAAGTAAATACCAACTGCCAGCAGACTATTCGGCTAAGCAAGATGGTACACGTTTGTCACTCGCACCAAAATCGGCATGCAGTAAGGCTTACGCAACCATTCTTAACGCTCGGGTTTAGAAGCCGCTAGGACAACGACCAGCAGTGGCAAAGAAATAGACGTCTGGTAAGAAGCTCTGAGCCCTTACTTACAGGGCAGCTGCGCATGATTCAATCTCTAAAAAATAAGTTCAGGTCGTATAGGAGCTTTTGATACGGCTTATGCATCATAATGGCCGCCATGATTGTCGCAATTAATGAAGACTGATTTCCGCTACATTTTTAGATACACCCAGTTTATTTATTGTTAGCTATGAGAAGCTTTGTGCTATATCGTGTGTGGCGAGCATGGCCGAAGGAAGATGCACTTCACCAAATACACATATATATATATGTATACAGATACCTCAAAGAAAATACATCAATACATAGAAAATCAACAATTGGGCTTCACAAACCTAGCGTACAAAAGCTACCGCTAGTAAATTTTACGTATTTACTTCGTACTACTTAAATTAAGCTGTTAATATAACGTTCTTTGTTACAATCATCTAACTGTAACGAAACAAATTATATTCTCATCTGTCTGTGACTTGCTAAATAACGGTAGCCAAATCGTCAGTAAATAGTTCAATGGGTCGGCTGTTTTACATAGTTTAAGAACTGGTCTAGCCGTTTCCTGTTTTATGATTCTACCTTTGATACGGACGCAGCTACTGGCGGTGATGACAAGTTAATCCATCGGTCCTTAAAGGAGCAAGATCGAATACCTTTAGCTAGTCATAATAGAATAACTATAATTATTCTAGTAATAACATCTCGACTGCTTAGGTAATAGGCTGCTGCCTGTCACTAAAGCAAGGGCGCTTGAATAGGTTTCAACACTTTCACGAGCGAGCATGGTAAATGTATTGGTCGACCTAAGTCAAGGGCTTGTTTCGGTTTTGGACTTCTCGAAAGCGTTGCACGGTACCGTTGAATGCTTCAGTGAAGCAGTTTTCGCACGCCGACTTCTCACCTGGCAAGTCGTAAATAAGCTCTTGCAGCTATTCTGTATAAACAGACAGAACAACAGGTTACTGCCATAAATGACGCAAGAAAGATGAGGTTTAATGCCGTCTCTATGAAGTACATGGACACTAGAACGAGCTACACATTTCCGAGAGTGTTACCTCTATATAACAATCACGTATTCAATACAAAATGGGAGTGTAACAAACGGAATTCAAGACGAGGTTAAGTAAGATTAGTCTTTTCCTAACTTATAGGCTATCTATTTTTTCACCTTTATGCGCTTTCTTTAGAAACGAACTAACCGTTTTGGACAGGGCTCCATTGCAAGCACTGCAAGCACTTACTGGTAATTCCTTTTTTTTTTTTTCAGTAGCAAGATTTTCTAAGAAACAATTTTAGTTTATGATGAGTAGATTAAAAAATTAAATACTAGCACATATTGAGTTGCATGAATGAAAACTATTTATTTGATCAACAATTGCATTGTAAAAAATGCTTCCCATTAAACAAGGTAACCGGAATTAATTCAAACAGGCGAGCGGCTCTATACGCATTGCCAATATATATTTGCATAAAGCGTGAGAATGCAATCATGAGGAAAGTTCTGCCGGAAAGAGCAAGCTTCGTGATAATTATGCTTATCGGTTTTCCATAAGAAGTACCCAAAAAACCCAGACTAGTCGAAAAATACAAGCAAACATTTGTGCATTCTGAAAAGATCCATCAAACGGAGGCAGGTTTTTTCTTGTTAGGGAACAAAAGAATGCTGCAGTGTGAAAAAATTTAACGGCCATTATGGGTCTAATGATAATTGGGTTAGTAATCACCTCGTAAATGGAAGACAAGCAGCCATTTAGTGTTCACGTGTTTACGGGAGCGTTTACTGGAAGCAACAAAGGTAAGTTCTATGAAGTTTCGCTCATTCACATTCGTTGTCATTAGTAGTTGAACAGCGTGTATGATGGCAGATTCTTTTTTATGGGTACGCACATGTGTTCGTTCGTTGTGCGTGTGTGTTATCGAAGATTATTTGTCAGCGCGTTCGGTTCCCCTGCACCGTCATTGTTTATCAATAGAAACCACTCTAGTTACGTTGGAAGGCCCTTCTGTTTACCGGTAGCTCTGTCAAATGGAAGAGCGGCAGTTCATAGAGCGGTGTGTAGGGCCACCCAATGAAGTTGGAAAAGATGCCTCGTAGATGTTCCTTGTGCGGTGCTATGGTGCCGTCAGACGATCTGACTGATCCGTTTGCGTGGGCGCCGACAGTCTCCAGGGGTATACACGCCGCATTGAAGAACACTTCGAGGGATTGCCGGTACCCGTGGTGACAGCCATGCTGATCCAGCTGACGAAATGTTTCGTCGGGCCATCGCCCGGGTCGAGCCGCGGCACGGCAGTGGTCATCGTCTAGTTCCCATCGGCAGCGGGGCTAACGTTCGTTTTTCAAGCAAGGGCGGCTGGCAACACAAGCTAGACGAGGATAAGAAGGCACCACACTGGTACCTCAGCTATTGGTTGTCCCCGGCATTGCCCCCGCTGCTGTTACCACCGTCGCCAGAGCAAGAAAGAGGCAAACTTGATTAGATGTGGAGAAACGGACAAAGCCGCTCTTTCAATCAAGATAGAACAGCCCAAGCTGGTCCCTTTGGCCGACGACCACTGGATCGTCTTATCCACTTCCGCTGCCACTGAAAACAGCCAAGCCTGGTCTGGTCTGGTCTGGTCTGGTCTAGTCAAGCTGCTTAATTTAGAGGACAGCCTGCTTACTCGTTCGCTTGCTTGCTTTCTAAGGCCTACATTCATCGCTCTGTTTCTATGCGTCTGTGTGCGAGTTGGTTTCACTTTCGCACAAGGGAAGCTTTGAAAGGTCGTCTCAGATCAGCCTAAAAGAACCATGGAGGTGAGCGTTTGTGTGCGTTCAAAATTGGATTTCCTTTCCCTCGGCCAGCGACCTTGACAACGAAGTGTTCCACTGTTCCTACCGCACTTTACGGACTTTGGGACATTTATATATCGGCGGTGAGCATCGACGACGACGACGACGACGACGGTGATAATAATGAGGTGGACTCGAAGCGGGAACGGCGTTTGATTGCAGCAACACAGATATAATAAAAACACTTAGAATCATATTGTTATATTAGTAGGTCTTCATCTCTAGAAGGCGCTGCTTTGAGTAGATTCCGATAGGTTGATTTCGGCCTATATAAGCCTATCCTATTGATCGTAACCAAAGCCATACATAAAGCAATAAGGATTTCGAAATTACAAAATAGGCCTGAACATAATCTTTTATAATCCTTTATTGGGCGTTGTCGTATGTGGATCTTAGCTTTTCTTAATAAAAAAAAGACTTTGCTGTTCGTGTCTGCTGTTACGTAGGCTATTACTGACTGAGCAACGGTTGGACATCATTTTTTAAATACAACGTTTGACGGAAACAAATATGAATGTGGATATTCTGTTTTTGACAGATTCGATTGTGATTAATTACTTGGAGTCCTTGTTCACTTTATCCAACTATTACATTTGTATCTAGCGGATCAGTTGCCCCCCTTGTACTATAGTTTCAATGAATGAACTATTTGATTACTAGAATTATATCAGTAAAATTGTTTTCTATCTTTGCCGCAAATTACGGTATGACAAACACCAAATTCGTGCCATTCTATAAAGACATTGTGAATAGCATAGATATAGACTTGCTTAATATATCCATGGCTAAAGTAACTGTTTGAAGTTACTGTCATCCAGCTTACTTACTACACTATCACATCGGGGAGCTGAAAGCGCCCAAGTGAAACTTCGTTCGGGTCTTTTTCGAAACTCATCCATCTTCGTTGTTCGCCACACCAGATACTGTCTATCTCTATGCGTAACGCAACTATCCACTGTGAAAGCTTATGTCTTTTTGCACATTTAATGAGCTCTTCCGAGAACTCGCTTGTTCACCTTTGTGCCGAACGAGAACCCTATCGTTATTTAGATTCACAACAGTACGAGGGCACGGATTAGCGAACTGTTCGATTAACTGAATATAGTCATTTATTTTGAGCGAATGCGCCTATCATAACTTTCTGCACTTGAGCGATATTTTAAATGAAAATTGACTTAACGTTTGATACAATCGTTATCGCATAGTATGGACTACAATTTACCATTGGCATACATCTACATCCTATGGGTGTTCTTTATCAGCATCTATTTTAATTGGAAATTTCAGCCGTCTTATTTTCAATCGATCATATCCTTTTTCCAACTGCCCTTGTTTTTAAGATTTGAGCTCGTAAATTTTCACTAAACGTGTACAGGAAACTTTTGTGCGTGTATTTTGCCTGTCTAGGGTAAAGCATTCCCCAAAAAGTTATAGCTGAATACTGTACGAATGTTTGCCGCCACCCCCACCCCGGCCCGGCCCGGCCCGGCCCCCCTTCAACGTTGTGCAGTTTCGTAGTTCTGTTTTCATCTGCTATGGACGCTGCTGTTGCGGGTTAGAGTTGTCGCTTATTTCGATGCACAGCTGTAGCAACGACAACAGCCGCCGATAGAAGGTATCGGCAAACCGGAAAATCCTCAATAACAACAACGACAACGAGAGGTGAAACTCTCACTTCACAGTTGCGCCATCCCTAGACAGCCCCTCTCTTCTTCCCTCTGTTTGTGGTTATCCACAACATGTCTGGACTTCAGAGTGGCAATAAGCCGTGACGCCTCCATGCCGTGTCGCGTGTAGGGCACGCCACCGTTGGTGTCGCTGCATAACCCGGCAATAACACGGCCGAATGGCTGGTTGGACTGTGTAGTGACGAACGAAAGGAGATGAGTGACAACAGAGAACCGAATCCAACCGAAATCACCCCCCGCCAGTCGACATCTCCCAGGCGCACGCATTAAACCTCCGTCGCTGTCACGTGGTGCATAAACAGAAACAGATGGCAAATCTTGGAGTACTGTTAGCGAAAGCGCACAGAAGGTGAATCCAGTGTAGCTCGAGGGAAAGCGAAATGGACTTCAAACTGCTGGCCAAGCAAAGGCATTTTGGGAACGCAGTGCAACAATGAAACACGAAGAGCATGTATATATAGCAGTTACACTATTTAGGTGACTGTACCTTTACAGGCACGTAAATAGTCTTAGGTTTTTAAGGCAATTTAGCCTAGGTCAGTTCCGTTTGGGTTACATTTGCTGCTTCTTGCTCTGCCTTTATATTCGTTTACGCGTCCATTGCTTTCCCTTGGGCTGGGCTGGGCTGGGCTGGGCTGGAAATTGCAACACGGCAAAACGTGGATGCACACGCAAGACCGCATATAGAAAGTGTAGAAGCGGCAGCCAAAGCATCAGTTGTAGTTATACGATTGTACAAACCGCAACGCCGATTGTAGCTATAGCAGTTGAGGTGCAGCGGCGACAACTGTGGCGGACAGCAAAGCCAAACCAGAACATGACCCTCGAGAAATGTGCTCTACAGGGCGAGCTATGAATACGAAATGAGAGAGCGATACAATTAGACCTTACAGCAACTCTGCGATAGTGGCAACGGCGGCAGCAGCAGACCGACTGCTGTCTGTAGCATAAGGAAAACAGGGGACGCTCCGGTAAAGGACGTCCCGGGGGGTAAAGGACCGAATATAGGACGAAGAAAAGTACAGACGAACTCAATATAGCGCAAAGACAATATGAGGCTCACCATCCGTTACCACCTCGATAATAGCTAGTGCTGCATTCCACCAGCTTCACCTCCTCCAACTCGACGGACTTCACATCTCACATTGAAGTATATTAATACGAAGAAGAATGTACTCTCTGCGACGTTTTTATACGCAAGCCCAGAGAACTAAAATAAAATTATAGAGATTTAGCTGCACTGTGAACCTGTATCGTCGTATCACGCACACCCAGTTCAAGAGTGCTCTGAGCACTCAACAATGTGGACTGAAGATGTTGTTAAATTGACTACAAGCATCAACGATTAAGCAAGGTGAAATTAAATTGATGACAAATAACGGCTAATATTCGCGGAACTGAAACAGTAGCGAAGAACGATAGATGCACGTGAATCCTCTGCATAACAGTGTCAAACAAAAGATTTGAACAGGGCACTAAGCAAAATTCAAATTTTACTTCGCACGAATCCGATCAAATTGACCTTTTTTCTCATATGTACCATTCTTCATTATGCTTACACGAGGGGTCATTACGACAAATGTTCGCAGTTCGAATCGTATTGGATCCTACGATACGCACATTGGACTAAAAATTAGCAGGACAAACAAGAATGCCGTTTACTTAATAGTGTACATCGCTTCCAGGCAGGGTGTACTTGACCCTGGTTTGGCAAATGAACTGAAAAAACTACAGCTATAGCTTGTAATCTTTTCAGATGCATGCCTAGAGTCTACTCACGCAACGTGTCTAAGTGGCCGATGAAAACGGTACTTTCCGATTTCATCGAAGCTGAACCTTTATTTCTCCGCTGTCGAATCACGCCAAGCTGCCACTTACTCCATTAGGCTATCGTCACGAGACATATATATTAGCATTAATAATGAGAGCATTTATCTTACGCTATCTGAGTAGCTTGCCGCTTGTCGAAGCTTCACTAGTCAACTCGACCGGAAATTGTGCAAATAGTGCATACTCATTTTGAGTGTCGGGTACGATCAATATTAAGAAAACATATCCATACGTCTAGCCAAGTAAATCTCTTCACGATCATTTCTAGCTACGCAATTAGGTCTGTACCAGGATGCATGGGTAAGTCTCAGTGCAATTTGTGATAACGTTGGCGAGGATAGCTGGCATTTTGAGGCTTGCTAGAGAACTGATGAATCGTATCTCGAAGACGCAGACGTGAAGAGACACGAGTCACTACTACTTAGAAAGGCCTAATCATTTTGGCCGCAGTGGCAGGCGGAGTTGTGCCCGCTCCGTGTTATGACTCGTACTAGCGTTCATTCATTGCGAAGGTAAGTTGGTATTTCCTACCTATTATCAGGATTATCGCTATACTAAGAGGCTCTTCTAGTCCCCAGATAAGTGTCCCTATAGCCATACATAGCATCTCAACGGCAGATTCGGTCTTAGACTTCTAAGCGCGTCGAATCTAGACGGCTATCGAAACGTACAGATATGCCATCTCTGGTGCGCGTGTACTACATTCCTAGAAATTTAATATTATCAAACTGCGTAGGTTTTTTGGGAATGCACATACACACACACATATATATGTAGAATAAACTGAAGTTTTTTGAGCGCAAACATAAAACGGGGTTTACTTCTCCAGCATTTCTTTGATCCTGTTCACTTGAATGAAATCTCTTCAGTAAAAGGGTTAAATAACAACTGACAAAGACAGTGAGCATAGGAGATTCTAGAAACTCACATCTGACAAAAATAAGATAATCTTTTTTAAATGAGTGCAACTTCTCTGGAACGACTGTTTAACGCTGACCCGCTCTGTTTGTTCATGTATTTGATTGCGATGTTTTCAAATAATGCCAGCCTTCTTCTTTAATCCAAAAGACTGAATGCTCGTTAAACTAACAAGGAAAAGAACACGGCCTGCAATACGCAATTTTGGAACTCAAACTAGCTATATGCAGATACAGTATATCAATTTCGTTCATTCACACATTTAGATATCGTGAACATAGTATGTGTCCTATAGAGCATGAAATAAATAGCCAATTATCTTTACGTTAACATAAAATGAGTCCCTTATTAAAGAAAAAAACTGAGAAGTGAGACTGCAACTTATTTAGACAATTAATCTATGATGATCGTCGCATACCTATATATCAGGTTAGCAAACTTAGTGTTGTTATTCTCTAACATGAAACATTTTCAGTATGACCTATGAACGCCGTTGCATGGCTGTTTATCATTCGTACAAAAAATTTCTACCCGAAGCATACGCAAAAACTAGACTATTAGTAGTTAATCTTTCGTGTACTTGAATCGACATATCGTAAGTGATTTTTAACTTTTTTTTAAAGACTTCATGCTGTTTCCGAATTGAAATATCGTCCCTTTACTTTGAGTCGCGTACATTTGCTTTGCACAATATTTCGAAGTCATTTCGAATTTGCTTTTACAATTTGTCAATGACTTGCAACGCTTTGATAGACATTGAAATATCCGACACGACTATTGTACATGTAGTAGTATGTAATATTTGTAGCAACATTACTCTACCGTCTAATATTCGTAGAGAACTTCGTTGTCCTTTTGGGACCGTAAACTGGTCTTTGTTTTCAAGCACTAAAAGAAATACGGGCAGGATTTTTCCATGCGTCACTGGATTATATAGGGATATAGTGGAGCCGAGTAGTAAATAGGAGGCCTGACCGATGGAACGCCAGCTGTGGCCGATCTGGTTGAGCTGCGACCTTTTCTTTCTCTCTTTAAGATAGCACTAACGTCATTCTCTCTATTAGAACCGGTACAGCGACGTAAACTACTTGGCAGCTCCTCACCGACGTATGGCTAATCATAAGGTACGAGTGGAGCATCACCTAAGTACAATCAGATCCGCAACAAACATTTGTTGAATATGCGTCTTGTCAGGCAGCACTGTGTAAGGGAACATAACGGCTCGACAAAACGTAGAAGGAAT